>NC_071979.1:2811611-2817323 GCF_026283585.1 Hylaeus volcanicus
TATCCCCCATTTCCGGCTCCTCCCCGACTTTTGGGACACCCTGTATATGTACCAATTTGTGCCACAACCTTTTCACCTGTTAACACTTTATTTACCGGGAGCCTATTTATAGGCTTTTTAATTGCAGTACTTAGTTATTCGAATTTATTTACTGTGTTGATGGTTGTCTACTCTCAATGTTCAGTGTTTGGTAACAGACGTGGCTTTCAATGTACCCAGTAACAGTATGGAGGAATTATTGTCAGCCTAGATTGGCATATGCTACTGTAGAAAATTCTTTTTTGAATTAAAGTCTGTTTCTAAATAGCCCGGTAGGTAAAGTGTTAAGGAATGTACACATTTTATTTGTTTTCAGCCATTCCGATATATATTCAGACCTGTACCGCCTACTAAAAATCGGCATGGACTTTCCAGACAGCCCAATATTTACACTAGTGTCTTATAATGTGGTTTTTATATAACATATTAAGAATTAATCGAGTTGTAGGAGGATTGAGTATACATAGATTTAATCGTGGAAGTATGGTGTAATGGCTGACGAAAGTGTCTCTACAATATTTTTCACCGTCATAGAATAATTATACATCTTCAACTCGCGACATAGTAGCCATGTTATACATGTAAATTGGCACTCGAGCCAAAATGAATTTGATTTGCATGCTCTAGATTGTGAAGAGCTTGCGTATCTCGAGGCTACATTGTCTTGGGGTTTGTTCGCTTAATTCAGATCTTTGTAAATGTAGTCACGTTTGTACATGTAGCAATTCGCGACGCAGGACACTGCGCATCGAAGATGTGTGTTCCGCGCAGATATCTTGCGCACCCTCGAAGCATAGCTTAAGGGGCTTGGAACATTGAAAAATGAAAAAAAATCACTTTTTTAAAAATTAAAATTCAATTCTGAACAGTTCTGTGCAATCAGAATTTAATTTGGAACACTGAAAACGGTGAAAACGAATTTTTGAAAAAAGAATTTAGGTGAAAGATAATACAAAAAACACTCGAAGATATGAGAAAAGTAAAAAAAAAAAAAAAAGAAAATGCGATAAAACTGTAAGAAAATATAAGGAAACAGAACTAACAACTTTTGTGGAGAGAAAACAATGGCACAGTCAAATTTGCGGGAGACCAGAGTCGCGGTTACCTTGGTTACAGCCATAGAGTATTATTTTCTAGGGTAAAAAGCACAGTAAATTATCAACAAGGTAGTGTCGATTGATTTTGATAAAAATAGATACGATTAGATAACATTTATATCGACAATCGAGCGGAAAATACAAATTTCTAGTTGTCTACAAAATTCTAGTCTCCTGAAAAGTTAGGTTTTTGGTATAAAGATGCATTTATCTCTGGACCTAATTGATTTTTTTTAAGTTTTTCTTTTTGCATAATGTACAGAAACGATAGGACTAAAAACAGACCGAGAATTTTTTTGAAATTCCAAACAGTGAATTTTTAAATAATTTTCAAAATTAAAAAAAAAAAATTGAAAAGTTTTCTTGAAATCAAAACATTAAAAAAATTCTCGGCCTAAATTAAGTCGTACTATTGAAAAACAAGTGTGTAAAATTTCGTTAATTTCGGCCTAACCGTTTCCGAGAAAAGTGTACCTTTATGGAGAAATTTTTACTTACAAAAATACCATATGTTTCAATCTCCTTAAGAAACAGCAAATTTCAACTGCTTATACATCGATATCAAAGCTGTAGTTTGCAAATTATTAATGGTTTTTTTTTGATTCGTATTAGTATCAAAACCTTATCCTCCAATAAGCGCTCACATATTCAGAAACACTCTGTAGATAGAATAGGGGAGCCAAAGTTCTGTTAAAAAAAAAAAGGAAAAAAAACCCGCGGTACCTGTCTCCGTTTGCCAGTGCATTTTTATATCACTTTTATGCTAACGATAAATGGTTATCTTTTATACTTTTAATAATAACATATATATTTTACATTCACATTAGTGAAAGTACAGAGATAGATAAGTTATCCTGCCTTTTTTCTCTTTCTAACGGTGTGACATTTCCACTCACAAGCAAGCTTATTTCTCTCTTGCTCTATCTATGATATCTCTATGGTTCCCGAGGTGTCGTTAAATAAGTATTAGGTTGTCCAGTAAGATCGTGTCAATTTCTAAAAAAAATTCAAAGGCATATAATATATATACATGTATTTATTGAATTACATAGGTGCCATTTTGTCCCACAACCTTTCCACCTTTTAAGGGACAGATACATGTTATTTGTTTTCAACCATTTCGATATATTTAGACCTGTACCACCTACCAAAAATCGACATGGACTCTCCGGACAACCCAATACATAAATCTTAACCAAGCTAACATTGATAATCTTTGAGTAAATAATTAATCTCCAAAAGGGCTAACATATTAAGAAACACCATGTATAACAGTGCGATTGAACGGGTATAATGACACTAATGACCTATATCTAAAAACACTACACCGAAAAGAATACAAAAGACAACCAAAAACATTCTGAAAATTTATATATTAAAAATAAAACTAACAGAATTGCTTGTATTCGATTGAAAGAATTATTATATAATTTTTATAAGAATTAAGTTTAGCAAGAATCAAGTTTAAAATTTGTCCTATTTTCCATACCTAAAATTTAAAGGTAATGCAAAAACAGATAATTCTTCAGGTAATTTCTCAACATTCCAGACCAGATTATCCTCTTACGTTACTACCTAAATTCATTCTATTTTGAAAAGAAGAACATTTCATTCTTCTTCGAGTATCATTTGACATTGTAAGTGTCGCTTAGTATGCGCGAAGCGTTGCGGCTGATATAGATTCCTACTTATTTAGACGAATGGCGGAAACTTGCAATATCCGGAACCAGCCAGTTTAAGTTTACGTGACGAAGGAGAATTTGTTAAACAACCTGGCGTGTCACGAAACGAATAACAATGTCAGCGTAATATCTTACAGTCAAGCTTGCCAACGAATTTCGAGGGCAGTACGATGAATCACCGACAACGATGAACAAAATATGATTTTATATTGTATCGTAAAATTCGACGATAGATACATTAATTCTGGACGGTCTTAAGTAAACGTTAAGGTTTAAAAATAGGTGGTATCACCGATAAACACTGACGCCGATACACTACTTGCGTAGAGAAAAATGAAATTGAAAATATCGGATGTCGTCGAATCGACGCAAGTACAAACCAGTCGCGTTTTACATTTCAAATCGTATCTTCTTTCTCACGATTTGCATAAACACGTTGCAACATGAATTAATCTTTTTAAGCCATGACACTGCTACCCCTGGGTATACCAAAATGCGCATACCAATATTATTCTAATTAGTAAAGTTAAATAAAATGAGATATGTACATACAGGGTGGAGTAGCTAATCTGTAACAGTGCAATAATATCTAAACTATCGTCGATAAAAAAAACCTTTCAGGAGAAAGTTAGAGGATTCGAGGAAGGATATCTAATATGACTATTGCTTCTTTTGGTACAGATGACCAAAACTTGAGGTACTTGACACAGTCTTGACCTTGACACAGTTTCATCATTTATACAAGAAGCAAAAAAACAATAGATATTGACCACCTCGAACCCTCTAATTTTTTCCTGAAAGTACTTCTCGGTACAGACGATAGTCAGAGCATTATTGGTCTGTAACAGGTTAACTGCTCCATCCTGTATATACATATCTCATTTACTATAAAATATTTCATTTCTTCCTTTATTTTCCTCTATTGAAAAATAAATTCTTGGATTTATTCAGGATAGTGATTTTTTCTAATACTGATTAATTAAACAGTGAAAAGGTTACGGATAAGATAAGTAGCAGAATTTGTACTTACACTGCCTCCGTTGAAGCATAAGGACTTTCTCCGTTTTGGGCTATTAGGTTGGACGACGATAAAGACTCTAGAGGAATCTATAAGAAGAACAAAAAAAAATACCGTTTTACGTCTCTACGAAAGAGTTTATTATGCCTGGTGTCCACTAGGAGAATTTTAATTTCAAGAATCGGTATCAAGACTATCTCCGATGAACACAATATTTGAGAGTAAAAGGAACCCGTTACAAGGTCAACAGTATTTTGCAAATTTAAATATTGGTAATAATATTGACTATCCAAGTGTAATATTGCAGATTGATATCTTGAAACAATAAGAAAGTGTTTAATATTATTATGGAAGCCATGTTAATATACTGAGATGTACGCTGTACTGCACAATATTACTCTAGTTTCTTATTCTATTGACGTGCTATAAGTGCACATATTCTGAATAATATTGAACCGTGTGAATCACTACTATAATAATATTAATACTATGTGAATATCTTAAGGATTCTTTCGTACGAGGCGACCTTGCAAGTACAGATTATTATCTACATAGAACAAACAGTTTTTGATCTGTTCATCGTTCGATGAAAATCAATAATACAAATTAAAACTGAAATGAAATTTCTCATTGAATGAACAAAAGCTTATCCAAGTAACTGTCCGATCGAATATACATTGGCAATAAAATTCTGTTCATCCCTAGCTCACGAGTGATGAAACAATTTTCGTCATGAAGATTGTTCATGAAGATGATTTTCATCATTCATTTTCTTGCTCGCATGAAAGGCTCTTATTCTCGATACCAATTCTCAAGGGGGCTATAGAAACGAGATCAGTTGCTTACGTCGGAGAGAACCGTGCAATCGTAGCTTGGCTGGTATTTGTCCTGCTCGTGCGGCGGTCGTCGCAAAATTTTGTCCCGATCTTGTTTATGCTTGCGATCGGCTCCCTTTAACTTGAAGACTTTCACTTGGCAAGAAGCGGCATGCAGACGGGGCCCACCTGGTAGCCGTGTCTCCACTTGGATTCGAAACGGCACGCCTTTTTCTCCACCGTGCTTTTTTGGCGTGAATTCGGTGCTGATGCAGTTCACCTGAATTTCAAAAAGAATTCAGCACAAAGTTATTTAAAATAGCAGCTCATGGATTCGTCGAGACGAGACTTCTAAAAACTCTTGTAGTCTCCAGTTTATGGATATTGTTCGAAAGGAAAAATGTATGTAAATACATTCTTTATACATCTAATTCTTAGATAGAATAGGAAATTTTGTATATAGTCATATGAACTTTGAGGAGTCGTTTGCACAGTTTTATAAAAATTACAGGCAGACACTTCGAAAGCATTCTTTGTGAGAATCATCTCTTCTTCACTGCTCTTAAGAGCAAAGAGTTAATAGATATAACGCAACCCACCAGTTGATTAAATAAGGATCTTCTTTTCTTTTACAGAGTGTTTTGTTCTTGTTTGACGGACTACATTAAATGTATCTGTTATGGTAAATGCAATAAACTGGGGATTGTGCATAATTCCCACTAAAGTTGGTAAATGTGATAAGTTATGGAATATTTATAAAATTAACCGGTGATTTTATATAATCCCCAACTCGTAATGGGAAATGTTATGAAATTGTTAATGCATATACTGTCTATATGGAAATACTGTCTGAGTAGGTTTAGTGTAGGAATATATTGGTGAGGGTGGGAATATTGAATACTGTTAAATATAATTCCCATCGGGTAATGGAGAATGTGATAAAATTGTTAATGCATATACTGTCTATATGGAAATACTGTCTGAGTAGGTTTGGTGTAGGAATATATTGGTGAGGGTGGGAATATTGAATACTGTTAAATATAATTCCCATCGAGTAATGG
>NC_071979.1:2817333-2821549 GCF_026283585.1 Hylaeus volcanicus
GGTGGGAATATTGAATACTGTTAAATATAATTCCCATCGAGTAATGGAGAATGTGATAAAATTGTTAATGCATATACTGTCTACACGGAAATACTGATAAATGTTCCATAATTTATCACATTTACCAACTTTATTGATAATCCTTCCTAATCACCGCATGTATAACATTCACCGTAACATATCAACTACAAACTTCTACATTACTCCAGCTCCTCCCGAAAAGGGTCAACGATCACCCTTACCACTCGATGATGCGTACCTTTATGTAAGCGCCAACTTCCTTGGTAGGATCCCACATGAATTCCACGCTGTTATTCGACGGAGATGGTTGACAAACTTCCACCATACCGTAGCTGAGTGGCACATCAACCTCCAGTAATCTTTCACCGGGTCTTGCGCGTTGCCAAGCGAGCATCTGCTCCCGTTCCGTGTACTGAAGTCGCCTCTCGTGGAAGCATATGCGTATCGTCGACTGAAACAAAAAGGTCGGATATCCCTTCAGAGACGTTGTAGCACCGTTTGGATGACGTACATCTTTCGAACGTTAAGAACCTATGAGCTCACGCCGAACTTGACATCTTTTAAGCGTAAAGAATGAGAATAAGAACGATTACACGGCGATGCAGCGATGAACTTATCGGAGCGATGAAAAAAGTATACATGTTAAATTGAGTAACCTCTTCCTTTTCGAAGTTGGTTAAAAAATAGAATTTTTCGTGATTCTTTAAATGGTCCCTGGTGTACCAGTTGCTTAAAATACTTTTTAAAAATTATTAATACTTGCCGGCTGTGCGAGAAGTACGTTATATTAACCTAGATAATGAAATTTGTCTAAAAAGTCGATTAATTTATTTAAAAAGTCTTTGATTTTAATATGTTTACCAACCGGGATTGTTAAAATAATAGTATTATAAACATAAATAATTCCGACAAAGAATATCATCCATGGTACGTCATTTTGATGGAATTTTGTACACAGATGGACCATTGAAAACTGTTAAACATTTATTTATGTGGATTTACATTCATGTTCTAGGATTGAAATTCAATGTTGCGGATGAAATATTTATTTAGTTAAGAGAAGGTTGATCAAAAGCTGAAGGAAATAAAAAAGAATATTCGTGGTATAAATTACTTCATAATTAGGGCTTGGATTGCGATCATTAATAAGCTAGACGCAGACAAATTTTATGATTTCCCAATGAATCGTTGAAATGTGAAGTACAATATATCATTGATGCGGATACAGGTTTACTGTAATTTTTATTTGAACCTTTTTTCTCCGTTAATTTTTCCGAACTTGAATTTGATAAAAAACCACAATTTTGTGGGTAGTTTCCATCTCTCGACTATGAATATGATCCGCTAATAAACACAAGTATCTAATATTCTTGGGCGCTGTAAAAATCGGTGTGCACAAGTACAGCGATATTCCTCATGAGTAAATTTTTTTTCTAGTCTTCTTCTTCTAGTTACATTGTTTTGTGCTCGAACTAAAATTCGTCCCCGTGTCACGACACCGTTCCTTCCATCCGAAAGGAAGGTCAACTATTTATCGGAACGATTCCACACACTGCGACCAGCATGAGCTCGCTTGATACCATCCAGAGAAATCACCACGTTTTTTAAGATGTCGTTACCCAAACTAATTCAGAGCATCCTCGTGCGTTTCGGGAAGGCTCGTGATAGCGGCAACGTACCTTCAAAATTTTCTCGCGATACGCGGACAGATCGCCCAGTTTCTTCAGTTTTATCTCGTACGATTGTCCCTGGTTCAGGTACGTGAGCGTCTCCTCGTTGACTTTCGTTGCGATGCTCGTGGCCGCTGCCAGGACGTACTGAAAGCTAACCAACACAACATTCCACGTTCAATTGATAGGATCTAATAAATTGATAGCCCTAATTACCTTATCAGTTTCGCAATCAATGTTTACAAGTGTTGGAATATTTACTATAATTCAACATTTTACTTTACTACAAAAATAATTGTACCGGGAATATATAAATTGTACAGGGTATCCCAGAATTAGTGTAAGAACCAGAAATGGGGGAGAGGGTAGCTGAGACGATTCTGAACAACAATTTCCTTTGCAAAAATGTTGGATGGTGCTCCGTTTTTGAATTATTAACGAAAAAGCACCGACCAATGACAGAGTAGCGCGCGCTCAGCTGGCTACGCCTCGACCTGGGGTAGCTAGCCAGTCCTGGTCGAGCGCGCGCTACTCGGGCGCTGTGATTGGTCGAGGGTTTTTCGTAAATAATTAAAAAACGAGGCATAGTTCGACATTTTTGCAAAGGAAATTGTTATTCAGAATTGTCTCAGGTACCATTTTGGGTTCGTACACTAATTTTGGGACACCCTGTATATCTGTCACTGCAGAATAACGAAAGAGAAAATTTAGGATATGGCCTGCCCTCTCGAGTGCTTGAGAGAGGATGATTCGTATAGTTTACTAGAGACTGAACAGATGTGCGAAAATTACAATGCATACTGCTAGAAATTCTTTCTACCTTTTTCTTAAAACAGCTTATTCGTGACTTAGTAATAACGAAATTAGAACTTTTAATTAATAAATTTAGTATTTCATTATTTCGTCATACTCCATTTCCAAATAATAAGATATTCTATGAACTACTTATCCATTAAAATCGGCGCAGAAAATTTGGCAAAGATATGAGAACATATAAAAAATAAATTGACGATATCCTTATAATCGTCACAAATGCTACGTAAATGTACAAGGTAGATAAGCATTAAATTATTCAATTTAAAATTAAGATAATTTCTTCATAAATGAATTTATCCAAAACAAATTTTTGCAAATTTAAATTTCTGATATTTCATTCAACGTCGAAGATCACATAAAAATACGTAGTTATTTTCAAAATTTTATTTACACAAATTACTGCTAGTTGGTTTTTGTATGAATACATCCACTTACAACAGTTTGAAATAAATCACCTGTACCGTTTTCTCGAGAAAATGTTATCAAAGATTTCTTTATTTATTGTTTTTTCAAAGGAAATTGTTGTTCAGAATCGCCACAGCTACCCCCTTCCTCATTCCTGGTTCTTACACTAATTCTGGGACACCCTGTACAATTTATATATTCCCGGTACAATTATTTTTGTAGTAAAGTAAAATGTTGAATTATAGTAAAGAAATCTCTATTTTTTTGAAGCTCTATTAGAATCCTAATAGAAATCCAAATTTCCAGAACAAATTTTTCATGAACGTACCGGCAGTCCTCATTGTGTTCGTTTCCCTGCTGAGAAGAGGAAACGTGATTCCCCGAGGACGATGTTGGAGGGTACTCCTCGTTGGACGAGTAAAGTAACTGATGAAGACTGGCTGCCGTTTGACCATTATTGTTACTGTCAGCCTCGACGGTGCCGTTCGAGTTGTTCGCTGGCGCTGAATTGATAGTTCTGTGTGACACGTGGTTCAAGCTGAAGCAAACATTCGACAGGAAAGAAAATTATAGAGGAACACCATACTTGCGTGTTGGTGCCATATTTAAACTTAACAAGGAATAAAAGCAATTAACAGTGCGAGTGGTCTTTGATTAACAAAATTATCGAAGCCTCTATTTTGTCGCTCTCTTCAAATTTTAGAATCTCATTTCTCTGTTTAAAATAATAATTAGACTGCGGATCCTTATGCATTTATAGGACATTTGAACGTGCAAGAAATTGCAAAATCCAACCGATATGCAAGAATATAAAAAAGATTGAAAGGAAAGTTCATGTTATAATATTTGCAGAATAAATTAAATTCGTATTTAGGTTCACTTTCTGTAGGCACGTTCGCGAAGATTTTATTTTGCATAAAGTACCGCAGTATAACGATAATCCTTGACGCTTCCATCTACAGAAAAATTGGTAATACCAGATTATGAGCTGGTATTAAGTAAGTTTGGTCTAATGCATTTTCTCCTATCTTCAAAAACAAGCGAGTTATTCAGGTGACCTGTTTAAAATCCCCCACCCTGTATATGTATAAATCTTAACGATTTATTGTCTCCCAAGGACCTCCGGAAAACCGCCGGCGATAAGCTAAATGATGCAAGAGGATAGCGCTAACATTGTTGATGTTTTTTCCAGGTAATGTTAGTCTACGTGTCGGCAACATTGACTCAACAAACAAAAACATTCTATGTACTTAAAAGAAGATTTACTGTATTCAACATAAATAAGAAAAGTCACTCGAACATGT
>NC_071979.1:2821559-2823324 GCF_026283585.1 Hylaeus volcanicus
ATTGACTCAACAAACAAAAACATTCCATGTACTTAAAAGAAGATTTACTGTATTCAAATTAAATAAGAAAAGTCACTCGAACATGTTCCCTGTAACCACAAGATTTAAATTATTTAGTACAGAGTAAACAAAATTATCCCCTTTAACTGTTTACAATTGACATTATCGAGAGAAATGTAATTTCTACTCACTACAAGTTAAGGAACACCGACGGTGAGATGATTAAATCCGAGGGAGTTCTCATCGCTACTTTAGACGAACGCACTCTTAACGCGCCGTGGGAATCAGACTTAAGAAAAATCGTCCGGTCGCGCAAAAGGATGGTCGATCGAAGTCACGAGGGACTCGCGAAACGGCGGTTCACCTATTTGACGAAAATGTAACGCGGTTGCGAGCGCGTAGGTAGCACGTGGCACCGACGTTCCTAATTGGCAGCAATTTCTGCACTGTTGAGATCCAGAGAGACAATTTATCCATTACGCGCGCGGCTTTCGGGACGCGAAGCTGCGTGCGTTTTCATTTTCTTCGCGTGGAATCCGTTTTGGAGGACGTTTGTTAAAAGCGCCTGGGACTGTTTGACTATTTCTCGAACTCGCGTCCGAATTTCCATACGATCGATTCGGTAGCCCATGCACCGGATTGCACAAAACCGATTCCCGGCAACAAACGAAGCCCCGGATCACGTAAATATAGATCTAATTGCCAAAACACTTAAAAATAGTTCGCGTTCCCTGGCTATCATTTGCAGCAGAAGGAACACCCGCTCCTCGCGTGTCGACTATTTCACGAGGCACTGTGTGGATTCGGGATGGAGAACCTACTGTAGAGTCTCGCTATAATCGTTATTTTTCTTAACTCTATTTCAAGGGTTACACCAGGGTGAGAGTTTCGACAAATTCATTGAAACTCATCGATATATCGAATAGAACAAAATAAAAATTAACGGTTAGCTAAGATCAGCCTACGTCGTACAGAGGAAATAACGAACACGTGAGCATGGGCACGCTCTGAACACGATCGAGACACGATCATCGATAGCTCTCGTTCACGAATCTCTTTGGTATTTTCACACGGGCGAGTTCGCTCTCCGTTACTCGTCTCGCAACGTTCGAATCGATTCGGAAGATGCGTGCTACGTCACGTTGAATGGGCATCGCATACAACCGCCATGGAATCACGTCTTTCGAACGACCGATCTGCGAATCGGGCGACTGACATTAAACAACTGACGGTACGCGCCGCCGCGAGATAACTACGTACGTACGGACCGCGTTAGAGTAAAGGTCTGACCTGGATGCCATTTGTCTGATAGCTCGGCGAAGAAACGCAACGATAAAGAGCTTATCTGGCTCGAGTCTCTGCGGGGGAGTCTCGTGGCAAATTCCGCTAAGGCTTTTGTTTTCTTCCTACAGCGATTTCCCTCGCGGCGGCTTCTTCACGACTAATCGGTGTGCCGATCGATCGCGACTGACGCTTCACGATTTCGTCGATCGACTTATGACGGCAACGGAAATCATGCGTTCGTTACAGCTCAGACAGGTAGAACCGCCGACAGTAAAGGGAGGAAATATTCAACCGCTTAGTACTCAATTATTTGTTCTCAATGCGCACCACTTGCAGGCAATTTTTATTGTTTTAAAGTTATAGTTTCTATCTAGGGCAATCAAGTTAGTTTATTTGTGTTTTATACAGTATCGTCTCGAATTAAGCAACTCGATTGGGACCGGCGAGTTGCTTATTTCGAGGGAGGTATACTATTATTCGG
>NC_071979.1:2823334-2832834 GCF_026283585.1 Hylaeus volcanicus
TACGTACAACTGACAGTATCGTTTCGGAGAATACAGTATTGCCTCGAAATAAGCAACTCGGTTGGGACCGGCGAATAATGATATATAATAAAGATACATTCATTATTTCCTGAATTTCAAAATATTATGAATTATATTATATCGAGTGGAATTTTGAATTTGTATTGAATAGTTGAGTCTTACTTGGAATTTTGCTGATTTTCAGGCGATGGTGCTTCTTGCTTGAAAACCGTCAGCGATGGCAGAGCGAGTAAGGCTTCGCTGTAAGCAAACAAGAAACACTTGCTATAATTTCGAACCATTCTAAGCACGTTTTCCGCACAGTTTATTGGCGTGCGATAACTCAGCGCATTACAAACTTTTTTTCGCACGTTTCGTGAGACGCAATTGTCACTCATCTCCAATTTTGTGAAATCCATTTAAATCTCGCGTCGACAATTTTAAAAACTATGATGAATCCTCTCTAAGAGGCGTGAAAATTTCCTGTTTAATTAAGCAACGCATGGGTGATCCATCCTATTTCTTGGAAGTATTTGTCTTGTATTGGGTTGGTGCATAATTATCCGCCATTCTTTTTTAATTTTATTATGAAACAAGAAACATAAAAATTCAACAGAAACATGTTTAATTGTTTATTCTGGAGCGTATTCGCCATCTACTTCACCTACTACACCAACCCAATATTAGATAGAGATGATAATAATGATTCTCGGAATTGGAGGGTGTACAGATAAAAAAGTAATGGTTTTATAATTATAAGTACACGTACACTTACTGACAAAAATTAAGAAACAAAATAATCGCTTCTGAACCAATCGTATATTCTTTTTTTTTATCGAGATATACAGGTCAAAAATAAAAGTAGCACGAAGAAATAACATTTCATATGTCAACGTACTGTAAGTAAAAATAAAAATTAAAAACTTAAAAGACTTTTTTCATGAGTTCTCTTAGAGTTTTGATTCTGTTGTTGTTACCTTGAAGAAAAGAAAATAACAGTTGAGCAATCGAGTTTAAAAAAAAATATCACCTTACAGAGATAAAAATTGAAAACACAGAAGACCTTTTTCCTGAAATTCAATTTTTCCCAATGAACATCTAAATTTTTAATTTTTATTTTCGAAACTAAGCGTCCTATGAATAAACTGTACGTATAAAAAAGTTTCGTCTCATCGTCGCGAGATGAAAAGTATCTCGCGATTAAAAATGATTGGGAAACGCTGATGTAATGCATCGTTTTCGGCGCATGTGCAATCTTAACGCGTTTGTTTACCACTCGCTAAGTTTACACCAGCGAAATGCTATTCAAATCGGCTCCGGTCTTCGATCAGAGAATCTCCTATCCAATATTAACCGACAGATTCTAGTTTCCGTTATCGACGTTCATTGATTGAGATTTCGTGACGCAACCAACCGACCAATGTTTAACCATAATTTATTCCAGCGTTTCTCAACCTTCGTCACTGCAATATTTGTCTTTTCAATAATAGGGGACGGTAGTTGCAAACAAATTTAGTTGCAAAAAAACGTTAGTGTTACTTTAAGCAGGCATAATTATTCGAGCTTTATTGGCTGATGCGTTTCAATTTTGTAAGTGGTATGTTACTAGAAAATGTGTGAGTAATTATGCGTTCACCTTATTTATGGAGTTGAATTGTAAAAAAGCAAGTTTTGCGAAAATAAGGCCCCAAACTCAAGGAAGTATAGAGTTTTGCAAGTAAACAACGTGATAAAATTTTTGTATCAAGAAACCGACTTCAGATTCGCGTTTCTCGATCCAAAAAACGTTGAAAAGCATATTTTGGGCGAGATCTAAAAATAAAAATTTTTTGATCGAAAAATCGGAGGTAACCTTGAAATTTTCAGCTTTTGCAACTATTTATTTTTTTACTTCAGAACCTTAAATGGGAATTTGATGAAATTTTAACTGAATGTCCACCTTCATAATAGGTACCCATAAAAAAATCGGTGACCCGCTACGAAAATGTAGGAGCTTAAAAAAAAATTCGTGAGTGTTTTTGAGGCTTGTAATCTTTGACCCGAATTTTGAGGGTGATAAAACCATCTGAGCGTTTTTTAGCATTGAATAACTTTTATCGTCCTTTAAAAGAGTTTTCCAACGGCGTATTTATTGAATAAATCGGTTGAGAATTGAGGAAGTTATGGACGTTTAAAGTTGACAAGTCAATCTTCGGTCACGATTTTGGTCAATTCCTCAGCGTATTATAGGAAATAAAAAAAATATTATCCAATCATCACGGAATTCGGTATCTATAGGGTTTTTTGGGTGCTGAATCCGAATATGGTGTTATTTCTGCTTTAAAAAATTTTCCTGAGGTAGTTTCCCAATGTTAGTACCAAAAGCGGTTTTTTTTACCGAAAACTTGGAAAATAATTTTCCCAAAATTTTTTAACTATTTGTACTGAATTTCGCGCACCGATTTCAGTGCGAATCAATAAAAATATTGCCAAAATTAAAATATTCGTTTCTTGGTTTTTTGAATTTTTTTGTGAGTCCCCTGCTTTTTTAGGGTCTAGAATCACCAAAAAAAGTTTTTATGACAAAATTTTTCACGATTATTGGATTCCGCGCAGTATATTAGAGCGAACCAAAAGTTCGTGTGTTTTTTATGTTGTTCAGTTTATGCAATTTTCTGAAGTCATTTAAAATAACTTAATATGCAAGTGTTATACATCATTTTGTAGCTTTTGAAAAGATCTTTCGTATTTAATTATTACCTGCATTAATTTATTGATCGTTTAATTTTTGTTCGTTTTAGTAAAATCATGGAAAATTTTGTGATTCGAGTACTTTCGAGTGCGTGACGAGCTTTGTTCCCTATAGGTATTGACTTTCAAAAGTACATACGTATAGCTTCAAAATTGTTGACAGCTTAATTGGTTTCCCTGTTTGTTCATTCAATTATTCTATGGAATATTTACTGTAACATATTTATGAAATTTTTATGAAACATATTGAAAATGAAAAAATCCAATAACATATTGGCTTATTTTTGCCACTACTACTAATAGAAATAGATAAAAATATGACGAATAACGGAGAAGAAACTTCAGATTTTCCAAATTTTCAAGCTTTTTAATTTCCAGTTTTTTTTTCGACGGTCTCACTGATGACAACAGAAAATTTGTTAATGGATGTTATTAATAACTAGATTGCGGATCTTTATGCAAAATGAAATCTTCGCGAAAATGGCTTCAAGAAATATTATAACAAATATTATAACGTGAACTTTTCTTTCAATCTTTTTTATATCCTTGCATATTGTTTACATTTTGTAGTTCTAGCACATTCCAATTTCCTTTAAATGCATAAAGACCCGCAGTCTATTAATAACAATGAAATACTGTGAGAATCATTATAATAATATGCTTCTTTCTTTTTTGTTCGGATATCATCTTGAATGTTAATCCATCCTCTCAATAATCGACAATAGACAATTTAAAAAGAAGAAAAAGAAGATGCGTGCATAATGTGGTAAAACAATAAAAACTGCTGAATATATTCGTACATGTCCGAGTGGTTGCGTGAACTGCACCTCTTGCAATTCATTTACAGATAATAATTTGTTTCATCATAGAAAATCCAGCGCGAACCGGAACGAGGTTACACGCGACTTGCATAAACCACGTATAACCATAATCACGAGCCAACAGTACGCCATTTGTTTGCGTACCTTGAAAACAGAGATGGTTCAAACTCTAAATAAGATAATAAAATTTCTGTAACGACTGGAATATAAATAACTGTTTATCCTCGTGACTTTCTCTATAAAAATTTCAAATTTATGAAATATTTCACAACAAAGAAATCAAATTTTAAATGTTCAATCGAACGAGTGTGGCGAATAAATTTCTACATGTTGGTTTTATTCGTTATCTATAATCATTCTATTTATAGATTTCTATAATTAATTTCGTTGTATTTTTTATATATTTTATCCAACTCTTTATACTTTCACTAGGTAAATTACTAAACTACGGATTTTATGCATTTATCGCATATGCATGCGAAATATCCGCAGGATACGTTCTCTTATGAATAATAAAACATTGTCGTTATCATTTTAATATATTTAACGTTTATCTACATACACCATAAATGCATTACCTATCTATTATAGTACATATCGTCTTGTAAACTACAGCAAAGTATAATAATTTAATCTTTACTGAATCCTGTAACTCTGTTTTCTTTTTTCCCCCTTTTTTTTAACAGTGAGACTAATTTCTGTAAAACCCCAGTCACTTTCTGTTTCCGCACGATTTTGCCAATTGTTTTTTTAATTACAAATTTTGTTTGTTTAGATCTCTAGTGACGCGGTTCGCACGAACATTACAGTACAATTTTATTTTTTATCATTGAAGACGAAACGAAGAATGGTAGAGTAGCTTGAGAACCGCTATGATAAGAGTTAAGTCACTAAGGTCAACTAAAACCGGAACATACCGGTTCGCCAATGCACCTAATTTAATATCAACCGCGCGAAACATATCGCGATAAGGCATTGCCGAAACGTACTGCAGAAACTTGTTTACAATTTGCTTTTAGCTTAATTTTATAATAAAATGACTGGCCAAGTGTAAAAGGAAAAGATAAAGAATAATATCAGACACATGTAGAGGAAAACTTGGTTTTAATTATTGATCTAATCTATTCAAATCTCGTTGCAAGAAATTTTAATTAAGCAAACACTATACGTCGCATTAATCTTTTCAATCTATCCTCTTTTCCATTTCTAGTAGTGAATTTTGTTTATTTTGATAAAAATCAAATGAAGAAAGTACTATTACGAGAAATTGTTTAATTTTATTGTACATTAAATGTTTTAATTATCACTTTAGATTATCTTCCATAATATCGTATTAATAATATCGTATTGCAAGAAATTTTAAGCAAGTAAACACTATACGTCGCATTAATTCTTTCAATCTATCCTCTTTTCTATTTCTAGTAGTGAATTTTGTTTATTTTGATAAAAATCAAATGAATCAAACAATTACTATTATGAGAAATTGTTTAATTTTATTGTACATTAAATGTTTGAATTATCACTTTAGATCCTCTTCCATAATATCGTATTAATCATTGATTACTTCATCGTTAGATAAAGTTAAATAAAACAGCCTATCATTTGTCACATAAAACTACTTTATCAAGGTATTGTAGTAATGTAAAGTAGAAATATACGACACAGTCAAATTTTAGTTTTCATAGTAAACTGATATTAATTATAGATATTATGTATGATACATAATTATGCTTTTTAACAATTGACAATTATAATTGACAATTAATCCTCACTTTTGTATGGCAATTGAATGCAACTCCAATTGAAAAATAATTTTAAATGGAATTAAAGGTTCATTTCATTTGAAATCTATTTCCAACAACTACAATTGAAATTAATTTCAATAAATGATTGAAATAACTGATGAGATGGTTAAAAATTGAATTGCTTGTTATCTAACACTGTTTGAAAATAATCTTTAATGGAATTAAAGGTTCATTTCATTTGAAATCCATTTCCAACAATTCGAATTGAAATTAATTGCAAACAAAATTAATTTCCAAATTATTTCCAACAATTAAATGTTCATTTCATTTGAAATCTATTTCCAACAATTAGAATTGAAATTAATTTCAAACAATTATTGAAATAACTGATCAGATGGTTAAAAATTGAATTGCTTGTTACCTAACACATTGCTACATGAATATGGATGATGATGATGATGAAATAAGACCATGAAATAGACGCAGGTAGTGAATACCATTTACATATTATTTGCAAGTTCTATATTCTATATATTTTATTTTATATATTCACGTATTTTTTTTCTTTAAATACAAGTTCAGAGTCGCATTAATTACTAGTGGTTATTAGCGACTCAACTTCAGTTAACATTATTATCAACAGATTATTTTTGTTCATAAATTGAATAACCATATTAACAGCGATCATTTTTTTAAATTGCCATCATGGCAATTTAATAAGAGTATGTGTATTATTATTATAAAAAATATGTATATTATAAATTTATATATACTTATATTAGACTACTACTAGTTCCGTGGAAAATGCCACGAAAACTATTCATTGCCCTGGAAAGTCCAACAATTAATCTCTCTCGTAACGCTGTTATCGACGAATGCGTATCAGAGCAAAAAATACTAGCGTTGTTTATCAAGAGATACATTTTCTTCTAAGTCTGTCACTCACCTACTTTTCAAATATTGATGCATGCTTTCCGTAGCTCGAGAGTCAGTCGCGATTCCTCTTCGTTCAAAACATTTAACAACGGAATTCCATCGATTACTTGGTATGTTTGCACACACTCACCAATCAAACGTTAGCAACCACTTCTAACAATCGCCGCCGCTTCGATTCTCACGAAAAGGATGCTTCGTTAACTTCATTAACTTCATTAACGAGATATCGAGATTTCAGTTGAAATTTCGCCGGGTGAATTATTACAACGTCACGTGGGCGCTGCGATTCACGCGGGGCTTCTAAATAGCAAGTACGAAGAAAGTGGAAAGTGATTCACCGCAGCAAACGAGAATTCCAAGAATAACTGGTTCCACGATTAGGAACGGTTCCAGGGATTGGTCCGTCGTGGACTTTTATCGCGAGTCACGTGCTGTGCGAAATTTTTCATTCATGAAAGATCGAAAATATCGCGGAACGATTCACCGGAGCGTCAACAAGTCTCGCGTGCCACGTGACTACTAACACGCCAGCTGATGTTTCCAACGAATCGCGTTCCACTTTCTGTCTTCGGTAAATGTTGCCGCACCGAGGAGGCCAGGTGGGGATACGTGGTATGAAGAAGTAGGGCCGTTTGAAAGATTCAAGCTACCCGAAAGAAACCAAGTAACTTGAATTTTTCAAGCTACCCGAATAGAATCGAGCGGTCCGAAAAAACCAAGCGGCCCGAAAGAACCGGGCAACTCGAATGGTTTCAAGCTTTTCCGAGTACACCTGTTAGTCCGCCGCCGAGCAACTATGGTATCATAAAATGGACGTAGCAAACTAGACCCAAAGAAGGTCGACCATGATTTTCCGTGTTTCTTATCGGATCTTAACGGATGTATTACCGATCGATTCCTTATGTTATCCCGATGAAAATGGTACCAGACACGATACAATTCGGATTATTTAGAAGGAAATTATACGGAAAAAATGATTTGCACGCTTTTTGCCTGTCTTCGTTAAAAATAGTCCGATTGACATAGCGTTTAGAAACGTTTTCATTAGGAAAACGGAAGGAATCCATCGGCGTTACTCCCGTAATAATACGATGCATATGGAGTGAAATCGGGTGATTACTGAAAGCCATAAACTAAGGATGGAACCATCCAAAGCGCACGTGTGCCGACTTTAACCCGCGACGGACCTCAAAGTGTCCGAGCAATAACGTGTGAAATGTTTGTCACGATATGTTCGCTTTTTGTTGTGTTTTATAAAAGTTAAAGAAACAAATTGCACTACTGAATTCCTGATGTTATACTGATGAAAATGGTACCAAACGCGATATAATATCGATTAATCTAAGATTTTTCTGCCGTGTAACAGGGTGATATGTAGAATTTACATTACACGAATAATTAAAATTCATTAAAATTCTTCAGAAGAAGTACCTTCGAATCTAGTAGCAGATAATGGCGGTGTTAGTGCTCAACAAAATTCTAATATAGAGAAGTGAGGTAAGTTGATGACTTTGAGCAAAATAATCATTTATTACTTCAATACGAAAATTCCGTTGCAATTCGTAATTTATTCTGATTAAGTAACGTATTCTTTATTGAATATAAATTTAGTTAAAGTAATTTTCTAAACAAATCAGAGGAAGAAAATATTTTTTTTTATTGTATATAATACTATTATTATATAGTATTATATAATAATAATTATATTATTATAGGTGCAAATTCGTCATCTTACCCAATGCAGTAAAGTAAGATAATTGATTGTTAATTATAGAAATAGTTTTTATTTAAATCGTTTTTCCAAACTGTTTTTTCTTCGTCTTTTACTTATAAAAATTTTACTTTTTTCCCCTAATATCCTTAAATTGATTAATGACATATCATTCTTTGATTAATGTTTATATTCTATTAATAGATTCTCCATATGTAATTCTCTCTTCATTATCTCGACCTCTATAAAGTTGTTTTGATAAAAAATAAATGAATCGAAAGGTCGAATACACTATTTTCTGAACCCATTAATTGCTTTAAACAGAGTCGCAGTATTTATAATAATGTTGAAACAAATTTAAGCAATATCGTATGGCTCGCATAATAGTTCATCCCACATACGTCTATTCCTTTTTTTACGTACATTTTAACTATGGAAGAAGAAAAAAGTAAACAAGTCGAGCAAAATTCACTTGTCGTTACATTTTTCAGCAAATTGGAAAATGCTTATTTGTTTTTTTATGGTTGAAAACCATTCTGGTTTCGTTTTTCATTTTTAAATGTAATCGAACGGAAGTGAGTGAGTATGGATACATTTTGCGATTGATTACATTAGTCGTTGAGCTGACGGATTGTGTAAGCGTTTGATTGCATCGGTCGCTGAGCTATGAGATTAGTTTTGCGTTAATAATAAATTAGTTTTGCCTATCCTGTATTCTAGTAAGTCGGTTTGCAACCACTATCGTCGAATCTATGATCGAGGACCTGTAAGTTTTTTGCGGTGGGAAGAATCGAAGAAAGCAGTAAAGCGTGAATCCGAAACTCGATGAAGTGCGAGGTTTGAAGTAGTTAACGTTCTTTTTGATCAACTTAATAATTTTTAATTACTTATCGACTTCGGAGGAAACACTCGAGGACTGAACTTACTTCCCGAGTGGAATCGCGAAATTTTGCCCGGTATGCTAATTGAACGAGTAACTTGAAAGTACAAGTGAGTTAGTAGAGCCGGACGTGAGAATTCTGTAGACTTATTTCTCAATTGATTCCGGGGCAGAGGAACGCACGGCGTGTACGCGCAAACACTCGCTAAGTGTCTGTGCTCAGCGTGGTTTCGAATTGTGTATGCCATCCGAGCGTCGAAACATCGGCAACTATGTTCGGTTCTAACCGGATTTCTGACTCGACGGAGACTCCTTTTCCGTTTACCCTTACAAGTTGTAAGTTACAACCACGCTTCGATCGAGATTGCCATGCACTCGCGTGCTGGAATCTAGGAAACCTACGTTATCGGCGACCAGTTGTTGCTGCGAAAATCTTCGTGATCGACTGGTGGCAGACACGGCCAACAAATATAGTGCTGGACAGATTTATTGGCACAGCATGATTGTTATGATTATAAATGGTTATAACTACTCAACGAATTGATTTAAAGAATTCATTTTTCGATATGTTCGCATGTTATTTATTCTAGTTTATTTATTGTATATTAAGATGGAATAATATAAGCAAATTGTGTACATAAAATAACACCAAAGTTTGTTTCTTGACCATTGCACAT
>NC_071979.1:2832844-2842586 GCF_026283585.1 Hylaeus volcanicus
TTTCATCAAGATGGAATAATATAAGCAAATGTGTACATAAAATAACAACAAAAGTTTGTTTCTTGCCCATTCCATATTAGTGTAGCATGATTGTTATGATTATAAATGCTTGTAACTACTCAACAAATTGATTTAAAGAATTCATTTTTCGATATGTTTCCATGTTATTTATTGTAGTTTATTATATATCAAGATGGAATAATATAAGCAAACGTATGGACATGAAATAACAACAAAAGTTTGTTTCTTGACCATTCCATATTAGTGTATGATAAACTAGGATATATAACATGAAAATATATCGAAAAATGAATTCTTTAAATCAATTTGTTTGGTAGTTATAAATATTTATAACATAATAATCATCCTGTGCCAACACCTCTGTTAAACATTGTATGTATAGCACATCAATTTGTATTTCTTCGTTATGAAATGTTTTATTTTATAATTCAAGTTATAATCTTTATGCAATTTGTAACATATGTATCATGTGGACAGATAGTGGAAATAGCTATCAATGAAGTTTAGTCGAAACAGTACATACTACTTTTATATACTCAAATTTATTTATTACATATTCTTATGGTACATAGATTATTTAGTGAATAGTTAAAACGGTTGAACTTTACTTCGGGCCACTCAAATGTATTTGTTTTTTATTATTTAGTAGCTTTTAATGCCTAGAATCCATAAATCTAAGTTTTAATGTTAAGAATTCAATGGTTTAAAAGTTATTCGTATCTAAAGTTGACGTATTTCGGCGTATTTCGCAGGTTAAATGCGACGCTATATTGACTTTTACCGATGCTCTGTTAGTCAATTAGACTTCAAAGCTACTCAGACAGAATTTTCGTAACATGTTTTACCATTTTAATGTTATTGTCTACCTAATCGATCAAACGGAGCATGGATAAAAGCCAATATGGCGTCTGAAAAGTGCTCAACTTTACATGCGCACAACTTTTTAACCGTTGGATTCCTAATATAAAAACATCCATAAAAACCGTAAGAATATTATAATAAATAAAACTTAAGTATAATAATAATAAATAAGAATAAATACTACTATGTATTTCGACCAAACTCCATTGATAACACTGTCCAACAAATTTAAACTTTTTTTAAATTCCGCGATATCCACTAGGTGACTCTTATAGGGTTCCTCGTCCTAAATACGAAATATGAAAGTGAAATTGCTCCATCGCCCTTAGTTTTCGAGAAATTCGCGATTTTGTAAATACGGTCGATTTTGAGAGAAAACGTAGTACTATTTGAAAACTACGAACGCTAGAAAGTTCTTGTAGTCTTAAAAGATAGAGGAGTGTTTTCTAAATATGAAGACATATTCCTTTAGAATTATCTGCTCTTTTGAATGCCTGTAAATGAACACCGAAGTTCAAAAAGTTGGCGACGCGAGTACTTTTCACGACACATACGTTTGTATTTTTATGAAAAGTTATTCGTCTAGGTCGAATTTACTATGCATTATAGGATTCTGCAAACATTTTTGAAGAGAAAACCACCCGCGGTAAATGTTGGAACGTTTTCTAGTTCGTACAGATCCAGAAAATATTAATTTAGAACGCACGAATTCTGTTTGCCGGCGCGCATGCTTCGCTCGCTTTATATCGGTGAATCAGGGCCGTCGTCATGCGTTCTGCACAATCGTCGCCACGTGCTTGAATAATAACCATCAAATTCTCGTAACTTCGTTAAAATTCGCCCCACATTGACGAATATAAAACCATTTTAAAGCTTAATGTTTCTACTTTTCGATACTTTAATCTTTTGTTATTTAAGTTAGTGTTTGGGGGGTAAACTCTGCTCTAAAGAGAGATTTTTTATAGTAGCAGTTTTCATTAAAAATTAACAACAAAATATACAATTATAGATTGAATTGTTAAATAATTCAATTTAGATTTAAATAAAGTTTGCTCAATACCAAATTAGCAAAAGTCGAATAATTGAAGATACAAAAACGGGAAATTAATGATTAAAATTTAAACAGTAGAAAATTGTTTTCGTTTTGTTGAGTTCCAGTATAAATGAAATATTAAAAATGAAGAATTACCTATCTGGAACATGTAAATGTAATACAAAAACCGATAGCGCGTGGCACCGATTAGGCGAATCCCGTGGCGACGGCCCTGACTGACCGAAACATAGCGAGCAATGGCTGTGCAGCGGCAAAACATCGTTCATGCATTCCGAGTTGACGTTTTGTCAAATCGCATGGATTAGAAACCGTTCCAACATTTGCCGCGGGTGGTTTTCTCTTCAGAAATGTTTGCAGAATCCGATAACGTAGTGTAAATTCGACCTAGGTGAATAACTTTTCATTAAAATACAAAAGTATTTTGTGAAAAATTCACGCATCATCACCTTTTTGAAATTCGGTGTTTATTTACAGGCATTCAAAGGAGCAGATAATTCTAAAGGAATATGTCTTCGTATTCAGAAAACACTCCTCTATCATTTAAGACTAAAGAGAACTTTCTAGCGTTCGTAGTTTTCAAGTAGTACTACGTTTTATCTCAAAATCGACCGTTTTTACAAAATCTCGTATTTCTCGAAAACTAAGGGTGATGGAGCAGTTTCACTTTCATATTTCGTATTTAGGACGAGGAACCCTATAAGAATCACCTAGTGGATATCGCGGAAAAAAAATCGTGTTAGACAGTGTAATTAGTCTCACTACTTGTCCACTCAATTTCCTTCACAACTGAAACTTTTTTCTCATCTTATTTCTATTTATTATATGCAAGTCAATACAAATTATACAAACATGAAACAAAAAAGAACAACAAAAATCTAATGATAACAGAATAGAAAGTAATGAGTATGTTATAAGCACGAAAATTGACGAGTTCACCCTCGGAGGTTTGCGAGTTTCAAATTCAAAAGCACCGGTGTGCATACCATTATTTCGATGCTACGAAAATTCAGATACTTATGATCACTGCACAGAATATTTGAATACTGAATCGTTAAGTATCTAAATAGTGAACGAATTATTTTTATACATATACAGGATGTGTCAAGAACGTTGGAGGTCCTTGAAAGAGGTGGTTCGGAGGGTGATTTGAAACAACTTTTGCCTTTGGGAAAATGTTGTCCGAGGCTTCTTTATGGAGATATTAACAGAAAACCCCGACCAATCGCAGTGCGAGTATGCCGGTGGAACGTAGGCTATGCGATAGACGGCCACAGTAGCATAGGCTACCCATTAGACAGCCACAGTAGCATAGGCTACGCGCCAGACAGCCGCAGTAGAATAGCCTGTACGCGCTAGACAGCCACAGTAGAATAGGCTAAGCGCTAGTAAACAGCCACGGTAGCATAGGCTACACGCCAGACAGCCACAGTAGCATAGGCTACGCAGTAGACAGTCACAATAGCGTATGCTACGCTTTGACAGCCGCAGTAGCATAGGCTACGCAGTAGACAGTCACAATAGCGTATGCTACGCTTTGACAGCCGCAGTAGCATAGGCTACGCAGTAGACAGTCACAATAGCGTATGCTACGCTTTGACAGCCGCAGTAGCATAGCCGTGGATCTAGGTAAAACTAAGATAGTGGAGTAGGTAAAACAAAGAGCGCAGACGGTTTGGAACACTAATTTCAAATCGGTTGCGCTCGTGTGCGTTCGTCCTAAGAAAAAGTTGTTTCAAATCACCCCCCGAACCACCCCTTTCAAGAACTTCCAACACTTTTGACACACCCTGTATTTATTCCAGCTCACGTTTTCGCATAGATATGCAAGATACACAAGGCGTATCGTTGAAATTGGAATGGTTGAATATCTCCTAAAGGGATGAAGCTGTCAAAAATATGTTTGTTACAAAAATGATTTGTAATATAAAGGGTTTTCTTAACATGTGCATGTGTATGTGTAATAATTATACCATCTTCTTATGTACAAATAAGTTTTTTGGTATTTCTTATATGTAATGGTAAATATACTGCTTCTAATTTATCGTCTAAGATCTATTTGATATCAAATTTCAAAGAGTCAAGAATCAATATCACTCCTATCGTTCACACGCTTTGAGTTTTCAGGAGGGACGTGTAATTTATAATTTAAAGAATTAGATTTACCTCATGTTATACGAGGCGACGGCTGTCGCGAGGTCGGATGCTGCGAGCGCTGATAAAGATCCATCGAAATCAGCGGCGAGATGTTCTGCCAGTTCCTCCACTTGTGTCGACCAACCTTGCCCGGAACCATTGCTTCCGACAGACCCTGTAAAAGCAACGAACGTCAAGTTGCTACAGTAGTAACAGTAGAAGTACTAACAGTAGTAATCATGTAGGAGTGGGAATGTGTGCGTGTGCGTGAGAGAGAAAGAGAGAGAGCGTTAGCTATAGGATAGGTATAAGGATATTGTAACGTAGCTTTAGTTTAGTTTAATTTATGACCTGGCCACTTGGGCTGATGTTGTCCAGGCGCGCCTCGGCGAGGCCGCCTAGAACAACGTTCCCCTGCCTGGGAAAAACCCTGGGTAGAGTTTAACTTTAAGGGGAGGTAGAAAAAGAAGCGTTAGAGACAGATTTAGTTGAGCAGTCGAAGGGTAAAGACGGCGCGAATAGACGTAGAGCGGATCGTTGAGCGGACTCTATTCATTTTAGTTTCGTTAATAGTTAAGTCAGTATTTTATAAATATAGTAACATATAATAAATCCTACTGTCATTTAGTATTTCTTATATGTAATGGTAAATATACTGCTTCTAATTTATCGTCCAAGATCTATTTGATATCAAATCTCAAAAAGTTAAGAATCAATATCACTCCTAAAGGGATGAAGCTGTCAAAAAAATGTTTGTTACAAAAATGATTTGTAATATACAGGGTTTTTCTTAACATGTGCAGGTGTATGTATAATAATTATACCATCTTCTTATGTAATAATTTGAAATGAAACCTCTCAATGCTAGACCCTATATTATAATAAATAATCTTATACAATAGGTAGCATAAATTTGTGTAAACAAATATTGAATTTAACCGTTCCGCTTTGAACGAAATACCCTGTATAATAACACACAGTAATATACAACAACAAAATAAATAATCTAGAAATGATTCCACAGAGACTAGAAATTCCCCTAGAGTCAATAAATGAAAGTTTTGAAAAGCGTACTACTCTTCGAATCACAACAATATTTCGCACATTGAAACGCACTGTACATTGCACGATGTTTCCGTCGTTGGTACAAGTGACTCGTCGCTTTATCACGGTTTGAGAAACATTTGACGCAATCTCTCCTATCCCTAGCACTCGATAGAGGTGAATTTCACAATACCACGACCAATCAAGACTAGGACTCTATTTTTACCAATTCTATATTGTACCAGCTTGCGCGTTGGCATAATTAATGCAAAATTGATGATGCATGACCCCGATCCTAGACTTGGAGTCCTGGAGGGTCGTGACGGTGTTTCGTCGTCGACACTTGGATGTTATCGCCGAGTATCGTCGGCTCTGTAGCAAGGGTAGCCTGGAGCTGTCTCTCTCGCACCACTTCATTCTACGTTCTCCCGAAAGCAAACCGAAGGTGCTCTCACCGCTCGAAGGAACACCGCACCCGACACCGTAGAATTTCTCTCGCACCAAAAACTACCGTCGTCTTCCGTCTTCTCTGTCTTTGCGCGAACGTAATGTGCGATACGCCGTCTACTCGAGAGTTATCGGTTTCAGCCGACCACGTGGTCGAAAAGGCGTCGAACGTAGCGAGTCGGGTACGACGCTTTTCACCAATCAGTTTCGAAGGGATCGTCGAAGTAGAATCAGCTGTCGTATTTCAAAAGGAAGGAAAGAAGTCTCGAATTAAAGGATCGTAACTATAGTCCAGACACTGAAAGGAAGCGATTTTTCCACGATTTTTTTTTTCCTTGAGAAGGAGGTTCCACTTATTTTATTTAATTTTTAAAAATTGAATGGAGTAGGTCTTTGAGAATACTGTTGTATTTTTATTTTACGGAAATATTAATTTGTCGAAATGCTGTGGTCGATTTTTGAGACCATATTTGAAAAAAGTGTTGCTGTGATCAAGATATCTCTGGACTGGATTCTCCGAGATAGAAAAACAATGAAGATTTAGTTAATATAAGGTATAACATTGAGGTGTCGTTAATCGAAATCTTAAATAATTTTTATGAAAAATTCAAACGTGTCTTTGAATTACGATATACATTTATTATATTACATAGTTGAATTACTGGTAGTAGTTAAGTAATTGCAATTATTTCGAGAATATTGTTTATGCGCAATAAAAAGGACTTTGCAAGTATGCAAGTCGCCTCCAATTACTTTCTGAGCAGTTACAAGTAGTTATTAAATTAAAAAGTATTGGGCTGTCCAGAAATTTCGTGGCAATTTTTAAGAAAATTTCAAATGTGTCTTTGAATTACGATATATACTTATTAAATTACATAATTGAATTACTGGTAGTAGTTAAGTAATTACAATTATTTCGAGAATATTTGTGGGATCAGCATAAAGTTCGTTTTGAATAGAATCAATATTATGTACTTAATGAAAATACAAAAACTGGAAAATCGATTTTTTTTTAATTCTGAATAGGTGTAATCTTTTATAAGAGGAATGCGATTAAGAAGAATGTGTCTTTGAATTACAATATACATTTATTAAATTGCTAGGTTCAAGTAAACTGTGATCAAGTCGTCGCAATTGTCAATACGCAAATATCCATCCGTGAGTTTTTTTTTGCAAACGGATGCGTTGCCAAGCAGAAAGTTGTCTTGAGAAAGGTTCAAGATCCTCCGAGGAATCCGAGGTTTGCCAAGTGATAAAGGAATGTGTCATCTCATTTATAAACGTGTGAAAAAAATTGTTGTGAACCTTGAAGTACCAGTGTTTGATATTGTACGAGTTCTATGATGCAATTGCAAAGAACCTAATGTAAAATGTTGTTATAGAAACTGAAACGAGTCGAATGTTTGGAAACATCGCGCCTACGACTGTGAGTCTGGGGTCGCTTGGGCACGACCTTTTGTGCGATATATCTACACTTGGAGTTACAAGATAATGACGACATCGCTGCAGTTCAATGATACAAACTTGATTCAATTCTCAGTTCAATTCTCTAAACATCCGATGGACACTGGGCGGAGTACTTTGGACGAGATTCAATTTTCGCGAGTGAATCATTATGAAATATAGTTGGGAGAACAAAGAGTCTGTGTGGATAAAAAACAAAGAGCCACAGATCTAGATCATTTTTGGTTACAGCATGTTCAAACAAGGAATTAAACCTACGTGGGAAGATGATGCTAATAAAAGTTGTGGGAGGTGGCTCATGAATTTAGAATTTAGAATTTAGATAACAATATGTCTCGGTTTGTTTTTTATGCGTGCAAAAATAAGTTGGAAGCGAATGTTTGATTTTTCTCGACAAAATCTATAGAAGTACGTAAAAGAAACTTAAAATTTTAGGTCCACCAAAGTAAAATGCAGCCACGGTAAACTGCCACTTTTAACTGTTCATAACTTCTGAACCAGTGGATTCCTCATCTTAAACCAATCATTTCCGCATTTTTTTCTCGATACAATCTATAGAATTACGTAAATGACACATGAAAACTTTAGGTCCGACAAAGTAAAGTGCAGCCACGATTAACTGCCACTTTTAACTGTTCATAACTTCTGAACCAGTGGATTCCTCATCTTAAAGCTAGCATTTCCGCATTTTTTCTCGATACAATCTATAGAATTACGTAAATGAAACATGAAAACTTTAGGTCCGACAAAGTAAAGTGCAGCCACGATTAACTGCCACTTTTAACTGTTCATAACTTTTGAACAAGTGGATTCCTCATCTTAAAGCTAGCATTTCTGCATTTTCTCTCGATACAATCTATAGAATTACGTAAATGAAACTTAAAAATTTTAGGTCTGCCAAAGTAAAGTGCAACTCTATATTGAATACTTATTACTTGGTTTAATTTTGAATGAACTATTACTTGTCTGAAACTAAACATATTTTGCAGTTAGATCATTTAGGAGGCACTCTGTTATCGATGAATATTATGAATGAATACTAACCGTTCCTTTTAGCATGCTTCTTTTCAAGCTCTGTGACTTGCTGCAACGGCTCTCCAGCCCTACGTTTCAGGCTGCTCGGCTGGCAACTGGCGGAATGGTCGGTGGATGAGCTCAGATGTTGGGGCGATCCGCTGTTCGAACGTATTTGGACACCGTTCTCGGGAGAATTTTGCGGCGAGTTGTACTTGTCCTGCCAGAAAGAATTTTGCTGACTGTGATATCCCATTGACGCCTATAAAACGTTTGATCACCGTCAGTTCACGGGGATGATTCGCGCAAAATTCGACGAATGGATCCATGATAAGCTGTTCATGCTCCTGTCACGATATCGACGTAATCGTCGCAAGCAATCGAGTTTGGCACGCATCCACCGAGAAAACAGCGATACACATACTTCGCAGAATATACTCGATCGGGAAATCCAACAAATGTATCGTATACGAAGTTCGCTACGGACTTTTTATGAAATTCACGCAAGATTGTTTTCCATTCCATGTACAGGGTGTCCCAGTCTAAGTGATACAGAGCTCTAACTCCAAAACTATCGGCTGAATGCAAAATTTCAAATGCGGAAATTGCATGGTGTAAAAAGTGTAATAAAGTGGTAAAAAATGGAAGTAGATCAAATATCTTTTAAAGCTTTTAAGAGGCAACGAAGGCCTACCATATGCAAGAAGATTCAATCGGATTGGTCAATTCGTTTCGGAATAAGAAGCAATACAAAATTTTTCGGTTTTTTGCAAAAAAAAACAAAAAACAAAAAAAACGGGTAAAAAATAAGAAATCCCAAAATTTGTTGATAATGAGACCACCCTGGAGACATGCCCTACAAGATGTAACAGGTTTCATTCCGATTGCTCAAGCCGTCTGAACGTAATTGAGTAACATACATACATATATATATATATATATATATATATATATAAAAAAAAAAAAAAATGTCGAATTGAGTAACCTCTTCATTTCGAAGTCGGTTTGTCAAGTTTGTTATTTAACGAGATATGATGGGCAAGTTTCGTTTTCAAATGGAACTATCCCAGAATATTGGGATTCTTCCCATTTTCCTTCCGTGGATCTAGAATCCTATGTGAGACCCACCGTGTCGATTTCAAGAACCGCATGATTCCGAGTTTTTTGATTGAAAATGAGCAAACTTTGAAGCGTTCTATCTTGAAAACTAATAAAAATCAGGTAAATACATTAAAGCTTAATGAATTCGTCTCGAAAAATACTATCGCATGGTATAAAAAAAAATATATACAGTGGCTGTAGAATTCGTACACCGATCAATTTACCAGTATTTTTGTGTGAAATTGTAGTTTATTAACTTCTTTTTTTATAATCAATGATGTTTTACATATTCTCGGAAGTCTCTAAGATAGATATAGTCCAAACAACATTTACTAGTTAATATAATTTATGAAATTAACAAGAAAATGCGAAAAGTGGATAAAAATATAGAAGCAATAAGTATTTGTACGACTCTTATGACGAACCATTTACAGTAGAGTTTGTAACGTAAACACATTAGTTTATTGCTCCGTGCGAATTAGAAAACATCAAATTTCCAGTAAAGTACATTTAAACAGTTGTGCGAATATTTATTGCTTCAACATTTCTACCGATTAATTGTTCTTTTTTTCTTGTTAATTTCGCATCTTATTAGGTTGTCCC
>NC_071979.1:2847586-2851386 GCF_026283585.1 Hylaeus volcanicus
AAATTTAATATATATATATATATATCAAAATTTAATATATATATATCAAAATTTAATATATATATATATTGAATTATATAAATAATATTTTGTTCCACGACCTTTCACCTTTTAAGGGATGCACCCATGTTAATTGTTTTCAACCATTCCAATATAAACAGACGTGTACCACCTATCAAAAATCGGCACGGACTTTCCAGACAAACTAATAATTCCTAAAAATTACTGAAAAAACAAACTTCTAGACGATAGTACCCCCTTGAGAAAACGCATCGCGAGACTTACGTGTTGGGTGGCGATGACGTCGCACCTGTTCTGACGAACAGGAGACAGCTGTTCGTACGGCGGGGATGGGGTGTTTGGGAACCATATGGTCCCGTTCAGAGCATCTGCGGTGCCGTCCATGATGAATTGGAGCTCCATTCAACGGCCCTAAATCTCGGAGCACTCGTACCAGGCTTTCTCTTTCCGTGCACCGTCTTCCGAGTATCAGTTGTTTCGATCCTGATAACGATCCTGATAACGATCCTTGCCGTTCGAGTGCTCGGAGATTCCTCGGAGAACGCTTTGGTAGCGTATTTGGAAGAAAAGGCGACAAGCCCGGGTTGATTGGTCACCATTAACCAGGACTCGGGGACTTCTCTTTAAAACGCTTCCCTTCGAAACCGATTTCGTCCCGGTCTAAAAATTTGTCCTGATCGATTTATCCGCTTGATGTTTTTTTTCCCCGATTTTCGCTCGTCTAACCAAAACGTCCTCCTTTTTCGCACGTTCGCCGCGTTTCTTTCAGCTGTATCCACGACGTTCCCGGAAGCGCGCGATACATCACTCGGCTAATCGTCGGTTAACGGCCCGAATTTCGTCGCAAACGGATTAGTTATCCTTAGAACATCACGAAGAAACTGTTGTACAATTTCTTGATGCCAGTTGTCTCGCGCTGCCGGTGGGTTTCCAAGAGTGCGCAGCCCCGCGACCTCAGGGACAAAAATCGCGAAAAGACGACGAACGCGTCCTCGAATACCATCGCCACGCCTTGGCTGCAAAGCATTTTGTTGTTATTCTCCGTGTACACCTGGAAGCCGCGGGAAATGACAACGACGGCGTCTTGGCTGTTTACTGTCGAACGTATCGTTGCTCCTCGATGCGCAAAGTCCCGCGAAACAGAATGCTGTACCGTAAACTGGAAACTGTTCACTTTTCGTTGCGATCGAACAAGGAAATACAGTATTCGATCTTTGAACGAAGCTTTTCTTTAATCCTCGGTTACGATTCGATGTATTTATGTATCTATTTATTTTATAACGATAAAGGGTTGCTGCTCTCTGCGAGTGTCACTGGACACTTGAAATACATACATATATATCTCAATGGTTTTCTAACGACTATGGCTCACACACTCGGTAGTGTCTTGGTAATCGGAGGCCTTCGCCTGGCACGTCGTCACCACATTTTCAGGATCCTTCGTTCCATGGTGTCGGTAGAAACAAACTCGGACCAGGAGAGAGAACGAGGCCTCGTGCGATAAAGCCAAGTGGGAATGGGTATTTCGTTCCACGACGTTCCTCGAAGTCCTCGAACGACCGGAGAAAAGAACTCTTTCCCGAAGCGGTCAACCAGAGAGAATTTTTCTTGGCCGGGCGAAACAGACCTCGGAACTCCCGTTGAAAATTGTCTACGTCCCCGTGTCCTCTCGCTATCGTTTCGAGACCAGGCAATCAGGATCTTTCAAAGAGCAACAGCCAATAGATCTGAGCCATCCAATTGCCAACCAACGCTGCAGGTGTTATTTCGAGACCCGTCCTTATCACGCGTTATCAACGACGCAACGGTTGTGCTCGATAAAACTGTCTCCGCTGACGAACACTAGCGGTGATAACTGCTCGAGTCGCGACCGAGGAAGGTGTATCTTTCGTATATCGTTGCGCGGGTTTTTCGTCAACGAACGTTCATCGCACGGAGAATCCTGTTTCCTTCGAAACAGACTGCGTGAGAGCCGAATCGCATCCGACGTTCCCGATGGAAACTCCTTCGTCCGAGTCGGTCTCCTTGTCTCTCGTCGCGGGCAGCTCAGTGTCACCGTTGACCGACTTAAACCAACTGAGATCAACCGGTCGGGAGGACGCCTCCTGGGATCCACCGCTCTTAAGAACGACGGCTGACAACAAATTGCACGACACTGGCGACGTTAACAGTTTTGAACCGAATGCTCCGGCGATGTCTTCCGTCTAAGAACGATCTGGGTATCTGATCCAATCGCGACCGCCGGTATTAAAAGGCTGACCAATAGTGTCTACACTGGAGGGTCGACCCGACCGTCAATTGGAACCACTCAGTGCTGATGAGCAAAATGTGACTCGGTTTACCTCGGAAAGTCGTCCTGTATTCGGTCACGCACTGAATTCCAGTTGAGATTAATACCTGACCCGCAACGCGTTATTTCTCATCGAACCGATCGCGGTGTGTCGTTGGACTTTAATCGTTTCCTTTTTCGTTCCCCGTTTCGAAGTTCGAGGACACGCGACGTTTACGTCGATTTTACAGCCGCGTCGTAAAACGTTTCTCTGGCACGCCACGTGGATTGATTCCCGACAGAGGCGCGTTATCTTCGCGAAGCTTTCGAGCGCGATCGAACGCAACAGGAAACGGCCGATTGTTCCGATTGCCGATTCTTCCCTGCGGTATTGTTCGCGGGCTGAACGAACGACGGTCGCGACAAGAGGCGGGTTGTGATGCGTTTCCGGGTTACGGTTATTGGAACCACGTGCTCGACGAAGGACTGGGAACGACTGATAGTCGTTACGCCGAAGCTTTTTCGCGACACGGCGTGTTTGAATACGAATCCTAGCCTGTTTGCGCTGGGATTAAACGGCGATGATATCTACTCGGCTCCCTGCTGCGTTTCTCGTCGTACGAAATTCCAGGCTGGCCCTTATCAACGATCTTCGAGATCTTCGAATGCTGTTAACAGCCTCGTCCCTGAGAAATTCACCTGAAACAATAAAATTAACATCCCTGTGAAAATTTGTATCGATTGTTAATATTTTTCACTCGAGAGGTGACTCTCAGTCATCGTTAGGTTTCACGTAGCAAATCTACGATACCTAATGTTTCTTTAGGTTTAATTTGTTTGGAACTCAAAGTGCCGATAAATTGATTGTCGGCGAGGTAAAGGTGACTTTATTCTTAAATCTCGATAGCTTAGCATTCGTGGCAACAGAATGCTAAGAAAGCATCTCGAGTTGCTGGTAGATACTAAAAAAAAGGCCTCGAGGAATTGTATAAAAATATGGAAGCTTACAGAGCAAAGCAACTAGTATCTCCATTCAAACTAACGAATACTTGCTAGTTACCATAGCAACAGATTAAGGGGGGAGGGTCAAGTAAAATTCAAAATTTTGACCTTTTTATATTATTTTGTATATATATTTTACACATGTGTTTTATGTGTGAAATGTTTTATGAGGTAATATTGTATATATCGCAGATTAAAAAATGCTTTGTAAATCTTGTAATACTTAATATCGAATCATAATTAAATTTGTTACAAATAAGAAATAACTTCTGAACTATTGAAGATATCGCAATGAAATTTTCGCTACAAAATATTAAAAACCACTCCTTTTTTAGTGCTAGATAATGTAATACGTTTTCTTTTTGTTTAAATATTATTTTAAATTCATTTTACTTACTTTGATCAATTAAAAGAAAAGTTCTTTGAATATAATTTCCAAAACTATTTATTACTTTCTCTGTTACGTTATATTATTTTGTATATGTATTTTACACATGTGTTTTATGTA
>NC_071979.1:2851396-2856448 GCF_026283585.1 Hylaeus volcanicus
TACGTTATATTATTTTGTATATGTATTTTACACATGTGTTTTATGTATGAAATGTTTTATGAGGTAATATTGTATATATCGCAGATTAAAAAATGCTTTGTAAATCTTGTAATACTTAATATCGAATCATGATTAAATTTGTTATAAATAAGAAATAATATTAAAGATACTATTAAATACAAACAAAAATTTTTATTCGTCTGGCCGTTACCATCAGGTTTTTAAATTGATAGTTGATTCTTCTTGGATAAATCAAGTATATTAACAGATACAATACCGGCGAATGAACATTGGAATTAATTAATTACGGATTAAAGTCTTCTTCGGCTATTGCGCAGCAGGGTCCGATGTCGAATCTTTGGTATAGTCTCGTCTCTTTTTGATTCCTTATGCCGACTGTTTTGCGCCCAACCGTCCTCTGACGTTCTCCGCTACGACGCTCGTACATCCGTTTGGTCAAAGCTGACCACCACAGGCTCAACAGGGTTAGACGTCTGAAGTTTCGCTGATTGAAGTTAATCCGCGAGGTCATTGTTATGTGCGCTACTCGTTTCTACACAAATTGAACCGTCCGTGTCTTGTACAGGAAAGATCGCAGACGCGAGGAGCGTCGTGTTCCAAGTCGTTGGATTCTTGCGTGACGCCGCGCCGAGGATTTGCAGGAAATCTTTCGACGACGTTCCAAGCGGTTGTTGGAGATCAACGACCACGCTCTCGTTGCGTCGCGACACGAATCTCGCGGATCGTTTTCATTTCGGGACCGTAAATCCCGAATAAACAATAATAGCATGAGATTTTCGCGAGTATTTGTTGATGTTCGCCGAATTAATGTTGCGCAACTGATTATTTTTTAAAGTTTCGATACGGTGACCTCGCTTGCTTCAGTTTCGATCAAGTAGAATGTGTCTTAAGAGAGTATCTTGAAGGAGGGCTAAAAAAAGCGTTTTTCTTTTGGACGAATTTTTTAGGATGGAAAAAAGTAGTTACGTCTATCAAACTTTTTAAGATATCTTCATTAAGAAATATTGAAATTGTAGAGCACCTTACAATTAAAATCTCCTATTGGCGAGCAAGATGTAGGTTGTAATTTTGGTCTGAAACAAGAAACCAAAAGAAATTTTTATTCTCATACATTTTTCTTTTAAATGGACTAAGAAACCCCAAACAAAATTGTGAAACTTGAAATTATTTCACTGTATTTTATCACTTTAAAGTGATTTCTTTATTCCAAAAACACGTTTATTTCTCCAGCTTGAAATAATTTCATATTTCACAATTGCTTCTGGTTCTTCTTAGTTCGCTCAAAAGAAAAATGTATGAGAATAATTAATTTCTTTTGTTTTTTTTTTTGTTTCGGACCAAAATTACGACCTGTATCTTGCTTATCAGATGGAATCATTTAATTGTGTCGGTGCTCTACAAATGCGAGTCTCAGTCGACTCAATTTCAATACTTCTTGATGAGAAAATTTCTACAGACTATTCAAATATATATGAAAATATTTTAAAAAGTACGACAGATTTAATTATTTTTTTCCATACTAAAAATATTCCCCCAAAAAACGCTCTTTTTAGGCATCCTAATTCAGGGATACTTCTGACGCAACGCTTTTAACGAACTTAGGCTGTAAGTAATTAACACCAAGTTTCTCGCCTCCGCGTGCTGATTCTTATTTCCAGAATTTCAATCGGTCTTAGAAGCTGAACAAGAAAAAACTTATAGTTGCTGTTGAACTTTATTAATTTACTAACTTGTTGATTGACTTTATCTTCCTGTACAAATACAGGATTACCAACAGAAAAAAGAAGAAAAAAAAAAAGAAAAAAAATATGCAAAATACACAGGGTTGGCCAAGTATCATAAGTATAACAAGAAAAAACTTATAGTTGCTGTTGAACTTTATTAATTTACTAACTTATTGATTGACTTTATCTTCCTGTACAAGTACAGGATACCAACAGTAAAAATAAGAAAAGAAAAGAAAAGAAATGCAAAATACATAGGGTGGGCCAAGCAAGTATAACAAGACAAAACTTATAGGTGCTGTTGAACTTTATTAATTTACTAACTTATTTATTGACTTTATCTTCCAGTACAAATACAGGATACCAACAAAATAAATAGAAAAAAAAAATGCAAAATATACATGGTGGGCCAAGTAAGTATAACAAGTCATAACACCGTTATCAGTGTCTTTAGAGAAAAATGTCAAAGGGAAAAGATGAAAGGTTCAAAGAGTACTATATTTGTAGAAGCATAGTTCTGTAAGTGCAACGGTGCATGTGCATTCAACAGTTACAATTACTTTTTTAAATGGATGTATATATTTTGTTTACATAGATTTCATCATTCTAAGTAAAAAAGTATCACGGTAAAGTGATGAAAGAATGAATAGTTCACGAGATATTTTAAACAATTGTCTGTAACGAAGACGCTCAAATATTTCATGCACCGATAAGACTGCAATGTGCAACAATAACTAGAGATAGATCATTTTAACCATGTAATGAAAACAATGAAAAAGCGTTTGAGTATCTTTTTCGTTACAGACCATATTTTTGTTTAAAATATCTCGAGAACTAATAATTGTTTTCCAACATTTCCCCGATACTCTTTTTACGTAGAATGACAAAAGGATTAAATCTATGCACAACAATATCCATTTCCGTTAAAAAAAAAGTAATGAAAATATTGAATGCACAATGTACATCCACTACTGTACTTACAAAAGAAAAATATGGATTTACAAAAACAATTCTTTCCCTTCGACATTTCCCCAATACTCTTTTTACGTAGAATGACAAAAGGATTAAATCTATGCACAACAATATCCATTTCCGTTAAAAAAAAAGTAATGGAAATATTGAATGCACAATGTACATCCACTACTGTACTTACAAAAGAAAAATATGGATTTACAAATACAATTCTTTCCCTTCGACATTTTCCCATAAATACTGACAACGAAGTTATGGCTTGTCAAACTTATTTAGCCCATCTTGTATTTACGCGTACCGATGACGCGCTACGATGAACGGAAAGGTTCGGTAACAGCTACCTTGAAACTTAACTTCAGTTTATTGTACAACTCGAAAGGAAAACGTCGCGACGCTCAATTGAGTTTAATTCGAACGATACAGGGGCAAAAGTATTTACGAAAACGGTCATCGTAATTTTCACTGTTGCAGTGTGTCATCCTCTAATGGCGAGCACGCGTGCAAACTCGTCCCGTGGACGAAGCAACGGTATCAGACTCGGACGCACGTCTCTATTCCTGCAAATTATACCAAGACACCAAGGTCGTTCGCATATCTGTCTCGTGATGGACGAGTGCACGTACGAACCACGTGTAAGATCTTCTACACCGCCTGCTTTCGATTGAAATCGTAAACCGATCGTTACCATCGGTGTTACGGCACCGTGGCTCGATTAGCGTACTTCGAGATATGATTCTCGCGGACACCATCATTGCGATGCCAATAAATCACGAATGCACCGGAACGATCAGAGAAATTCGTTTCGTCGTTTTCTTACGAGGGTGTTCCGGCTTAAGGGCGTATCCTGAATTAGGAGGTCTAAAAAAAAGCGGTTTTTCGTGAATTTTTTTAGGACGGAAAAAAATGATTAATTCTATCGAACATTTTATCCTATTTTCATACATATTTGAGTAGTCTGTACAAATTTTTTCAAGAAGAAATATTCAAATGGAGTCCACTGTGACGCACATATGCAGACCACCTCACAATTAAAACCTACTATCGGCGGGAAATATGCAGGTCGTAATTTTGGTTTGACACAAAAAAAAAAGATATTTTCATTTTCATACATTTTTCTTCTATGCGAACTAAGAAAAACCCGCAAAAATGGTGAAATGTGAAATGACTGCAAGTTTGAAAAAAATAACGAATTCTTTGGTTGAAAAAAATCACTTTAACTTGATAAAAAAGTTGTTTACAATTTTTTTTGTATGAATTTTTTTAGTTATCTTTTTTTCTAGAAATTATAACTATTAAGTAGCCAGTAGATGAAAATTATCTCTTGCGAGCTTTCAGTGAATTCATAAAAATACCAAATAAAGATAATTTCAGTTTGAACAATATTTTATTTAATCTTTTATAAAAAAAGAGAGTCGTTTTACACGAATGCTTTGTCTTTGGTAGTATATACACTTTTTAAAAATTGAAAAAAGAAATGAAAATAAAGCTAAATTTATTCTGTTCGTTGAGAAACATTCAAAAAGTGGAGCAATTTAAGTTTGTTGAATGAAAATGATAAATATTGCGCTTCAGCCTTTCGTTGGTTAAGTATATATATACACACACACATATATATATGTGTAATCAAATTTGGCGGAATTTTTTCTTTTGTTTTGTTGGCACTACCACCTGTATACTTGTGTGTGACGTATTTTCTTACGTATTCATTCTAAATATATATATATGTATATTTTATTTTCTAAACACAAATAACCCTTATTAAAAAATTAATTTAAGTGAACAGTATCGCACGATCGAATTAGCGATTAGTGTTCAATTAAATTGATTTTTATTTTGCCAATCGAAACTCCATTTTTTTTTGTTCCTCCATAAAGAAACCGCGGTTTAGGGTGTTAAGGTACTCAAGAATTATGGGTATGTCGACTTTGTTTATTTTAAACAATTATTTTATGAGTCGTTCGAGCTCCCGTTTGCAACCGGATTAAAAAATCTTCCACCGCTCAGGCGTCTTTCCACCAAACCTCATTTTTCTCAAAACACAGTTTTTCGAACTCGTATGCAAAGTTAATTGGCAAAAAATAAATCGATTGACTTCTTGGCTGCAACTACCTTACACATGTCTATTGTCATAAACCTTTAAACTGAAACAAAAATAATAATTTGGCTATTGAATAATGATATGTCATACATACAGTTATCTTTCTTGTTAAAAAAAAATACAATATTTTAGAGAAAAATGTTTAACGCGTTAATGCTGGAGCGGCGGCGCTGCCATTTGTGATTCTCGCCATGGGGCGGTGCGGTGGTACACGCCATTTGATAGACACGCGAGCGT
>NC_071979.1:2856458-2862044 GCF_026283585.1 Hylaeus volcanicus
CATGGGGCGGTGCGGTGGTACACGCCATTTGATAGACACGCGAGCGTGAGCCACCGGTGATGCACGCCGCCCGATGATACGTGTAAACGTGAGCCACTGGTGGTGCACACCGACTTGAACATGTTAAACACTTTTCGTACATCTCTGCACGTCTTTTACACTTTCTAGAGCATCCTAATCCCTTACGGTATCAAATAACAAAAGCATTGAGTATATTTATTCACAAAATTATAGATAAAGGATTTTACCATGGATCAAAATTAACTCTAAGTTAATTTTAGCCTCTAAGAGCTAAGTTTTGCCCCCTTAAAAGTCTTCCTAACGATTAACTTGTAAAAGATACAAGTGGACGTACAAAAGGCTAACGTTTATAGGTACATCGTAACGCGTTTCCTTTAGTCGAACGCATATTTCTCGCGCAATTCTAATAAAACCGTCGTCATTGGAAAATTACAATCAATTGCGACGAACAGGCCGAGTGAGTCAATCCATGTTCCTATGCTCGACCTCTTGCAACACCAGTCGACATTCCTGCTCCAAGACACCGCCCCAGACCTGGTACCGATGATTCAAACCTGGCACGGCATGCAACACCGTTCTGGAGCCCAAAACCCCTGTAATCTGATTAGGCACACCGTAAAATATCCTCGCGACTCTAGAGTGCACCAGCGCCATCGCGCAAAGAGGACAAGGCTCCTTTAAAAGAAAGGTCCAGTATCCTGTGCAGAGGTAAGGTCCACATTTCTCTGTGTCCACTGGTTTGCTCTTCTCTGAATTCTCCGCTTTCGATCTGTTATTCCCGCGTCCTCGACGAGTCGCGATCGATTTAAGAGTCTCCTCCTTTGGGAGAGAAATTTCTGACAACGATTTCGGGTAACGAAGAGGCGCATCCTCGGCGTACTTTCTCTTGATCATTTTTTCTCTTGCTACGTAGTTTCCGTCGTCCTTTTCATTGATGGACGTTTCCTGTCTCGTCGTGCTTTCCTCGAGCTCTTTCTGCGATTTCCAAGCACCGCCGCCTTGGAGTTCGGCGACGAGGTCGACCGCTAGCATAGCAGCGTGCCAGATCGGATGTTGATCGATCTTGGAGGCAGCGATCGCGAGGATTCTTCCATCTTCCGGATCGACGATAACCGCGCTTCCGTTGCAATCGTTATTCCCGACGGCTCCTAACCTGGCTGCCTCTACCGCCACGTGCATGTATCTTTCTACGAGGTCTAGCTGGTGCTGAGTAAAAATCGACCCATCGATCAGGGACTCGATGGCAGGATCAGGGTGGAAATTCAACGGCCAAATCTTCGAGACTCGCGCTGCCTGCGATTTCGTTTTCGCCGTTCGCGATGGAACCTTGACGATTTGTAAATCGTCTTCCAACAAAGTCAAGTCGAATCCGTTCGTTTTTAGAAGGGATTTCAATTCGTTCTGAGTCAGTGCCTTTTCTGTCGACGACGGGTCTTCCGTTTTCGGTGATTGTTCCGAGGAGATCAGAGGTGCCAGTAACAGTTTGTTCGACGAGCAGCGTTTCAGGTGACCGAATCCCGGGAGAATAGAGGATACGGTTTTAATCGCCGTCGAGATGTCCCGTTTCCGCTTCAGCACTCCCACGTAGACTTCCTCGAGCGGCGGATCGTCTATGTAGTCCGAGCTTAAAATCGGTCTTGCTGTCCAGCTTCTAGCCACGTTCTCCGATTTGCTCTCCTTGGCACGTTTCGGCGAGGTGGTCACCATTTCTCCTGAAAAGACGGCGACTTTACGTTGAAATATCTTAATCAGCGGTTTCCGAAGTTTTATTTTATTTTTTTGTTCGCTTGTTAAAAGTAGAATATCTCTGACTTTAGTCTCTAATGGTCTTTAACGGGCAGTTTTTACATCGGTTGGGTAAAAGTTTTGAGAGCAATTGCGAAGATATTTGGAAATGTTTCCTTTGAAATGTTCGCCGACAGGTGACACGATTTCTTCTTTCGTTGAAATATATATCTCCCACGAAGATACTTATTGAAATTTGAATGCGTGTTAAAAATTGTAGGTGGGAGTAACATTTGGAGGGTTTCGTGGAAAGTGTCAGGTTGTAAGGATGTTAAATTGAAATTTTTGAAATTGTTGAAAAATTTTTAAATTCTAAAATTTCAAAAGTGCGTTGGATAAAAAATATGAGTGCGTCGAGCTGTTTAAACGGGGGATGTAACCCTAATAGATAGCTTGCATGAGTGAAAAAATGGCTGGAAACGCCGTTTTCAGCCTCTTTTTCCATCGAAATACGGTTTCGCGACGCTTTTCAGATTTCAAGGATACATTAGTTTCGGAGACCCTTCAAGTGCTGAAGTAGGGTTAGGATAAAGCGCCTCATACACGATACGATCTGTTGTACAACACGTCGTACGATACGTCGTACGACCAATCGCTTTGACGGACCCTTCGACCGTATGAACGGAATTCCATTGTCTGTGGCGGGTTCCCTTACGACGGTACGATCCGTTGTACAACGCGTTGTACAACATGTCGTCTGATACATCGTACGACCAATCGCTTTGACGGATCTTTCGACCGTAGGAATGGGATTCCATTTTCTGTGGCGGGTTCCCATACGACGATACGATCCGTCGTACAACGCGTTGTACAACACGTCGTATGACCAATCGCTTTGACGAGATCCTGCGACCGTATGAATGGGATTCCATTGTCTATGGCGGGTTCCTGTAAGACGGTACGATTCGTTGTACAACACGTCGTACGATACGTCGTACGACCAATCGCTTTGACGGACCCTTCGACCGTATGAATGGGATTCCATTGTCTGTGGTGGGTTTCCATACGACGGTACGATCCGTTGTACAACGCGTTGTACAACATGTCGACCGACCAATCGCTTTGACGGACCCTTCGACCGTACGAATGGGATTCCATTGTCTGTGGTGGGTTTCCATACGACGGTACGATCCGTTGTACAACGTGTTGTACAACATGTCGTCCGATACATCGTACGACCAATCGCTTTGACGGATCCTTCGACCGTATGAATGGGATTCCATTTTCTGTGGCGTGTTCCCATACGACGATATGATCCGTCGTACAACGCGTTGTACAACACGTCGTATGACCAATCGCTTCGACGAGATCCTGCGACCGTATGAATGGGATTCCATTGTCTGTGGCGGGTTCCCATACGACGGTATGATCCGTTGTACAACGCGTTATACAACACGTAGTACGACGCGTCGTACAATCCGCTTCTTGAGACCCTTCAACCATATAAATGGGAGTTGCATTGCCTGTAGCGCGTGCCGTCGCATCGTTCGGAAGTTGGGCGTGTCAAAAATCTGTGGAACGACGGATCGTTTTCCGATGCAATCTTCCATAAATGGTGCAAGATATTACCGCGATGAATCGCAAAAAATTTTCAAAAATTCATTGTTATTCTTTATTGCTGCTAACCATTGTCATTGCAAGAAACTTATTATTTAGTGTTGCTCTGCGAGGAATATACAGATAGTCGCTAGAAAATATGAAATAAAATAATTTTATAACAAAAACAATGCACTAAAAAGCATGACATAATTTCCATTTAATTTATGCCAATAGACAGTAACTATTATATTAATGAAATTGATGAAAGTAAAATGTTAAATACCATGTTAAATGCAATACAATAGTAAAAGTTTTGCGAGCCATTGCGAAGAAATTTTTTAAATATTTCCTGTGAAAAGTTCGATGACAATTGACATGATTTCTTCTTTCGTTGAAATATATCTCCCACGAAGATACTTCTTGGAATGTGTTAAGAATTGGAGGTACGAGTAACATTTGGAGGGTTTCGTGGTAAGTGTCCGGCTGTAAGGACGTTAAATTAAAATTTATCTCCAACGAAGGTACTTCTTGAAATTTGAATATGTTAAAAATTGAAACTACATATGTAGTTTCGACCGTCAACGATAAGTTTTCGATTTATAATTCCCTAGATTAATACACTTTCATGGAAATAGCCAGAAATATTGTTCAAAGTTATACTTTCAGTATACAATGCACATTGTACGACGTATCTACATGTGTCGGATGTCCGGTATTCCCAGTGAAAGATTCTCAAGTATCGGCATTCTTTTCAGCCCGAAACGAGGTGTTTCTCTTCAAACATAGAGCGCGCTGTGAAGCCAGTGATTTTTCACGAGGTCGGTATTTCAGTTAGCGCGGTTCACCATCTAGACGTTGGATCTGTCCTACACCTCATGTGCGGTGCGATTTGAAAAAGTGGCGGAAGAACGTCCGCGACGAACGCGTTTCGTGGGAGAACCGTTGATCGTTGCGGTGCTCTTGGTACGGCTCGCAGGAGGAGAAACGATTTTAAATTGCTGTCAAGTCGGGTCATGGTCGGATCGATTCTCGGAGTTAGGCGCAATTGCGCGACGTCGATTCGTGAACAGAAGAAATAAGGTCTTTATTGCCATACCGCTAAACCCGTAATCGCTTTTCGATTAAAACAAAAAACGCTCGCTTAGGCCTCAGCGCATGGAGTGGAATCGATAACGACACCTTACTGGTAGTAAACTATTATAAATTCTTGTTTTTGCAGAATGTTTATTACTATATCTGTATCATAATTAAACTGTAGATCTTTATGCAAAATAAAATCTTGACGTATCTACAAAAATTGAACCGTAACAGGAATTTATTTTACTCTGAAAGTATTATAATATGAACTTTACATGCAATAACATTTACAATGCATAAAAATCCGCAGTCTAATCATAATTAAAGTTCTCCAGTGATGGAGTCGATAAGAGAGCATACACAAAAATATCGAAGTAAGATACGAACTAAAGAATACTGAAACAGTACAGAATAACAAGACGTTAAATAAAATATTCTTAGAGAATATTTGTAGCAAGTATTCAATAGAAACTCTGCCACTAGTTTTTGAATCGTTTGCAGAGTATTCTCTCGTTTCGACTAATGCTACGTATTTCACGTGCACACACGTTGCAAGCATTCCAACACGTGATGGTATTCGCACGTGTTTATACTGGAGCCTCCTAGTACTCGTGTACTCGGATTCATGTGCACGCTAAGGTTGTTCTTATTTTGCTGTCGAATTTTGTTGTAACCTCTCTTCCACAAATACAAAGTTAAATACAAACATCGATTAAGTTCATTTAGAACGCATTCTCAATTCTCGATTTTCAAATTAATAATGGCAAATTAATTTACAGATAGAAACATTAAGACATTATTCGAGTCGATTACAAGATATCTCAGGAATCAGTAGACCCCATCGTTATTCCGCAAGAAAAGAAAACGAACCATACAGCAACTTCTCGGCCGTCGCAGGGCAGCTTCATTATCTGATTCCAGAGGAACCATTGTGATCCCACAATCAATAGAAATCTTCCATTCAATCAGTTCACCAGAAAGGAATGGAAGTGAGTAGTGACATCCATACAAACAGATTCAAACAGATTTCAAATACAGTAAAGTTTCCATAAATGCACTAGTTCAGTCTCGAGTTTGTGCATTTATGGAGACTTTACTGTATTTGGAATCTGTTTGCTGTATGGATGTTACTACTACATGAATGCACATAAATGCACAAACTCG
>NC_071979.1:2867044-2883995 GCF_026283585.1 Hylaeus volcanicus
CAAGCAAATAGCAGCAAATCAATTATATAGGAAAAACAAAACAACAAAGATCGGTAGTGTTTTCGAGGAAGACGAACCACCGATAGTCCTGATAATCGATAGTTTTAAATATTTTCCACCACTAGGAGGCATTCCGCGAAAGATGAACTCACACGCCTTCGATACACGACGTGTTAATTTGTTTAGGTGGAATTTTACATAGCGCGCTAGCGTGGCCAACCAACGAATCAAATCAAATTTCGCGCCGCGTTGCGACCGCCAAGATGGTGGTGGCACATTCGTGCAAAGCGTGTTCCTTATATAACAGAAAAGGAACAACAAGCGGGCACGAGTGACGCAGCATGCACGAACGTAAACTCTATTAGCGAACGCACTCGACGAACCGAACGAACGACACGACCGATGCAAAGCGACAAATAAATCCCGACCGAGCGGAAAATCGTGATTTTCCACCCACGGGAGCGGTCCGTTTTTCAATGGTTCCTGTTCACGCGCCAATATGTCTTCCATGGCCTTGAAACGAGATGTGACACGCGTGTCCCGCATCTTGTCAAACAAAACAAACAGTCTCGATCGAGGAAGACGGCTCGCTCGTGTCGCAATTGAAGGTGGCACACCACTGTGACACACGGGCACACGTGCTCGCCCTTTCCACTCGCGCCACTGTGAACGATGAAAAATTCTTACCTGCTGCCGTGAGAGAGCACACACGTTCCTTTCGCCAACTCTCGCTGGTTGCTTCCTCTTCGCGACGATACGAGACGAAAACACCGTCCTGACAGGCACACCTCGTAAAACCTTTTCGATACTTGACACTCGAGCCACCAACACACGAACACCACGGAAACGCACGTGAAGATATCCGCCGAGATGGACGTTTACAGCAGGTCGACGTATACCTTTCGTGATTACGAGTTATCGGCGCTATCGGCGCACCCTCTAGCGGCTCAAGGCGCAACCTCGCGACTGGAGGAAGGGAAAAGAACTCTTTCGATCTCGTTCACGAAAATCGATGGTTTATCCGAGTTTTGTTTAAGGGGACATTTCACTGTGAACCCATAAAAAACAGCATATTTTCAATCATTTTTTTCTCAGGAACTATTGCATAAAATTGAATGAATGTGTTTTCCCCCTTAAAGGTATGATTAAGGAAAGCAAATAAAAAATATTTCATCATTTATTTACAAAGTAATATGCATGTGTGCAAAAAAAAGTTATCCGCTGGCGCAAGTGATTTTGGCTCTCCTGGTAATCTGAAACAGAAAATCGAAGAAGTTTATTAAACTATGTCGTCACACCTATGGTCGGAACCTCCACTTATTTATTTCATCGAAAATAAATAAAATGGCAGCGTTTTTTGTGAAAGAGAGAAAAATACTTTTTTTGTACCGTAAATCAGGTGAAATTGTAAGTAAAAATCAAAATATCAACTACTTCGAGGTTCCGACCATAGGTGTGACGACATAGTTTAATAATCTTTTTCGATTTTCTGTTTCAGATTTCCAGGAGAGCCAAAATCACCTGCGCTAGCGGTTAACTTTTTTTTTGCACACATGCATATTATTTTGTAAATAAATGACAAAATATTTTTTACCAAAAAAAAATTATTTATTTACTTTCCTTAATCATACCTTTAAGGGGGAAACACATTCATTCAATTTTAAGCAATAGTTCCTGAGAAAAAAATTATTGAAAATATGCTTCTTTTTGTGCGTTCACAGTGGAATGCCCCCTTAAAGGAGGAGTCTGGTCCAGCTAATGTATTTTTCTAATGCATATAATTTCCAGATAAAATTAATTTTTGTTATTGAAACTTTTTTTACATATAAAGGGACGTTCAAAGAAGAAAATTTGACAGCGTAGATTTAACTTGAATGTATATATTAGATTATGTTACTAATTAAACTGTACACTAAATATTAATAAAAGAAATATTATTTATTTCAAACGACTTCTCTTTATTATATTAATACAACATATCAAGCAAATAGCAGCAAATCAATTACATAGGAAAAACAAAACAACAACGTATTTAATAAACAAACTGAAATATACAATTCGATACAATCGATCATACCAAGTATGAAACGGTATTTTAATTTTGATATATTTCAATAGTGTACATATATAGATATAGTAGTCGCAAGGAAAGGATTCTGTCAAAACGGTGGGACGCATAGCTCATCGAATTTTTATCCGATTCACTTGATTCAACGCTTAAATTGAAGGTAATTAAGTTTATATGCTGATGAACCTCGACTCTTAATGACTTATTATTATAGCATAAAGTTATTGCGAAATAACGGCCGACATGTATCGTACATTTTCATGTTTTTAGCCGCCATTTTTGCAATTAGCAATTTTTTTTTTGCAACTTGAGGTTCATACGCATTTTACGTACCTACTAAAGAAAACAATTTTCTGATTTTATCTATCAGATGTTTTCCTAGGCCTTCACGTATCCCACCGTTTTGACCGAATCCTTTCCTTGCGACTACTATTACTATGTACAGTGGGTGTAGAATGTATTCGTACATTGATCAATTTCCCAAAAAACTTTTATGTGAAATTGTAGTTTATTAACTCCTTTCTTTTATAATTAATGGTATTCTACATATTCTCGGAAATCTCTAGAATATAGTTCAAACAACAATTACTAGTTTATATAATTTGCGAAATTAACAAGAAAATACGAAAAATTGGTAGAAATATAGAAGCAAGAAGTATTCGCACGGTTCTTATGACGAACAATTTACAGTAGAATTTGTAACATAAGCGCATTAGTTTATTGCTTCGTGGGAATTATAAAACATTAGATTTCCAGTAAAAAAGACTTAAAAAATGCTCTAATAAAGGAATGAAAGAAGATACCACCCCGAATAACATCGACATTTATGATAGTTAATTTAATGGCTGGAAGAGTTGTAGTAATTATAAAATCGAAAGGAAATCCCACGAAGTATTAATTATTTATAAATTAATGTAAATTTCGTTTTTTTTAAAATGAAGTTTTAAAAATTTGACACTTGTACGAACACTTATTGCTTCTGTATTTCTATCGATTTATTCTTTTTTCTTGTTGATTTCTCACTTCTACAAAATAACTAATCTTTTCGTAGTGTATCTATTCTAAAGATTTCCAAGAATATGTAGAATATCACTGTTTATAAAGAAAAAGTTAATAAATCACAATTTCACATAGTTTTTTTGGAAATTGTTCGGTGTACGAATACTTTCTACACCCACTGTATGTATACATTCAAATTAAATCTACACTGTCAAATTTTCTTCTTTGAACGTCCCTTTATGTGTAAAAAAAGTTTCAATAACAAACATTAATTATGTCTGGATATTATATGCATTAGAAAAATACATTAGCTGGACCAGACTCCCCTCTTAATTGCGCACAGTGGCTATGTATTAATTGTAGAAATTAACTCTGTGCCTTTCTAAGCTAAACTTACCATTTATTTATCAAGAAAAATCATACAACTTTTGATTTTTCCTCAGTCACGCATTTCAAAACAATTCTATGTGTTTTATTAATATGAACGTTAGTACGTAACCAAGTGACCAGTACACATTTTTATTTAAACTAGAGTTGCAAATGTAATTATGTAAATGTAAAAACACAGAATTAATTGCTAAACCTAATAAATTCCAAGTATATTTCTAATCTATTAGAAGAACAAGAATAAGCAAAATTTGTGGGGTATTTCAAATATATAGATAAATTGTGATGACCATCAGGTATAGACTTAGGTTTATATACGGATTGATTGTAATCTAATATGGTCATTAGATATTGTAATTGAATATTGTAATCTCACTATGAGATCAGATCGAGAACTTAGAAGGCTGATAATTCTACGTATCGAGATGATGAGTAAATATTTTTACCTAACCGTTCAGATTTTGTGTCGAAAAAAAACAAGCGTATTTTGTTGATACAAATATCTGACGTGCTAACAGTTGCTGAGGATCGCTTTACATGGCGTTTTTCGATTCTGTTTCGTGAAAACTCTCTGGTATGCTGAATGCAAATCCACAAAATTAATTTCTACACCTAATACATAGAAAATCTAGAGCCTTGTGATGAAACGAATTAAGCCTTTAAGGGTTACGCTAAATTTGTAAAGTTATTTTCCTTGTAATAATATTGAATACACCTTAACAATACAAATAGTACATTTTTAAATAAATACGTGGTCATAAGAATTATTTTGATAATGTCAGTAAATGTAGCTAGTGCTGAAGAATCGTTCTCAAAGCTAAAGTTAAGTAAAAGATCAACTATGAAAGGTTGTCTCTACTTGCAATATTGTAATTTAAAAGAGACATTACTTCCAAATTAGATTTTTATGTAATTAATGATAATTTTAGCGCTGCTAAAAGAAGAAAAGTAGTTCCATAAATTGTAGGTAAATTGTAATTATTTTTGTAAGATGTTTATGGAAACACTCTTTCCAATTTTATATCTTTGAAGAGAACGTCGTGTTCCACTAATGCCAAATTACACTTATTGGACAAATTTTAGGTACATTGTAACTTTTTTTGTAAGTTGTTTATGGAAACACTCTTTCCAATTTTATATCTTGAAAAGAACGTCGTGTTTCCACTAATGCCAAACTAAACTTATTGAACAAATGTCTGTTCAAAATGTGAAGTTCTTACGAAATACAATTAGGCAGAGATAAATTACGGCTGCGTGACAAATATTATATAAATAAATACATAATCTCGTATTAAAATATAATCTCACAACACATATACAGTACAATGTTTACAAGATCTGAAGAGTTTTAAGCCTTTTAAACCTACATTTGATTTTTTTTGAGCATCATGATGGCGGACGTCGTCGGGAAACGAACGTTCCGGTTCGTTAAGCGGGAAAATAGTAATTAACGACGTCGTCGTGCGCGTCTCGACTGGCATGATGTTCCGGTAGAGAGGGAGACGAATGAAATTAGGCGAACCGCCTTCGAAGTTTCGCAATACCCTTTTGAACCATCGCTCGCTTCGTAAATGACCGTGGCTGCATTAAGGATTGAGATCGATGCTTGGAAGTCGACGTAAAACTTTTATGCTCCTGTTAACTGTTATTACGATTACTTAACGAGACGAACACGCTTCTTCGTGTGTGCAATTTATGCGGCACCGGTTCAGGGGGAATCCCGGCGCGGCAGGGTCGTTGCTGCATACGATTATGATAAATCGTGATAGCGTTCGTGGGAATGAAAGTCGCTTGCCTTGGGAGACAGGAAAGTAAAGGAAAATAGGATAATCGAGAGTTGAGAATTTCGGTATCAAGTAATTGCGTAACGGTGTAATTTATGGGTCGAACGTTACTCGTATTAGGAAAGCAGTCGCGACTCGATAGGATCAATCGAATTCAATTTGCGCTACGGATCGAATGATCGATTAACGCGGGAATCGTTCACGTGAAGTTCGCGTACGTTTCGAAGTATTTCAAGTACGTGATCACTGCGTCGTACAAGTACTCCATGTGTTCCTGAAATAAAAGAAGAAACGTGCGAGTAATACAAATAATAATAGAACGAAACATTAATTTTTATACTTGATTTGCTACGTGCTTCGCGTTAGTGACTAAAATATTTTTTATTCCCTTTTTCTTTCTTTGCTTTTTATATTGGATGTTACCTGGCTGCATTTTATCTTAATTTATTTCATTTTTCTTTGCGTTTACTCGTTGTTGGGAGGCTAGAGTCAATCGAAACTATGTGACTATAAATATTTCATGTCTAGTCATGTTGGTTGGTGTATATCACCGATTGGACCACTTGAAACGTTTTTATTTAGGCGTATTGCTTTTGCAATACAAAATCTCAATTTTCTAACTGTTCTTATGTTGTTTATTAATGGGAAACTATTGTTCCTTTTTCTCTGCAATTTACGTAATCGCAATTATGAATATATATAGTTGATTTTAAAGTGTTAAATACAAGATTTAGTTTGTTTTCTGCATAATTAAATATTTGCAACGAGGGTGATGGGTTGTTTGGAACAATTGTTTTGGAGTTGATTGAATTGGAGTTGATTAGATCTTTTCAAGTAATTTTTCTAAATCTTGTTCTATTTTTAGCGTTTTTAGGGAATCTGATTATTTTTGGTATGCACTGCAGTTGTTTATTAACTCGCATATATTGTTCAATTAATTAATATTGATTAGATCGAGGCAAATTCATTTAATAATGTCAATTGCTGTAAAAGTTGAATATTGAGAAATACAACTATTTATAAGAGCGTAATTATCTTTTTTTTTTTATAGATGTTTGGACTAATCTCAGGCATGGGGTTATTTGAAAAATTTGAAACTTTTAACTATTTTGATAATATTTCTTATCAAATACTTATTATGTACAGGGTGTTTCAGGCAACTGGAAGAGGATGTACCTCCTAAACGGTTGGGAATAGAAAGAAATGTTGTCAGTGAAAGTTAAATGGTTTCGGATGGTGCATAACATGCAACCAATTTTATGCACTTTTGTGCATCGGTGCACCAGAAAAATGCAACTGTACTTTTAAAAAAAATGAAAATTTATACTTTTGACGACACAGATCGATGTAGTTTCTTGTGCTCTACAAAAAAGTATTAACATACTTATGCCCTAAATTTCTTCGTTAGGAAGTTATCAATGGTAAAAGTCAGCCGAACTATTTCTACTTTTTGAACAAGTACCGCGCATACCTCTTTGCACCGGGCTCCACAAATTATGTAGCCGGCCCTGAATATGCCACCTGACAAAGTTGGTCCTCGCAAAATTGATTTCCTCTGAAACTTGCTTTGAAATTTATTTCCTATGAAACTGCACTTTTCTTAGAAATGGAAATTTATACTTTTGACGACACAGATTGCTGTAGTTTCTTGTGTTCTACAAAAAAGTATTAACGTACTTATGCCCTAAACTTGTTCGTTAGGAAGTAATCGATGGTAAAAGTTGTTGGAGCTCCTCAAGATCAGTAAAAAGCTGTGAATACACTTTATCTATTACAGATTCCACCGCGATCGCCGGATGTCACACCCCTTGACTTCTTTTTATGGGGATCTGTAAAAGATATAGTGTATTCGCACCCCTTTACTAATCTTGAGAAGCTCCAACAACGCATTCAGCAAGAAATATGCAAAATTGCGGAAAGGGACATAAATAATGTATTGCGAAACGTCAAGAAGAGGATAGAAAAGTGCTTGGACTGCAATGGAGAATAGTTCGAACACCTGTTATAACGTAGATACTTGCCGAGGGACAGAAATAGTTTGGATAACTTTTACCATCAATAACTTCCTAACAGTTTGAACATCTGTTATAACGTAGATACTTGCTGAGGGACAGAAATAGTTCAGATAACTTTTACCATCGATAACTTCCTAACGAAGAAGTTTAGGGCATAAATACGTTAATACTTTTTTGTAGAGCACGAGAAACTGCATCGATATGTGTCGTCAAAAGTATAAGTTTCCATTTCTAAGAAAAGTGCAGTTGCATTTCTCTGATACACCGATGCACAAAAGTGCATAAAATTGGTTGCACGTTATGCACCATCTAAAACCATCTAACTTTCACTTACAACATTTTTTTTTATTCCCAATCGTTTACGAGATACAGCCTCTTCCAGTTGTGTGAGGCACTCTGTATAAAATATCATTAATATCCTGCGTTATCCTTCCTTAAAATGAAGTCACGGTAATCTGTTTTACCCAAAACGATCTAATGGACCCCAATTTCTTCTATTATTTATTTTATTCGTATCCGAGGGATTTTCCATTAATTGTAATAATAGCAGTAATTATAGCAACGAAATAAAAATTTACCAAAGATTGAACAAAATCGGGCCTTGATCTCCTAACCGCGCGAATCGCCAAGCAAACGTCGCATTCACGTTCTACGGCCATTCTCTCCAAAAGAAAACTTAAGGCCAGGTAAAGTCCACAGCCGGTTACACCGTCGCTAATTGAAAACAGAAACACTTTAACGTACTTCGCGTTAACTGTCTGATTAATACGAAGATATTTTTGAAAATTCAACGTATCCTTACTGGCAGAGGACAACGGTCGGTCCGTCTCCCCTGGAAATTCTCTCGGTGGCTTGCCACAGCGTTACCAACGTCATCGTTGACGGTGGATTTTGATTTCTGCCGGCAGTCCATTCCGTGAACCGTAAAATCGTTACCTGTTGTTCCATGGCAGGCTTCTGAAATAAAATAAACAAACAAATCGGTGTATTTTTCACCGTTTGCATAGATAGGACATCGCAAATGTTTTTATAATAGATGATGAATGAAAAGTTGAGTTCTCTTGTGGGTTCATTGCATAATTTTTATAATTTGAATTCCAGTTTTTATGAAACGAGCAAGGAATACGAAGCTTTTTGTTATTTTTTGCGTTTCCTGAAAAATGGTACTTTTTGGCCTTTCGATAGTAATTACTCAGGATACAGATGACCTATCGAGTCCAGACTTTTTTGTTTGACGCAGAATCACCTTATCTAAAGTACAATGACGGGCGATTTGTCAAAATTGTGTTCAGATAAGAAAATAAAAAATAAAAAAAGTATGAAGAACACAACAAACATTCTTTTTAAAGTTGTCTTGTTTTTTTGTTTTTTTTAATTTTTATTGATACTCTTCGCTGTTTTGTACTTTAGACTTTGCAGAACAACCTTAAAAAGGATTGGGTACAAAAAACAGCTAGTAGTGCTTCCCTTAAATTAAATAATTGAAAAGTAACGTATGAAGAAACATTAAATTCTGTTTGTATTAGTCTTCTATTTTCCAACATACCCTCTTTTTTTTTGTGTAAGAATGACGATACGATCTCAAAATATATATTTTGTATCTAATAGCCTGGAGTCTTAAATTAATATTGAAAACGCTTTAATTAAAACTATGTAATAAATGGGTTATCAAACGATAAAACCTGTTTCATGAAAAGTTTGATCAGCTCACCTCGGAATTGTCGATGAGTACCAGTTTGTGCGAGACGTAAAAGTCGAATTCGACTGATCCTGTTGCCTTAATGTTTATGTATGGTACCGGCTTGAACTCCTCGGACGGAATAATGGGACAGCAGCTCTGCAAAGAGTATGTTTCTCAAGTATGTCTCGACGGACATCGGCGTTCAATCGATAATCGATTCATAGGGATGCAGTCTCGATAACACTGTCCAACAAATTTAAACTTTTTTTTAAATTCCGCGATATCCACTAGGTGATTTTTACAGGGTTCCTCGTCCTAAATACGAATCTGAAAGTGAAATTGCTCCATCGCCCTTAGTTTTCGAGAAATTCGCGATTTTGTAAATACGGTCGATTTTGAGAGAAAACGTAGTACTACTTGAAAACTACGAACGCTAGAAAGTTCTTGTAGTCTTAAAAGATAGAGGAGTGTTTTCTAAATATGAAGACATATTCCTTTAGAATTATCTGCTCTTTTGAATGCCTGTAAATGAACACCGAAGTTCAAAAAGTTGGCGACGCGAGTACTTTTCACGACACATACGTTTGTATTTTTATGAAAAGTTATTCGTCTAGGTCGAATTTACTATGCATTATAGGATTCTGCAAACATTTCTGAAGAGAAAACCACCCGCGGTAAGTGTTGGAACGTTTTCTAGTTCGTACAGATCCAGAAAATATTAATTTAGAACGCACGAATTCTGTTTGCCGGCGTGCATGCTTCGCTCGCTTTATATCGGTGAATCAGGGCCGTCGTCATGCGTTCTGCACAATCGTCGCCACGTGCTTGAATAATAACCATCAAATTCTCGTAACTTTGTTAAAATTCGCCCCACATTGACGATTAGAAAACCATTTTAAAGCTTAATGTTTCTACTTTTCGATACTTTAATCTTTTGTTATTTAAGTTAGTGTTTGGGGGGTAAACTCTGCTCTAAAGAGAGATTTTTTATAGGTAGCAGTTTTCATTAAAAATTAACAACAAAATATACAATTATAGATTGAGTTAATTGTTAAATAATTCAATTTAGATTTAAATAAAGTTTGCTCAATACCAAATTAACAAAAGTCGAATAATTGAAGATACAAAAACAGGAAATTAATGATTAATATTTAAACAGTCGAAAATTGTCTCCGTTTTGTTGAGTTCCAGTATAAATGAAATATTAAAAATGAAGAATTACTTATCTGGAACATGTAAATGTAATACAAAAACCGATAGCGCGTGGCACCGATTAGGCGAATCCCGTAGCGACGGCCCTGACTGACCGAAACATAACGAGCAATGGCTGTGCAGCGGCAAAACATCGTTCATGCGTTCCGAGTTGACGTTTTGTCATACCGTATGGATTAGAAACCGTTCCAACATTTGCCGCGGGTGGTTTTCTCTTCAGAAATGTTTGCAGAATCCGATAACGTAGTGTAAATTCGACCTAGGTGAATAACTGTTCATTAAAATACAAAAGTATTTCGTGAAAAATTCACGCATCATCACCTTTTTGAACTTTGGTCTTCATTTACAGGCATTCAAATGAGCAGATAATTCTAAAGGAACATGGCATTATATTCAGAAAACACTCCTCTATCTTTTAAGGCTAAAGAGAACTTTCTAGCGTTCGTAGTTTTCAAGTAGTACTACGTTTTATCTCAAAATCGACCGTTTTTACAAAATCTCGTATTTCTCGAAAACTAAGGGTGATGGAGCAATTGCACTTTTGGTTTCGTATTTAGGACGAGGAACCCTATAAGAATCACCTAGTGGATATCGCGGAAAAAAAAATCGTGTTGGACAGTGTAATTAGTCTCACTACTTGTTCACTCAATTTCCACTCAATTATAATATTTGCAGAATAAAATAAATTCTTATTTAGGTTGAACATTTGTAGGCACGTTGAAAGTTTCGGTAATATTTAAACGTGTTTCGAAGTATCTTTATGAATTGTGATAATTAATATTGGAATACCTGTACTGTTTTTCGGAGCTTCCAACCATAAAGAAACACGTTAATAATAAGTAGACTGCGGATCTTTATGCATTTATAGGACATTTGAATGTGCAAGAAACTACAAAATGTAAACAATATAGAAGAGAATATAAAAGCAAAGATATAAAAAAGATCGAAAGTAAAGTTCACGTTATAATATTCGCAGAATAAAATAAATTCCTATATAGGTTCGATGTTTCTAGGTACATTTGCAAAAATTTTATTTTGCATAAAGATCCACAGTCTTGTGATAAGGTACAAACCGTATCGTTCGGATCAGGTGGTTGTAGCATAACGATCAACTCCACTTTGTATTCGGCCACCATTCTCCAGAAATCGCTGAACGTCCCCGGCAACGGTAACTGCGTAGCCAGGTACTGATTCTGCAATCTCACACCGTCCACGTAAATAGCGGAAATGTAATCGCTGTCCTCATCTGTCGGTGGATATCTCTTCAAGTACACTCTGCCGACTTTCGCTGCAAAGGAAATCGTTGCATTATTGCAACTAAGCGTCAAAGAGGGTCGATAGGGAAGCGCAGAAAGATAATTTTGAACCTGAAGCTAATTCTGGGAATCTGTTTTTGGCAAGGTTGCGTTCCGACAGTGACGATTGACTGGTCGGTGGCCGAAGGGCTTCGTCTTGCCAAGATGTCTTTTTCAGACTGTAAATTTCATATCCTTTTAAGTCGTTCGGTGCTCGAACTGGTCGTCGATAAGAAAATAGGGCGATTACCTATGCTGCTGGATCACCAATTGTTTTTTAAGCTCCATAATTTTCAATGGGAGAATCTCGTCGCAAGGCAACGACGTTGGAATTGAAAGTAAACATTCTAAGAGGGTTAAATGAGCCAAGAGGTACTGTTGCTTCGTGTCGACCATGTTGGCTCTTTGACTTCTGATCGACATGGTTTCGGCGTATACATCGACTACCTGGAAGTATTTGAAAAATAGAAACATTGCATTGTTCTTCAGAGGGCTTGGGAATATTTTTTAAAAATATAGTAAACGGCAACGTATCAACCCAAGCGTGTTGTTCGTTTTTAACGGACTTCGAAAAGAAAAAGTTTACTCAATTCGACATGTATTAGGTTGTCCCGAAAGTTTCTTTCGCGAGTTGTACTCAATTATTTTATATGGTCGTGTTTATATAAATAGACAGTCTAATTTCATACATATTCATGTTGTAACAGTAACGGAGCAAAATAAATCGTGCACAATTCAGTAATGTAACATAAAACATAAACTATTGTGCATGTATTACTTATTAATAAAGCGAAAGAAACTTTTGGGACAACCTAATATATATATGCATGATTATGCATAATCCCCACATTTACCAACTTTAATCCCCAGTTTATTACGTTTACTGTAATCATATACATCCCATTTAAAAAGTAGTTTCAAAATGCACTAACAACATATATATATATATTATTAAAATCAAATTATATATTTTTTTTTTTTAGGTGTTACTCGATTACGTCCAGACGGCTTGACTAATCGGGATGAAACCTGTTGCATCTTGTAGAGCATATCTCCGGGGTGGTCCCATTATCAAAAAATTGTGGGATTTCTCATTTTTTATCTGTTTTTTTTTTTGCAAAAAACTGAAAAATTTTGTATTGCTTCTTATCCCAAAACGAATTGACCAATCGGATTGAACCTTCTTGCATCTGGTAGGGCTTCGTTGCCTCTTAAAAGCTTAAAAAGACATTTGACCTACTTCCGTTTTTTACCACTTTATTGCACTTTTTATCGAAAATTGTATTCTCAAAGGTTGTAACGAAACGTTCGTACTGGTAGCTACTTCTGATCGCGGCATCCTCACTTATGTTTTCCTTAAAAAAAGCTTTTAGATTTTACCATATTAAGTTTTAGAATAGATTATTTACGTTTTATGAAGATACACAAAAAAGCTATTGACCATTTTTAAGAACGAAAACGAATCACATGCTCGGATTAACATATCAGTGTTTAATACTTTTTCTATGTCAGGTGACTATTCAAGAAATCAAATTGTTGTTTGTTAAAATGTTTTACCCCTTCCGCAGCGGCTCGTCGAAGACAAATGTCGCATAAAATTATGGTTCCAGTTCTCCCGACGCCTGCGCTACAATGGACCACCACAGGTCCATTTCCGGGTGACGTTGCCAAAAGCTTCTTTAAATACGTTACCACAGAATGCGTGGACAACGGCACACCGTGATCCGGCCATGCTGTATAATGCAGGTGCTCGATCTAGATTTCGAAACATCATTCCAACCATTTCTTAAATTAGACAAAATAGGCACTCTCGTGGCAGGGTTTCTCAAAAAAAAGGGTCTACGAAAGTTCTCAGAAGACAAGAAGCACATTTCTCATATAGCGAAATAAAAAAGACGCTTTTCGTATAATTTTATTTCTATTCCAGACGTCTGTTAAATTAAAGTGTTTTCTATCGTCGATAGCGATGGAATCAAAAAAAGAGATTGGAAATGAAAAAGCTTAACAGTTTGAAAGAATTTAAATGTCTTATTCGTTAGGTCATTCTGCTTACTATCGAGATAAAATACAAATATGTAAACATTATTGGGATTTCTTATTGGAATGAAACAATTTTATTTGGACGCTAAGTAATGAGATAGAATTTTCTAATGTTATGTAATGCACGAAATTAATTTATCGTTAAATGTTATTAAAAAGTTTCAAAAAGACTCGAACGAGAACTTTAATTATTGTTTATAATTATTTATACTGTATATATACTATATCAATCAACGTATATAATGTTTAAATTGAGAAATATAAAATCATTAAAATTGAAATAAAATTTTGGAAACGCATGTATATATGTTACGGTGAGTGTGATAAATACGGTGATTATGCATAATCCCCACATTTACCAACTTTAATCCCCAGTTTATTACGTTTACTGTAACATATACATCCCATTTAAAAAGTAGTTTCAAAATGCACCAACAACGTAACAATATAATTCCACTTTAAGGGATAAGTTAAAAGTTTCTTTCTACCGAGAGTTTCGCTGGCAGGTAAAGTTTCAGAAACACTGCTTTATTATACTGATTGAAAAAACCGTCGTCGGTATTACCTTGCGAGTATCATTTCCGCAGGTCACGTGAAAAGTACGAAATGTATAATCCGCGAACACGGTGTGTTTAGCGTTGAAGACAAGTAGATCGCCGTATTTCTTCTTTTTCAGAATGTCGGGCCAGTACTGTTCGCATTTCGCCTATGAAAATTTCGTCGTCGATTATTACCTGCTCGTTAGCATTTTTTTTAACGTCGAGAGTGAACAAACCTTTCCGTTCTCGACTGTGTTCGCGACCATACAAATTATGAGGGTTTCTTCTTGCCAGATCATTCTCCAGAAGTCGATGACCGTGGTCGCCTTTGGACCTTGGGTAGCTATGTAACACTTTTCCTTTTTGTAACCCTTTTACAAAATTCGTCAAGTTTATCATACCGGATTCATTTAGTTAGTATAAAATTGTTTATCGTGGGATCGAGTCTAAATACCTTGATGTAATTAGCGTTGATGTAATCCGAGTGAGGATCGTCCGAAAGCTTATTCAATATCACGCGGTTCTCGTCGTCTGCAAAGTATTTCGTACTTCGTCAATTGGAAGACAATTACAATCATTGAATCAATTTAAACAAAATATCAGCTTATAGGGGATCATGAGACGAAACTTTTTTATATTTATAGTTTATCCATAGAACGCTTAGTTTCGAAAGTAAAAATTGAAAAGATAGGAGTTCGTTGCAAAAATTGAATTTCATGAAAAAGGTCTTCTAAGTTTTCAATTTTTATCTCTAAAACTGACCGTCGTATGAATAAACTGTACCTATGAAGAAAGTTTCGTTTTTTTATTCTCTATAAGGTGATGTTTTTTTTTAACTCGATTGTTCGACTGTTGTTTTTTTTTCATTATGACAAAAACAGGAAAAGGGTTTTTCAAGTTTTTAATTTTTATTTTTGAAACTAAACGCCCTATGAATAAACTGTGAATATGAAAAGGTTCTGCCTTTGTAAGATTCAAGCCTCTACGTCTCTTAGAATTTCCAGCTAAAGTCGTCCCGCAGTCAAAGGGTTAACAGTCGTAAATTATAAAAGAGAAATTTTACGCACACGCTATGAGATTTCCGTATCGATTCTTCGGTTTGTTCTGCGGAAGCTTCCCGTATTCCCACGATTTCGTTTGGCCTCTTGGGAGTGTCTATCAAATAATTTGTACAATCATGAAATCATTTTTGCTTTTTTTTTTGAAATTGTATTAGACAGGTGTGGATAAAAGTTTTTAAGGCCCGGGACTTGGGGTTTTATACAGGATGTTTCGCAATACATGTTCGCTTTAACCCATTAACCCAACACTACATGTATTAGGTTGTCCGAAAAGTTTCTTTCGTGAGTTGCATTCAATTATTTTCTGTGGCAGTGTTTCTATAAATAGACAATCTAATTTCTTAGACATTGATGCTGTAACAGTAATGAACCGAAATGAATTGTACACAATTTTGTAATGTAACATAAAACATAAAATATTGTGTATGAATTAATTCTTAATCAAACGAAAGAAACTTTTGGAACAACCTAATACGTTTGTTATTACTACACAACTTCAAAACGTAATACAACATGTAAACAAACGATTAAAAATAATGTTTGAACGTTCACGGTGGAGTGTTCGAGTACCTGCTAGGATAAAATAATATTCTAACAGATAAAATAGGAAATATTTCGTAAAGTATCAATTTTTCAACTGTCATACTATAACACTCGACGTATGCAAAATGGCAAGATGGAATAAGTAAAACTATATGTAGTAACATTAACAGAAAAAAATGTGCAAATGCATTTTACACTTGTACCATTGTACCAAATAAAAGAACTATACCATCAAAAGATGGCCTAATATTGATTAATATTGGGGTTTCGATTTTTTCTTTAATAACTTCTTTAATAACTCTTTTTGTATCTCCGCTGAAGATGGAGTTACGGTTTGTCCCAGTTTTTAGAATCACCCTGTATAGAAGTCACATGTTTGATTAACCTGAGAGACAGTAATTAAGCGAATACCAGTTAGTGGTGTTATTCAGAGACTAAAGTTATGGTCTGCAATTAATCCATTAATCTCTTAAATGGCATTCGTTTAATTTCTGTTCTAACAGGTTAATTAAGCGTGTGATTTCTTCATAGGAGTCACGTGCTATTTGGTAAATTATAGCGAAGAGTCTATCAACAATCTAAAATTACAAAGAAGAGTCATTTTCATGACGTGAAGAATCTAATTGAGAAACGGTTTCATGAATTCTTCCTGCAATAAATTATAACCATTTTCCCTATCTGAGGTTCTTTCCATGCAACGGAACATTTTTTAATCGAGAAACATTAATAGGGAAATTTAAATAATTAATGCAAAATAAAAATTGGTAAAATTTTTAAGCATAGAGTAAATTGTTTGATACGGCAGTTTTCATAAACACAGCATTTTCATTTTTCTGGATCTATGCAATTGGCCATTTTATACATATAGGGTGTCCCAGAATTAGTGTGAGAACCGGAAATGGAAGGTAGCTGAGACGATTATAAACCGCAATTTCCTTTGCTAAAATGCCGTACACTGCATCGTTGATAATTAAAAAACAAAGCACCATCCGACATTTTTGCAAAGGAAATTCTGGTTCATAATCGTCTCAGCTATTCTCCATTCCCGGTTCTTACACTAATTCTAGAACACCCTGTATATTGCAACGTAATCAATGCAATATACTCTATTTATACATCTCTATTCTATGAAAATTATATTCTATTATTATATTAGGTAGACTGGAAAGTAATGTCGTTTCTTTTTTACATTAAATTCAAACAAATTTTTGATAAATTTCTATTTTCAAGCAATTATGTATATATATATAGGTAGGTGGAGGAAAACAAACTATTAGGTACCGGAAAAAGTTCCTGCAGTTTATGTATATACATACATATATATATA
>NC_071979.1:2884395-2889441 GCF_026283585.1 Hylaeus volcanicus
ATATATTATAATATTATATATTATATTATATTTTATGAAAATTAAATCTAGAATTTTGTTATACCACAACCCGTTTAGAGTATCGGATGACTTACATTGTACTGCGTGTCCAAGAGTCCAGAATCAATTGCTTGCTTCACGTAGTCCTCGAAGTCCTTAACTTTCACCATAGAAGTGACTTCTTCGTTTTGATTGACATCGTTCACAAGGATCGAACGGTCATCATCGGGTGTGCTCGTACGCGATAAGCATTCTTTATTGGATGGAGTGGGCGTGACAGATTTTGGTGGGTGCGATGAATTTGTCAGAATCGATTTATCCTCCAGGTTTTCGGTTTTGCGCGCCAAAGACATTTCTTCGTGATGAATAAATACTTTCGATGGGCCTCTCTTCTTCCTGCGTAGGTGTGTCAGGTGGAGGAAAACAAACTATTAGGTACCGGAAAAAGTTCGTGCAGTTTATTCGTTAATTGTAACTACATATATAACTGTATACATCGATTTTCACGTGGTAATTGGCAACTGTAAGACACGAGTTTGGTTTCATTTTAAAGCTTGATCTTTGTGATTGGTATGCATGCTCTGTGGAGTTCAATTGTTTCGTTGTTGTGTAGCTATAGGAACAGTAAACACGGACAGCGAAAGAGTAAAAATTCGTGCTTTCAGTCTTTACGAATTTAAACTTGGCAGTACAGCAGCAAATGCACCAAGACGCATTTGTAGCGTTTGTGGGGAAGGTGCTGTTAGTGAAAGAACCGCACAGAAATGGTTTAAAGGGTTCAAAGAAGGAAATGAATCGGTAAACGACGAACCGCGTTCAGGGCGTCCATCTGTCATCGAACACGAAAAATTCATCGAGTACGCAAGTTCAAATCCAAGAAAAAGATGTTCTGAGCTTGCTCAAGTATTCGAATGCGAAGAATCTACCGCAAGAAAGCGAATTCATTTACTTTTAATTTTCACAAAAGATTGGGCAAATGGATACCGCACTGTTTAACGGAAGAGAACTAATACTCCTGGCTGAGCATTTGCAATATCCATTTATCGATCGAATTTTAACTTGTGATGAAAAGTGGGTGGAATATGATAATGTACAACGATCGATCACACCACTGGGTTGAAAAGGGGTCGTGTTCAACAGAAACCATACAAAAACTAAGTCTCCATTCGAAGAAGGTGCTGATCACTGTTTGGTGGACTACACGAGGTATCACGTTGATTTTCTTCCACGTGGCAGACTATTACTGCAGATACTCATTGCAAAGAAATTGATGAAGTCATTGATGAAATTGATGATAAATGGTGATTATTTCGTTGAATAAACCTATGATTTAAAACAGATTCGAGTATTTGTATTTTTCTCTGAAAATCCGCACGAACTTTCTCCGGTACCTAATATTTACAATACCTAATGTTTCTTTAGGTTTAATTTCTTTGCACCTCGAAGTGTCAATAAAATGATTGTTGGCGAGGTAAACATGATCTTATTCTCAAATCTAGATAGCTTAGAATTCTTGGCAATAGAATGCTAAGAAACATCTCGAGTTGCTGGTAGATACCAGAAAAAAGGAATTGAGTGCAAAGGGTTAATTTTATCGAATAGAGTAAAAAGATCGATTGTACCTTCGATAAAAGTAAAACGCCACAACTGCCACGACGAGTAATATCATAATGGGAATGATCCACGCTTCGTCGTGTCGCCTTGGCACCTCGCCGACACGAATCGATGTCGTCTTCACGACTATGATCTGATCATCTATCGATTCTTCGGTTTGCACGATAACCATTATCACGTAGGATTCGTCAGGCTTTAGCGGACAGTTCGTGGCATCGCCGTAAAGTTTGTTATCCCCTACCGTGAACGTTTTGCCGGCGAACTTCTCCGTCTGTTGAATGGGAGTTATTATTTATGAGAAAAAAGATTAAAAATAGTTCGAAAGAAGCGATCCTCAGAAAATATTCTTCTTTCGAAAACAATATATTTAACAACAATTTCATATCTTATCGAGATGTACAGATTTTGTTTAAAATACTTTTATTAAGAACGGAAATAGGGAAAATTAAAATAAGTGTCCGATGTAAATAATCGCAATTATCAATTTAATCATGTATGGTTATTTGTGTGCGCGTGTGTGTATGTAAATATGTATAGTATATTCGTATATTGTTTGTAAATATCTACCAAAGCATTGAAACTAACGAATTTGCAATAACGACTAATACAGCGACAATTTTACAACATTACATCATTTGCTATTATGATAATTATAAACTAATACACACCGTTGGATTCAGAATAAATAAATGCTTTCATTAATCTGGAAATAAATCAAAATTTTTAAAAATTTCATGCAAAAGGACAGCTATTTTTGAAAAACTCATTTTTTTTTTTAATATTATTTGACACTGGTTCATAGGTCTCTAAAAACAGACCAATGTTTATTTGAACATTTTCTGGATATCCCTTGTCATCTTCGAGTTATAAACGCATAAGTAAACGGGGTAGAAAGGGGGTAGTTTCTCCCTCAAAGTAAAAAACTAGCACGAACGAATTACACTTGCCTTCTTAGATGATAAAATCGTATATAATAAAATATTTATGCAAAGTTTCGTATATAATAAAATATATATGCAAATATTTATGCAAAGCTTCATCAAAATCGGAGTGGATCAGTTTCCAAGCTTCCCTTGTCAGTAGCGATAAAATATTATCTACGATAGAATCGAAAATTATTTAAGGGGGTCCACCTTGTGTGAGATTTTCAAAAAATCAAAATTTCTTTTCTACATATTTATCATCTAGGAGATATATTACAATGACTGTCACAGAAGCATTTCATGAAATTCTGCTTAGTTCATTACTTTTCGAACCCCAAACGTGCCCGGCTCAGCGTCGTACTACTTTCGTACGAAACTTTAAACGCGTTTTTCTCGAAATCACGTTTTTGGAAATGGCGAGCAGGATTGCGCAAAATCCATTACACGAATCGGGATGAAATTTTTCTTTCTACAATTTTCAAACGTAATTGGTGGTACTGGCGGCGAGATTCATGTTAAAAAAATTGTTTTCCAACGTCTGTTAGCCATTAGATAGGGGAAAAGATACCTTAAAGTATCATTTTTTAGTTTATACGCCACCCTATTAACAATATTCAAAACTTTTTGAGTATCTTATCGCCAGTACCTTCAAAATGTAATTATAAAGAAGGTGATATTTTACTTTTTAACCGACTTCGAAAAGGAGGAGATTACTCAATTCGACATGTATTTTTTTTCTTTTCTTTTTTTTTTTTAGGTGTTACTCGATTACGTCCAGACGGCTTGACCAATCGGGATGAAACCTGTTGCATTTTGTAGAGCATATCTCCGGGGTAGTCCTATTACCAAACAATTTTGGGATTTATCATTTTTTAACCGTTTCTTTTTTTTTGCAAAAAACCGAAAAATTTTGTATTGCTTCTTATTTCGAAACGAATTGACCGATCGGATTGAATCTTCTTGCATCTGGTAGGGCTTCGTTGCCTCTTACAAGCTTAAAAAGACATTTGACCTACTTCCGTTTTTTACCACTTTATTGCACTTTTGATCGAAAATTGTATTCTCAAAGATTGTAACGATACATTCGTACTGATAGCTACTTCTAATCGTGGCATCCTTACTTATGTCTTCCTTAATAAAAAGCTTTTGTTCCAGATGATCAAGTACGATCAAATCCTTCTCGCTGAATGACTCTTCTACTTTTAAGTGGTCTCGTTAAAGCGCCGTCTAGGAATATCCACATATCGAAACATTGTGATAAAGTCAAAAATTAATGTCAAAGCGTCGATCTACCAAATAAAAAAAAAAAATGATCATAATTGCACTAGTACTTTTCCTACAAAAAAATTCTTGAAAATTGCCTCGAAAATTAAACGTTACACAGGTCCCCTTAAAATCCGTATCGAAACGATACTCGACGCCGTACGTTCGAAAATTAGGAGATACTCACGGAAAACGTGGCAGCTCGCCACGCGGTTTCGTAATGATCGATGCCCGTCTTCTCGCGAAGTAAAGGGCTCAGTTTCACGTAACGCTCGCAGGGTTGCGGCCCCTTCACGATCACGTTCATCAGGCTGTTCCTCGTGTCGTTCACCACGGTAGGAATGCGCAACGTGATCGTCGAATCCTTGTCCCTTACTTCCGACGTTAATTCCGTCTCGAATCCCGTGGCCAAAGGTGTACGCACTTCCGCAAAGTCGTTCACGCCAGATTTTCCCATGATTGTCACGCCGCGAATGGAAACTACGTAAGTGGTCGACGACAGAAAGTGTAATTGTTGGCTGTACCGAGACTGGTATTCCTTGACCAGGTGCTCGTGTATCATGGTTCTCTTCGACTCTTGAATTTCCATTCTGAGATCCGATGATATTATTTTCGAAATTATCAGAAATTTCTCCAGACGACCCCCTGTTCGCCATGGATGAGACCAACTCACGTTGACGACACCTTTATCGAGAGTTTCGACGGTGAAGAGGTGAGGTGCCTCTGGTTTAAATTCAACGAGAAAAATCGGCACACGTGACGCGTTGCCCGGCGTCGAAAGGTTTGCGTTCACAGCTGAAACCTGGAATGTCATCCAAATGTCCGATTAAGAATGATTAGGAATGTTATTTAAATAGCAAGTGTTATAAGGTAATTCCATGTGAAATCGAAGAATTTTTGGAGTGAGGTTGTGGATTTGTTGAAGTCTTTAGTGATATTGAAATTATTGTGAAATTTGCATAGGTTGGTACAATCTCTTATACATGTTTGAAATATAGTATCATTATGATATAGTGAATAATTTTAAATATCGAATTATAGCGATAAACATATCCTTCTTGCACGTTTCTGTTCTTTATTCCTAGACTGCGGGTCTTTATGCAAAATAAAGTCTTCGCAAACGTGCCTAAAAATATTCAACCTAAATAAGAATTTATTTTAATCTGCAAATATTATAACGTGAACTTTACTTTCAATCTTTTTTATATCCTTGCTTTTATATTCTCTTCTATATTGTTTACATTTT
>NC_071979.1:2889451-2893589 GCF_026283585.1 Hylaeus volcanicus
TTTATTACTAACGTGTTTCTTTATGGTTGAAAGCTTCGAAAAATAGTAGAGATATTCCAATATTAATTATCACAATTCATAAAGATCCTTCGAAACACGTTTAAATATTACCGAAACTTTCAACGTGCCTACAAATATTCAACCTAAATAAGAATTTATTTTAATCTGCAAATATTATAACGTGAACTTTAATTTCAATCTTTTTTATATTCTTGCATATTGTTTTACCCCTGGGTCCATAGAAATAGTGCCTGAGATTAGTCCAAACATCTATAAAAAAAAAAGATAATGATGTTCTTATAAATAGTTGTATTTCTTAATATTCAACTTCTACAGCAATTAGCATTATTAAATGAATTTGCCTAGATGTAATCAATATTAATTAACAATACATGCGAGTACAATATATGCGAGTTAATAAACAACTGCAATGCATACCAAAAATAATCAGATTCACTAAAAATACTAAAAATAAAACAACATTTAGAAAAATTACTACAGAGCTACAGAGCCTATTCCAGTTGCGAAATTGAGAAGTTTAGATCACCTCCCGAACCACCCTTTTCAAGGACCTCCAACATGTTTGGGACACCCTGTATATTCAAATAAAATCTACAATGTCAAATTTTCTTCTTCGAATTCTCTTTAAACGTCCCTTTATGAGTAAAAAAAAGTTTCAATAACAAAAATAAGTTATATCTTGAAATAATATGCATTGGAAGAAAAACATTAGGGTATCCCAAAATCCTCTTTAAATCCAATATGTTACTCCAAAAAATATTCGATTCCAAATGAAAATGGCTCGGTATTTGAGTTTACCTCGATCAGCCCTTGCACGTAATCGATTTCCTTGACAGCAGCGCAAACGTAATCGTCCCACAAGTTGCAGTGCGTCGTTGGCTGTACCTTCAGTAACGTATTGCATTGTTTGAGGTAACAATTGCTCACGATGTAATGTTTTATTTCTCCGTGGATTGGTGCTTCCGGTTTCTGCCATCTCAAATAGGCAATTTTTGCTCGCAAGTCGGTTTCGTAAATTTCTAGATTCCTTACCGGAGGCGGAGCTGTCGCAAATAAATCTTGGTTAATTAATTGAATTCTTTTTTCTTCGATAAAGATTGCGCAGTCAAGGGTGGATTATACAAGGGTGTTCATTTGAAGATATTGCGGGAGTCTCTACGAAAGATAATCTCGCAAAAAATATGATAAATAAAATCTGTCTTCTACGATATTCTTTCTTCATAATAAATGAAATAGTGGCGTAAATAATTTTTATATTGCAAAATCAAAGGAGATAATTAGATGGACTTCTTCATCTGGTCACCCTGTATAGTACTAACAACTTTAAACTGTTAGAGACGCATATTTTAACTAATATTGATATTATTATTTTGAACCAGAAGAATCTTTTGTTACATTGTCCCCAATGACACCATTAACGACTCTACTTGATTATTGCACTGTGTGTCTATTTGAAAAGATATCACCTGTATATTTTTTAAATAACTCATTGCAGAAAAAAATGTTTTCAAGAGGGAAACCGTCATTTATCAGAAGCATTTTTTTCTGGAATCCGTTGTTTTAAAAATATTTTGGTGATAACTTATCAAAACACACAATACCTATTCTTGTTCTATTTCTATATTAAAATTTTATACAGGGTGTCCCAGAATTAATGTAAGAACCAGAAATGGAGGTAGCTGAGACGTTTCTGAACTACAATTTCTTTTGCAAAAATGTCGCATGGCGCTTCGTTTTTGAATTATTAACGATAAACCACTGACCAATCACAGCGCTTGAGTAGCGCGCGCTTAGCCGCCAGAGGTTGGCCCGATGACTGGCCTCAGCCAATCCTGGCTCGTGCCTATGCTCTCGCGGCTGAGCGCGCGTTACTCGAGCGCTGTGATTGGTCCGTGGTTTTTCGTTAATAATTCAAAAACGAAAGAACATTCGACATTTTTGCAAAGGAACATTTCGTTCACAATCGTCTCAGCTACCCCCATTTCTGATTCTTACACTAATTCTGGGATACCCTGTATATTTTCATTAATCTGTGTAGAAAATTGGATGACGACTTGAGTCAGTCACAGAAATGATTAACATAAATAGATAATATTATGCAATTGTCCTAACCTTTCGGTGGCATGGTGAAAATAATTTTCTGATAAAGCAAATCGTTGTGCCTTTTACCGTAGTCTCGAATCACATAAATTCGTGCTTCGTACGTTTCTGTACCGTTAAGGATATTTTTTAAATCAATGTTGAATTGCTTGGTTTGTTTCGTAATATTTACACCCACCACGGATTTGCTAATTCCGGTGATAATAATTCGCGTGCACAAAGGTCCAGAAATCGTGGTGCAATTTTCCGGTGGCTTCCACGTTAACATGTAAGCTTCCGTCGTTAAATCGCTGTACACTGCGGTTGGTATTTCTGAAAGGGGCATACATCGATTGTTTTCATCACAATTAAAATATTTACCCAGGTGAGAAATGTTTCATCATGGTTTACCACTCTGATCGGTGTCGAATACTGTTTTCTGGACAGGTCCACAATAAGAAGTACAGGCTGAAATTGCAGCAACATATTTTGCGTAGGGGTTTAAATCTGGAAATGTAATATCGGTGGAAGTACTAGTAGTTGTGATCTCCTTCTTCGGAGAATCCCTGTTTAAGTCGGAGCAGCCGAAATACATTAGGACCTTGAAATTAGATTAATATATTTTTACACGGGAATTGATTAGTGATTAGTTTCAAAAACAATTCGTTACCTTTAATACGATTGTGTAATTCTTAATGATTCCGTTTAAATGTTGAGGAAGATCCCATTTTATCGTTACTTTCTTATTCGAAAGCAGTGTCGTCTTAATGTTCCTTACACTAGAAGGCGCTTTTAGCACGAACAAATAAATCTTTTTCGTATTAATTTCCAATACAGACAATTCAAAAGGATTATTATACTTGTTCTTTTCAGATCAGTTTCAGAAACGTATAAGAAAACTTATTTGGATGCGGTAAACCTTACGTTTAGGGGAGGCAGCTCCGATGACCTTGACATATACTGTCAAGGGCACCCTCCTGAGTAACACCCAAGAGGTTTTAGCCGTCGGACATTTTTTTATTAAAAAGTTATTAGCATATAAAGGTAGATGGATTCTTCTAAAAAATCAACGAATCTAAATTGTTTCGAATAAATTTGTGTGTAATCACCTGCGTCGAGAGTTCGAACCTCCTGTGAAAAGAGAATCGCTGCTCCTTTGTAGACTGTAATTTTGTAACGAGTATACGGCGTCAAGTCCATAAATTGGTGCGGCAGTTTGTCCACAGTTCCGTTTTTAATTTGAACGTTCGTTTCGCAGTTCTCGAAAACGAGACCGTACCAATGGTCTGGACAAGTGTACAAAGGGTCCTGGAAATCGATATCTTTTTACCGTTTTTAATCGTGAAAATAGTGTGCGAACATACAATCTTTTACGTACTACTTGCCGACCCTTTTTCAGTGTCAAACTTATGTTTCCTCGGACTACTTCAAAGTTCGTGTACGCTATAAAATTTCGTAGTTTACATTGTGTTATTATGATGATATTTATGGGAGAGTTACTTCAGAGTGCAGGCTACTATAAATGCACTCATGTTGCACTTTACTTTGGCGCAACTAAAATTTCTGTTTTTTACATAATTCTGTAGATTTTGTCGTGAACAATTTGAAAATGCTAGTTTTAAGGCGAGGGATCCACTGGTTGAGAAGTTACGGATAGTTAAAAGTGGGCATTTTACATTATGTAAATGAGTTCAGCAAAAAAAAAGATAAAATCATAGACGATCAATTGACAAGTTGGGAACCACTGGATATATGAGATAAAAAAACCAACAATTTTCTTAAACTAGATACTATAGGAAATGGAAAGGAGATTAGGTGGGGACGACAATATTGAATATTGATAATGCATATACTGTCTACACGAAAATACTCTGAGTAGGTTTGTGGTAGTTGTTGATGCGAGTGGGAATATTGAATGCTGTTAAATATAATTCCCATCTCATAATGGGAATTGTGATAAAATTGTTAATGCATATACTGTCTATACGGAACTACTGTCTGAGTAGGTTTGGGGTAGGAATATCTTGGTGATGGTGGG
>NC_071979.1:2893599-2894591 GCF_026283585.1 Hylaeus volcanicus
GTAATGGGAAATGTGATAGAATTGTTAATGCATATACTGTCTACACTAAAATACTGTCTGAGGAGGTTTGGAATAGTTGTTGATGGGAGTAGGAACATCAAATACTGTTAAATATAATTCCCATCTTGTAATGGCGATTGTGATAAAATTGTTAATCCATATACTATCTACACGGCTACGACCAGACCTAACAACGAATTTTCTAAAGAGAATGTGACTTAAATCAGTTGTAGAATCACTTGAAAAGTGTTGTTTAAAGATGAACCCACTCGAAGCTTCAGTAGCCCTCAAGTCTGTAACTCTAGCAATTATACAGATTTCGTTTTCAAATTTTCACACAAAATTCTTCTAATGCATACCGTTCGAAAGATGAGAACAAAAGAAAATCAATTTGCGAGAAAATGTTACAGTGGTCTGCTTTCTTAATGTAGCATAACTCACGAGTGCAGCGTGTTGTAAAGGTGGCTAATTGTCCGTGTATAATATTCGAATCATCGGTGATGTGCAGATCGCAGAAAATCTTATAAGTAGTGCCAGGTTCTAAGTCATCGGTGTACCCAATTAATGTTGTCATGTTCTTAAATATCTTCACGTTGTCTCGGATGCGACGAACATCGGTGTCAGAGTCGTCCATATTTTTCTAACGGAAGTATACATAGATATAAGATGTACAAAAAAGATGTGCAATATTCGCTATGTTGTATTTACCCGTATTACAAATCGATAACTGGAAGATACTAATGTGTATTCCTCTCTAGCTGGAAGAACAGCGCGAACAGTTGTCTCGTTGATAAAGTCGATGTTCGGAGGAGGAAGTGGATCTATGACTTTAAAAAAAAAATGTGCTGTATGCAAAATATACAAGGTGTCCCAAAAGTGTTGGAGGTCCTTGAAGGAGGTGATTCGGGGGGTGATTTAAAACAACTTTTTCCTTAGCGAAAATGTTGTCCGAGGCTTCGTTAAGGAGATATTAACAGGAAACCTCGACCAAT
>NC_071979.1:2894601-2898385 GCF_026283585.1 Hylaeus volcanicus
TTTTCGCTAAGGAAAAAGTTGCTTCAAATCACCCTCCGAACCACCCCTTTCAAGGACCTCCAACATTGTTTACACACCCTCTATTGTACATCAAATTATTCTTATCACGCGTATCGATCCCCTACCTCTTTTACAAAACGGTGGTATATAGTATCTTTTAGAATTGTCACAGCCATATGTGCATGTTCCTGATTTGACGTTACATATGTCTTCCTTGCACTGGCCACAAGTTCCCTTGCAGTCGTGGCCATATCGATTAATAGCACACTCTGTAAATAGAACTTGTTAACAAATATTGTGGTTTCGCATCATTTTTCATTTTTTCTATAAACGTGTACGATGTTTACTGTAATCACAATTCTCTCCAATGAAACCTGGTGGACAGGTGCAGCCCGTTCTTTCACAAATCGCAGTACCCCCGCAGTCTGTACGGCTTTCCAAGTCACTATAGCAGCTTATCGAACAGTGAAGTCCCTCCTTTCCCTCGGGACAATACAAGTCGTCTGTGGGAAGGATACACGAAGATCGCGTAAATAATCTCGGAAGAACGTTTGCTAGAGAAGGATATTTTATAAGGCATTACCGAATTCTAAATTCAAAATGGCGTCGGGCACGGAATTTACGACGATGATTTCGTCGTAAAAGAGCTTTTGGCACGTGACTACTGGCCAGTAATAGTCACGATTGTAATCTTGCGTAGCTGTCATAATGGCTTGTCGTACAGAATCTAACGAAGAAGATTTGATTGTAGTAATCATAGGGCAATCCGTACGAGTCAATCCACGCTAAATAGATCGTTCGAGATTGGATGTCAAGGATTGTGGTCAAATTCAAGTATGCGATAATGTGTGAAGGCTTATGTCATCATTTTGCTGTTTTCTAAAGTGGTACGCTTCGATTAAATAATCGAGTGATATGGATTCAGGGAATTGTCACGTTTCTTCGTCTTTCAGAAGACTATTCTTCGATACAGAAATATATTTAACATCCTCATATTTCGAAAGCGACTTTGCAAATACAGTGACTGAACGATACAACGCATTATCGGCGCAGAAAAATGAAATTAAAGTTTGAAAGTCCACATTTTTTAATCTACACTGAATAACAAAATTAGCGCAAGAAAAATTTTTATTAGAATTTCACTAAAATTTAAATAATCATAACTCCACGAAAAATGGCCGTATGGAATTAACTTTTTTTTTTATTTTAAAGCTTGAAGTCTCTACTTTGAACAGAATTTGTCATATTTTGATTTCCTCCTTTCTCCTTCCCGCGATCTTCTTTCAAATGAGGTGATGTTTCTCCTTAAAAAGTTTGCGCACTTTGACGCGCTCCAATAAGTGCAATGAATTTTTCTCGCAAATTTTACAAAAATTGCCGTAGAGTATAAACTTTTCTCCACAAACTAAAAAAAAAAGTGAAGTCTCTACGATTTTTTTTGACGGAGTTATGAATGTCACAAGTTACCCATGCATAAAGTGAGTAAAATGCATGGGTAACTTGTGACATTCATAATTCTGTCAAAAATAATCGTAGACCACTTTTTTTTTAATTTGTGGAGAAAAGTTTACACTCTGCGGTTTACACACTTTGCAAGGAAAATTTATTGCACCCCATGAAGCGCGTCGAAGTGCGCAAACTTAAAAAAAAAAAAAAAAAACATCACCTCGTTAAAAAAAAAATGGCGGGAAGAGTGAAGGAGGAAATCCAAATATGACAAATTCTGTTCGAAATAGAGACTTCAAGCTTTAAAATAAAAAAAAAAGTTTATCTCATACGATCATTTTTCGCGGAGTTATGATTATAAACATATTAATGTTGTTCAAGAGTTGACGCTGTCACGAAGGTGAAAGAGGTAATAAATATTAAATTATCCTTTGGATTTATACTATTTCTATCTAATTTCGGAAAGTACACTACGGAATAATAATAGTACACTAAATACATAAGCTAAACCAAAACTTGTGCTCTTTCTTTAGCTGTAAAAATGTAACAGATGTGGAATACTGTAACTAGCCTAAGGCTTTTGCACAGTACTGTATATTAATTTGAACAAACGCCATGGGATCGAGCTTAAAAGTAATCGATTTGAAATGCAAGTATGTAAAAATGTAAGATTTTTATTGCACTTCACTGAAATTTTATGTAATTAGTTTTATAGAGACACACCTGCTGATGGACATACGCGAAAGTTTGCAACAACCCATAGTGGATTGGAGCTTTCCCGCTGAAGTTTCGGTATTAATTTTATCTTCACCCTCTGTCCAAAGTCGGTCGAAATCGTTTTATTGATCCGAACGTATTGCCACATAGCCAATCCGTGAGCAGCGGCCATTTTGGATCCTCCTATCACTTTTAAACTGTCTTCGATGTTTTCATTCGAAGGATTTAACAATACTATTTCCATCTCGCATTCCGTGCACAGGCCGATTATCAATTCTATGCAAAGGTTTTTGGTGAACAGAGACATCGGGGGACTCGTGAGAGCTGCCTTCGAATCGGTTGTGTGCAAGAAGTCGTCTGAAACCGACTCACTCTGTCATACAAATCACATTTTATGTAGCTGTATTTTCGTTGATCAATTCCAAGTTTTCACGCGAGTACGACTCACATATATGAAATCGAAATAGCATCGTAACAGGACTCCGTATGAACATCGTGTAATTGGCAGGCGTGTTCAGTGATCGTTCCTCGCGGTCCACATACGTTAATAACAGGTTTTCATTATCATAAACTGATAACTCCTTCGTGGTTTCGTTCCACGTGATAACAAAGGTTTTCCATTCGGTTGGCGAAAGTACCTTGCGCTGTAGTATAAGTAATAATTGATAATTAGATGTTCGAGGACGAGAATAACGGAACATGTTCAAGAAGTGATTTTCAAATTTGTCAGAAAACGCCTCCCTAAGAAAAACAGAATTTTATCATCTTCATTATATGTCAATCAAAATTAAATTGTTTTTATCAATTTTCCCGATGGGATTATTAATTCATTAGATATGAAAATCGGGTTGAGTTTAAAAAAATGAGGTACCCTTCGATTGAGCTGATTCTTTTTATCATAGATGGCCCTTCAATTGACGATTACAATGGTGGTCATCTTCGCCCTTAACGCCCCCTCCCCCACCTCTCCAAAGGAGAGGAAACTGAAATGGTTAATAAAGTGGTTTTTTGCACCGATCCTGTGAGTACGTCATTTCCAACTTTTTTTCCGTGGAGGAACATCAGCTTTTTACATTAATAGTATTTCTGTGTAGACAGTATGTACACTAACGATATTCAAAATTGCCGCCCATACCAAAAACCACATCAAACCTAGTCAGACAGTATGTACAATACATTACCGATATCAATATTTCCGCTCCCACCAAAAACTACTACAAACCTACTCAGACAGTATGTACATTAACGGTATTATATATTGCAGCCCCTACAAAAAACTACCCCAAAAACTACTGAGACAGTATTTCTGTGTAGACAGTATGTACATTAACAGTATTCAATATTGTCGCTTTACCAAAAACTACCTTAAACCTACTCAGACAGTATATACAATACATTAACGATATTCAAAATTGCCGCCCTTACAAAAAACTACCCCAAAACCTACTCAGACAGTATGTACATTAACGGTATTCAATATTGCTGCCCCCACCAAAAACTACCCCAAAACCTACTGAGATAGTATGTACATTAACGATATTCAATATTTCCGTTCCAACCAAAAACTACCCCAAACCTACTCAGACAGTATTTCCGTGTAGACAGTATGTACATTGACAGT
>NC_071979.1:2898395-2912236 GCF_026283585.1 Hylaeus volcanicus
ACAGTATTTCCGTGTAGACAGTATGTACATTGACAGTATTCAATATTGTCGCCTCACCAAAAACTACCCAAAACCTACTCAGACGGTGCAAAAAAAAAAACACTTTTTGTACCATTTCAGTTTTTTACCCCCTGTGGGGAATGGGGGGAGTGAAGTGTCAAGATGACCACCATTCTAATCGCCATGTCAAGGGCTATCTATGATAAAAAAAGAATCACCTCGATCGAAGGGTACCCCCATCTGTATTAGAATAAAATTATTAAGAATGTGAAAAGACTTTTCAATAACAATCTCGAAATTCATTGATTAAAATTGTTCTTGAAGTGTATAATGTTTATCAATAGTATTTTACTCATAGTGATGCGTTCCTCTATTTTGGAAAACACTCCACAATAAGATTTCAACTAAGTTACTTTATAAGAAGCCCTAAGTTTGGTGCACATGTCGTCGTTGGATGTACCCCATGGATTCGGTACGCCATTCGCACATTTTCGTATCACGGATTCCGTGTTGGTCCACCCACCAATAATTATCCAGTAACAAAAATCAGTTTCGTAACGTTTACTCTTGCAGAATAGAATGTGGGCGTCCCTAGATCCACGAACAGAGATTGCGAGAGCTCCCTCGAACATTCGAACCTTCCCCAGTTTTCCGAGTAAACGGTATTCGTTCACGCTATCGAAATTATTGTACTCTACGAAGCCTAAAAATGCGTATGTTGATAAACGGAATTTAAGAAGTGGTCGTGAATTGCTACGAAAGTGTCCAAACGAACCCTCCCATCGACGATCCATTACCGGACCCATGGGTTTGTCTCCGGAATTCGCTAAACTCCAACCAGCAGTACTCCAGTCTCTCATGCAACCTTCGTTCGAGTTCAGATCGCAATCTATTTGCTCTCTTTGATATCCATTTAAAGATCGAAAGTCTGGAATTAATGTAGGTCTAGATCAGAAATGAGCAAAATTTTATCAAAATGATAGATGACTCATAGAATAGAATAGAATACGAAACCCCGTTCGTTTAACTTATGACTTCATTTTATAATTCAAATTCAAACTTTTATAGAGCAAGAAATCTAAAGTAGGTTCCCATAAACGCTACAGTAATTACACTAGTTTACAGCCAAAATGTACATTTAATGCCACAATTTTTTTCTTATGTATTTATATGCATTCTTCAATGTTTTTTAATTTTTTTAAATTATTTCTAGTCGTATTTCTAATCGAAATGAATTAAATAAACGTTTTCTATATAAATAGGTGAAAAATACAAAAACAGAGTAAAATTGAGTACCTTTACTCAATTATTCATAACTCTGGTATTTATACATAGATTTTATTCAACAAAAGTTTGTTTTCTTCGTAAAAGTGCGATCTATACGTAAACTATAAGAAACTGGATATAATTTGACAGTTTCATAAACGTTTCCTATATAAATAGGAGAAAAATACAAAAACAGAGTAAAACTGGAATTTTTGTACCTTTACTTAATTGTTCATAACTCCGGTATTTATCCATAGATTTTCTTCAACAAAAGCTTGTTTTCTTCGTAAAAGTACGATCTATACGTAAACTATAAGAAACTGGACATAATTTGACAGTTTCTATTTTTACATGGCGATGGAAGCTTTCGTGTTCTATTTTAGCTGAAAAAATCGATGTTTCTCATATATTTTGGCCCATAACACTTAAACTATTAAACCGATTGGAAAACAGTGTTAAAAACAATTGTTGGATATTCGATTACCTTTAATACGACACCTTGCGCGACCCAATCGGATGTTTCTAGCTCGCGATATGGCCTAAAATGTGAAGTTACGTAAAAAAAAAATCGAAAAAGAATTCAAAAATTCATATCTCGAAAACCTATCCATAGAAAAATTTTTCATTGCGATTTTCGAGTTTAGCAGGCCAAAATACATAGGAAAAAAGTGCGGCATTGAACGTACATTTTTATTTTTTATTTTGTAAACTAGAATAGTATTCCACGCGGCGCGCAGCTAGTATCGTGTAAAAATATTGAAAGTTATATTGTCAGTGTTTCTTTTTTATTAAACAGTGGAGTGACAATTATTCCGTTACTCTCTTCATTAAAAACTCACCAGCGGTCGTGCTTCTATCGCTGAACTTATAGGGTTCGTAGATCCAGTTTAAATTGCTATTCCATATTAAACCGCTACCGTCGTCTTCGGACACACACGCTAATTTTCTCATGTTCTGCCCGAAAGTATACGCTGATTTACCTCTCAAGACCGTCAATCGTCCCGAAATAATAGTAACTTGTATCGCGAAAAGTAGTATCTCCAGTACACTCATGATGAATCGTCACAAAGTGAAACTTGCGAATTATACACCGCCGCAACAAAAATGAAAAGATTAATGAATTTTACGACACTGTCACATCCGGCATCACTCTTCCGCGTTTCAGAAATCGCATGTTCGTATCGGATCGATGCTGTACCGCATCGCATTTAGCGCACGTCAAAAAGTCAATGTCTATTTGACGCGAGCGAAACTTGAAAATGCTCGAGGCTCAGGAAATCGACTTCCTCGTGGTGAATCTGCGATAAGGAATATATCCGGTAGTCGTGAACGACAAACCTGAAAACGATAGTGATAAAGAAACGCATCTCTGAAGTAGATGGAAAATTATTAAACGCTTCAACTACGAGCGCATTAAAGAGAAATAAAATTTGTCCGGGTAATCCATTGCGTAAACATTTTATTTGAAAATTGGTACAAAATGTACAAGCTTGTATAAAATTATTCTTCTTGAGACGACGATATCTCGTAACATACTAAGATATGAACACGTTACTTCGCATGTTTTCGCGTATTTTATAATCTTAACTTATCGAGTACGTATTACAAATTTATTTGGCTTCGTCGTGAAAGTCTTGCGCGCAAATGCTGTCTACTCGTGTCAGAAAACGATACGTTACAGTGCGAACGGAGGTAGGCAAAATTTGTTTCGAAAAATACTTTGGCGAATAAATTCATTTTTAACGGTTTTTCGATGGATCGGTTACTGGGATAAATTTTTATTTGTCGAACGCGAGATATAATGTAATATTATTTTATGATTCAGTGTTTTACAAATTTTGCTAACCTGAGAGAAGCCTCAAAACCTTTGATAGGCTTCCTAGTTAAGAACTGCTATTATAAAACTGCTTTTTAAGAAAATGTGTGGATGGTCCAGAAGAGAGGATGGTAGAAAATGACTGTTTTTGGGAGCTGTGAGGAAACGAAAAATTCATGTAGGACGGTGTCACATATATAATAAAGTGTCACATGTATAATAAAAAGCGTCTTTATCATTTTCTCCAAAAGTGATAAAGGTGGAAACATGTCATAGCGATCTAATTGCGTATAATTATTCTACATACACCTGCACATGTTAAAAAAAACCTTGTATATTACAAATCATTTTTGTAAAAGCAGTTTTTCGACAGCTTCATCCCTTCATGAGATATTTAACCATTCCAATTTCAACGATACGCCTTGTATATTTTACATATCTACGGGAAGACGTGAGCTAGGATAAATAGAGGGTGTCCAATTTAATTTGAGATTGTAAAAAATCTCAAAGACATGTGATTAAAAAGACAAAAACTGACACATATTCTTTAGTGTTTCGAGTAGGGAGTCAGATGGCACTATTACTTTTTTAATCCGTGGACGTTTTCAAGGTCATTTCAAAGTCATTTTGTCTTTTTTTATCATAAACCCATATTTTTTATTTCGGAATCACATTCTACCTAAAAAGATGCACAACTTTTGTTTGAAACATTTTTTTGCGAGTTCAATGTTTCTTAAAATATTTAGCTGATTTTTCATATTTATGTCATCGATAATTTTCTTCTTTTTATTAAAATGACAACGTTACTTTCTTCTGCAAGATTTTTTATTTCATTAAAGAACATCATAATAAATACTTAAAATTTTTACTCTCAACTTCTAGACACTTAATTTAATAAACCGCTCATGATAATAAAGTTCAGATAATAAAATTTTTCTGGTAATAATACAGTTTTTTTTTTTAAATCACATGTCTTCGAGATTTTTTACAATCTGAATTTAAATGGGATACCCTGTATATATGGCGATAAGATTGCTATAACATGTTTCCATCCGTATTGGACAATTTTCGCATCACTTCTGAAGAAAATGATAAAGACGTTTTTTATTATACATATGGATGACACTGTGAACAGTCTTGCATACATTTTTTCTTTCCAAGCGGGTCCAAGAATGCCCATTCTTATCCATCTCCCGTTTTCTATAATTTAAACGGTTTAACGTTTAATTCAGTACAAGCGATAAAAACACTTCTTAAAATGAATTTTATATACGTAGTTTCGCAAAGTATTACACAAGAATAAATCTACAGTGGGCTTAAGTGGACCTTCTCGCGATTTATTTAATAATGTCTAGCACAGAATAATATTTTTTATCGAATAGTATTAAATAATCCTTATAATTTGGCTTTCGGGTAAAACTCCATGTATCATTGCGAACGGAAAATCTAATATAATTTGATATCTTGTAGCAATTGCTACTAACTCAGACTACATTACCTCGAAAATACGGCTTTCTGTTGGAAGCCTTGATTAGTATCGGTTATGAAGAATCTGGCCGTGAGTGTCTCAAATATCTTACTTTCTAATACTTGAAACAAAAACATAATAATATTTGCGATTATAAATTCCAAACAATTTTGATAAAATAGTATAAAAAGAATTGGACAACGTATAATTAAACGAGATAGGTGATAATGCTGATTACATTATGTGGGAGATGTATTTTTTTTTATGTTTCTGTAAAACTTCTAAAATGAATAAAACACTGTGGACCAAATTCTTCCGATATAAAACTTATTCCCTTTTATCCACTACATCTACCGTTCGAGAAACCCTGCTACAATCCACATTATAAATTTTATTCACCAAATATAACGTCATTTCATCGCTATTCATCATTTATTCGCTAATCGAGATTTGCATCTAGCCCCTCTCTCATAGTCCAAATCGTTCTCCGTTCTTATACGCCTCTACAATAATTCATACTCCCGACAAAAAACAGCAGACTAGGATTTCGTTTTTGCTCGGCGAGAAAACGCGCCGAGATTCGCGCTTTCTCCAAGGTAAACATCGTTCCTGCGTAAAAACAACTCCAGCCGCTATCGATTCGCAGTTATCGTCGCGCGGGGTATATCGTTCTATTTTTCCAGAAACGTTCGACGGCCTGAACACGAAAATCAAGGCGAGAAACGAGGTATCCAAGAGTGGACCCGTCTGTGTCGTCCCAAATTGCATCTCGGCGCTAAAAGCGCGACCAACGCCAGAACGGCACCCAATAAGGAAACTCCGCATAAAGCGCCAGCAGTGACATCGTGAAGGGGCGTACCAGCTTTTGGTGCTTTGGCGGCGAGCAGGAGCAGTCCTGCGCAGCTCAACGCAGAAAGTCCCGCGAGACCGAGGCCGGTCCAGGTCCTTCTCATCGTCCTGCAAGCTCCCGCCAAAGTGCAACATACTCCGCAACCTGTTGCGCTGTCGTAGTAATATCTGAGGATACACAGGGACTCGTTCAGTATTCGAAATTGTCGGATACAATCGGAGCTGTGGTGTGGGATAGAATAAGAGAGGAAGGCACCTTCGACGCTTAACCCTTTCGTTACTATAGGTAGGACTATAGGTTGAATGTATAGGCGGTGTTCAGTCGCGTCACTTCAGCGGACCGGACTGTCGTAAGGAAAGGATTAAAAATTGTAGATATACAGTAATGTCTCCATAAATGCACTTTGTCTACGATAAATGCACAGAATAATACTCTTGAAGGGTCAAGGAATTCGATCGCCGAGTAGTATAAACATGATCTGGGATTGGATTACTCGGTGAGACAATTTAATGCAACGGTGGAGCTTTTTTATTATTAACCCTTTGCACTCGAGAGGTGATTCTCGGTCACCATCAAGTTTGACACGGTAAATCAACCAGCAAATAATGTTTGTTTAGGTTTCATTTCTTTAAAAATCGAAGTTTCATAAATATAATGAGTGTCGACGAAGTAAAGGTGACCTGATTCTCGAATCTCAAATTAGTTTGCGATCGTGACAGTATAAAATGTTAAGAAAGCATCTCGAGTTGCTAGTAGATACCAGGAAAAAAGTACTTGAGTGCAAAGAGTTAATTTTTTTGCTGTAAAATTTTTTCCATCTTGACTATCTATGACTATCTTATTCTTGACATTTTTCTGACTAAAATGAGGCCAAACATGACGTAATTCGCTAGATATTCACTTGTAACAACTTATTATGTACATAGATCAATTTTACATGTTAAATAAGAAAATTAACAAAAATTCCTTCTCGCTGAAACATGCGCCCCATTTTACCATGCCATTTCCATATTTGAAATTTTACATACGGCCGATAGTTTTGGAGATAGAGCTTCATGACACTTAGGCTGGGACACCCTGTATATCGTAAAACATTAACTAACAAAAAAATCCATGGTAAATATCGTCCGAATGATGTCGTGTTTGGTCTCATTTTTCTTTTCTCATATTTGGAATTTTACATACGGCCGATAGTTTTGGAGTTGGAGCTTCATAACACTTAGGACACCCTGTATATCGTAGAACACTAATTAACAAAAAAATTCACGGTAAATATTGTCCGAATTATGTCTTGTTTGGTCTCATTTTAATCAGAAAAATGTCAAGAATATGATAGTCAAAGTTTTACAACAAAAAAGTTAATAATAAAAAAGTTTCACCGTTGCATTAAATTGTCTCATCGACATACTCTGGTGTTTTCGCTCCGTCTTCTTCTGTATTCGCTGTCCTTCTCTACGTTCGAAGCTTGTCGGCAAATAACAAAGAATATACGAAGTCTACCATAAATGCACTAGTTCAGGCCGGAGTTTGTGCAGTTATGGAGACATTACTGTATTCAACAATTCTTTTTTTCGAAAACAGTTGATTAACAGTTCAGATCGTCTCATAACTTTGAAAACTTAAAATTTACATCTTAATACACATCTGTGCGAAATATAGGTTCGATTTACCGTTTATTTTGCTAGATATGATCACTTAAATTTCGTGATTTCTCGTCGCATTTGATAGGAGGCTTACAATGAGACTTTGTATGATATTTTTAACTGTAAAACAATTTGTACAATACGAATCGAAACCAATAGTGAATGGAATGTAAATTAATAAGTGTAGAGTAACATATTTCCCCTTTAGTACTAGAGCAATATGCGTTAGAAAAAGAAGCTGAGTATTCGTGTCTACCTGATGGACATATACTGTGGACGTTACATACGGATTTCATAATACGTTAGAACATTTCTTACTATAGACATTTTTGTCTGTAAATTTTGTGCTAAAAACGAAATTTTTTGTTCAAATGTTCACCATTTTTACAAACAATTGAAATTTTGAAAAATCTGTACTTTCACAGTAGTTTCACGTAGAAAATGAAAATATTTGGTTTTTTATTTTAAGTCCATGCCTGAAAAGTTGAAAAGTCCGCTAGTGACTCTTTCGAAAAAGACTTGTCGTGTAATTGCTCCAATATCGCAATTTTATTTAAAAAAATCAAAATAAAGATAATTTTTGTATTACTCAATATATGTATGACGAATGTCATCAAATAGATCTTCCATGAAGTCAATAATAGTTTTCCACGACAAAATGGTTGAATATAATTATGATTTTCATGCGTTCAAAATTGCTTCCTCCCTTAACCCTTTGATCTACAATTTACTGTAGGATCGTGAATCAGGTACAAAATTCCTCACACGTTGTTGTAGGTTAAGGGGTTTAAAGAGTCAACAAAATATTTATTTGACGTTGGACACCTAATCAATTTACATATGTAAACAAGTAATTACCGTCTCCCTTGCGTCCAGGACAAATACAGCGCCAAACCACAAGTCAAGATGCCAACGAGAATCAGGAGGAGCGGTGCGTTTCTTCTATCGTTTTTCTCTAAACCGCTGGCCAAGGTTGTGTTTGCGTCACTGTTCGGCGGCGATAGCGGTGGAACCTGAGCGAACGAGCAAACCAGGATTGTGTGTTATCGAATCGTGTGCTGTCCAATCAATTCTTCAAACAATTCTCTATCATTTTCCTATCAAATATAGAGCTGGACATTTCCGGACAATCGAAGACATACAAAAATGCATCGATGACTTTATCGCAAGCTGTCCGAAAAATAGTAAAAGATCAACGATGGAAACGGGAAATATTTCGTCGAACGAAAATTTTTAGTTTGTTTTTACATAAAGATCGAATTTAGTAAATTAAAGCTGAGAACTTTTAACAATAACAAATTCTTTCAAATAACTATTTACTCCAAGCATTATTTATGATTTATTACTAATAGAGCCTTCAAATGTTGAGCAAATACAGTCGGATCATCGCCATGTATCTTCCTTTCTAAGTCGTTGCGTCACCACGTAATGATGAACATTAATCCGAAAGCGTTCTTTACTCACCACCGCGGTTCTGGCGATGAACGCACTTTCTACGCTTTGGTAGCCGTTCCTTTTCTGTCCCGTGGGTATCACTTGATACCTTGGCGAACCGGACACCATCGGCATAGATTCTGGACCATTATCTATGTACCCGTAACGAGGTGGTGGGTCACCGTGACCCATCGACGCAAGGTCGACAGGAGCCGTGCCGACGTAACGGAGTCTCCCGCAGTTGCTGGCTGGGCAGACGTCTTGCTGCCGAGACGAGTTCTCCAACAGCGGCAAACACCTTCGCGCTGACGATTCTTTGTTGGGGGTGGAAGTCTGAGTTCTCGTCGGAGAGAACGCTCGATTCGGTGGCGTTCCGTGTGGGGTGCTGCGACTCGGACTGAACGTTCGACCTGGATTTAGGTAGATATCAACGTTAACTTTGAAACGTTTGAAGCTCTGACTAGTATACAAATTAGAAACCTTAATTTTTCGTTTATATTTCACCAAAGATGCAAGTCTCGGAGGCATTATCTTGGGAAAATTATGTTAGGAGGATTTGTATTGATTTCTTTCTACAGGGTGTATACAGTTAAGGGACAAACTCAGGGAATCAATTCTACAACTAATTTCCAAGGAAAAGTTCCTCTTAGACATTTTTCTAGAAAACTCCTATTTAGGAGTGCTTTCACTTTTAATTTTATTTCCGTGTCTTCGACTGAACACTCTTTAAACCGTCGTAACTCCAACTTACGGTGCGAAATTAAAACTAAATGTACCATTAGAAAGAGCGTTACATTTACAATCTTCTGGATTTACGTAGATACCAATGTTAACTTTGAAACGTTTGAAGCTCTGACTAGTATAGAAATTAGAAACCTTAATTTTTCGTTTATATTTCACCAAAGATGCAAGTCTCGGAGGCATTATCTTGGAAAAATTATGTTAGGTGGATTTGTATTGATTTCTTTCTACAGGGTGTATACAGTTAAGGGACAAACTCAGGGAATCAATTCTACAACTAATTTCCAAGGAAAAGTTCCTCTTAGACATTTTTCTAGAAAATTCCTATTTAGGAGTGCTTTCAGTTTTAATTTTATTTCCGTGTCTTCGACTGAACACTCTTTAAACCGCCGTAACTCCAACTTACAGTGCGAAATTAAAACTAAATGTACCATTAGAAAGAGCGTTACATTTACAATCTTCTGGATTTACGTAGATACCAATGTTAACTTTGAAACGTTTGAAGCTCTGACTAGTATAGAAATTAGAAACATTAATTTTTCGTTTATATTTCACCAAAGATGCAAGTCTCGGAGGCATTATCTTGGAAAAATTATGTTAGGAGGATTTTGAATTGATTTCTTTATATGTATACAGGGTGTATACAGTTAAGGGACAAACTCAGGGAATCAATTCTACAACTAATTTCCAAGGAAAAGTTCCTCTTAGACATTTTTCTAGAAAACTCTTATTTAGGAGCGCTTTCACTTTTAATTTTATTTCCGTGTTCTCGACTGAACACTCTTTAAGGGATGCAGCGCAAAAATTGGAGTTACTTCAATATAATAGCGCATAAATCGAGTAATAATCGTATACAGTTGAATAATGAAATTTTAGTAATATTAGCAAGTTACGAGACAAAACTTGCATTTGCACCAAGAAGTAAGTCTCTTAGGGGATGAAGCGCAAAAGTCAAAATTGCTCTTATACGATAGTGCATAATTAGCGCATACTGTGGGTGTAGAATGTATTCGTCGATTCATCGATTGTATTCATCGATTAATTTTCCAAAAAACTTACGTGTGAAATTGTAGTTCATTATCTTTTTTTTTTAATAATCGATGATATTCTACATATTCTCGGAGATCTCTAGAATAGATATAGTCCAAACAACAATTACTAGTTTAAATAATTTGCGAAATTAACAAGGAAATACGAAAAATCGACAGAAATATAGAATCAATAATTATTCGTACGATTCTTACGACGAACCATTTACAGTGGAGTTAGTAACATAAACACATCAGTTTATTGCTTCGTGCGAATTAGAAAACATCGAATTTCCAGTTAGGACGTCTTAAAAAATGCTCTAATAGAGGAATGGAAGGACATTTAGTTAATTTACCTATTGCCTAGAAGAGTTGCGGCAATTATAAAATCAAAAAGAAATCCCGCAAAGTATTAATTATTTACAAATTAATGTAAATTTCGTTTTTTTTTTTTATAAAGTTATAAAAATTTAACAATCGTACGAATACTTCTCGTTTCTATATTTTTATCGATTTATTGTTTTTTCTTGTTAATTTCCCAACTTATATAAATAATTAATTTCTTTTGTACTGTATCTATTCTATAGACTTCCAAAAATATGTAGACTATCATTGTTTTCAAAAAAGAAGTTAATAAACTACAGTTTCACATAGCTTTTTTATAAATTGATCGGTGGACGAATACTTTCTTCATCCACTGTAAATACTGCATGTTTTTCTGTCAATATTGCTTATCATTAATATGTGGGGGGGCTTACTAGCAGCCTACTCAGCTCCCCCCCCCCACCCCATTTAAATAAATTCTTTTGCATTAAACGGAGCGAGCGCAAACATTTTTTCTTACGGATTTGAAGAGCGCATAAATAGTGCATTATTATGCAATTTTTTCCTTAAATTTTATTTAAGCGGAGGAGCTTCATAAGCAGACGTTTCCTTTCCGTGTTAATAAAAAAAATTCTTGAAAATCGGTTATTTTTCAGTCGTTTAAACCATAACACCTCCTTAAAGGAAGGAAAAGAGAAAACCATAGAATTCTGAATAAAATAAAATCATTTTTGGACCTAGAAGATATATGTGCCTCCCTGAGAGGCGGTAGCACGAGGCGAATATTTACCAAAAAAATATATGTAGGTACATATGTATATAGTATATCTACCGGTTGGGGAGCCACCTGGCGTGAGTGCTCTTCTTTGTGGAGTACTGGTTTGATTGAACGACTGTTGCCTCTTTGGGGACAGGGTCCTCTCCTCGGACCTGGATCTCGGCTTCCTCGGAGTAGTCAGTATCTCGTGCAGTTTTTGCGTAGCTAAATTGTTTCTCGGGGAAATCGAGAGCTCGTGCAGGTTCCTGTCGGGTAGAGCCGGAGGGTCCTCTTCTTGCAGAGGCACTCTGCTGTAACGACCTAATAACACGCTACCGCTTAACCATCGCAATCGCAGGAAAAAATGAAGTAGAATTTTGAAACGGCCGCGTAATCGAGAGGGAAAAAGGGTCGCACATTATAATTCACCGCGCCTCGAGCAAACACGGAGGATTTTATCGCTAATTAATCTCGTTCTCAGCGTTACCTTGCGGCGTGTTAATGTGTCTCGGCACCGACGTGGCGTATTTAGACGTGTTCCACGCAATTTCCTCGTCAGGGTAATCCTGGTCACCCAGTACAACGGCGTATCTTCCAGCGTTGTTCCGGCAGGTTTGCATCTGCGGCTCCCTGGCGTCGTCTTGGTTGGCCGCCGGCGCGGAACGCTGGTGCACCTGCTGACGCGGAATGAACTCGTACCTCGATGAACCCCTCCTCTGCAACTGAGTCCTTTGCTCCTCTTGGATGTACTCGTACCTTGAACTAGAGACGAGTTTAACGTTAGGGTTAATTAATAAAATACGACGAATAGAAGACGTGGAAATTAATCATCGCTTCTTGAAAGGATAATTTGTCGAGTATGTAAATGAGTTGCAAACCACGATAAATTGCTTCATTCTAATTATTCTTCAACTATGTCTTGTTTAATGTAAACGACATTTGTAATGCCCAACCAAGCGGTGCAATTTGTATGAGCACATGGTTCGATGGAAATTTATGTACTTAGATTAGTGTTTAAGAGTCAAGTCTCATCGAGAAGATAGTTAATCTAAAATTGTACAGGGTGGTCTACGCAATGTGAATTATATATTCGTTTTATATACAGTGACTCCCAGAAATATTCGGACACCAGTGTATGGTTAGCTTTATGGCTTAATATCGTAGTTATTTAGAAAAGCAATCGTCTTCGTTACTTTTTCCAATAATAAATCATTTATTAACATTATTAAAGATATATACATTAATCCAAAAATTTACATAAATTACATAATAACAATAAACAAACGAAAGAATACCGCATTTTCGGGTCACAAAAATATTCGGACACTACGAGGAATAACATTTATTAATTAAAATTAAACATTATATGTTCCACATTAATATTTTGTTGCAAATCCCTTTTCTTTTATAATATGTCTCAATCGATTCGGCATATTAGAAATTATTTTTTTTAAATATTCTGTCGAAATGAATGCCCATTCTTCTTGAAGCCTAATTTTAAGTTCTTCTTTGGAACGAATGGGTGTCTTGCGAATCCGTTGGTTCAACTTATCCCATAAGTTTTCTATAAGGTTAAGGTGTGGCGATTGTGGAAGTGGATGAAGGACTTTGGGGCAATTATACAATAAAAATTCTTAGACAATACGCGACTTATGTTTAGAATCATTATCCTGGTAAAATTTAAAATCTTCAGCAATCCTCATTTTTTCTGTACTTTGTTTTAAATTGCTTTTTAAAAGATTCAAATAAGCATTCTTAACCATGATGCCATCGATAAAAACTAAATTGCCAACACCGGAAGTCGAAATGCATCCCCACACCATTACAATGCCTACTCCGTGTTTTATCGTACCCGAAAATGTGATATTCTTTCGTTTGTTTATTGCTATTATGTAATTTATGTAAATTTTTTGATTAATGTATACATCTTTAATAACATTAATAAATGACTTATTATTGGAAAAAGTAACGAAGACAATTGCTTTTTTAATAACTACGATATTAAGTCATAAAGCTAACCATACACTAGTGTCCGAATATTTCTGGGAGTCACTGTACCTTCTGATGAAATAATTTCTATTTCAACTGGATTATTACTAGACTGCGGATCTTTATGCATTTATAGGAAATTTGAGCGTGCAAGAAATTACAAAATGCAAACAATATGTAAGAATATAAAAAAGATTGGAAGTAAAGTTCATGTTATAATATTTCCAAAATAAAATAAATTCCTATTTAGGTTGAATTTTTGTAGCCACATTTGCGAAGATTTTATTTTGCATAAAGATCCGCAGTCTAATTATTACTCACCAGCTCTTGATGAGTTTGGTTAAATTATTAAATACACCGTATTAAATACAATGCAACAGTTTCGGAGGAGAAAAATTAAAAACGTTTAATTCCAGGTTGAGTTAGCTTTTGGTGGGAGCAGCAATATTGAATGCTGTTAATGTATAGATGTGTACTGTCTACGTGGAAATACTGTCTGAGTGGGTTTGATGTATTTGGTGTGGC
>NC_071979.1:2912246-2920430 GCF_026283585.1 Hylaeus volcanicus
TCTACGTGGAAATACTGTCTGAGTGGGTTTGATGTATTTGGTGTGGCGAAGGGGGTTGGACAATATTGCATATAGTTAATGTGTATACTATCTACACGGAAATACTGTCTGAGCAGCTTTGGTGTGTTTGTTTTGTGGGGGCTAAGGTTGTAAATATTGATTACTGTTAAGGTATATACTCGCTCCATGAAAATACTGTCTGAATAAGTTTGGGATAGTATTTGGTGGAACCGCCAATATTCAATAGTGTTAATGTATACTATCTACGTGGAAATACTGTCTGAGTGGGTTTGATGTATTCGGTGTGGCTAAGGAGGTGGACAATATTGCATACAGTTAATGTGTATACTATCTACACGGAAATACTGTCTGAGCAGCTTTAGGGGGTTTGTTTTGTGGGGGCTGGGGTTGTAAATATTGATTACTGTTAAGGTATATACTCTCTCCATGAAAATACTGTCTGAATAAGTTTGGGATAGTATTTGGTGGTTGTAGTGATATTGAATAATGTTAATGTCTCTGATGTTTAAAGTGGATATAATGATAGCAATAATTAACCATGATATTTTTTTCATGCAATGCATAATTTAGGAGTACAAGCATAGTGTACAAGTTACGTGGTCCACCTTATATATATATATATATATATATATATAACCGACACTAACGGAATATCATCGATACTTTACGATACCCCGATAAGTGTCCATTAATTTTCTGAACAATCTTATCTATAAAATATTGACAATAGCAGTGGCCCAACCAGAAATTTCAAACAAAGAAGGCATAATATTTGTTTTATACAGTGGGTGTAGAATGTATTCGTACACCGATCGATTTCGCAAAAAACTTTTGTGTGAAATTGTAGTTTCTCAACTTCTTTTTTTATACTCAATGACTCTCAATATTAATGATCAAAGTTAGGCCTTTTTTTCAGCCTCTAATTAATTCCTTTAATTAATTCCTTTTTTCTTGTCAATTTCGCAACTCCCATAAATAACTATTCTTTTTGCAATACTCTCAAAATTAATAATCAAAGTTACGTCTTTTTTTCAATCTTTACAATGGTGTTACCCCTTAATGAAGTTTTCAAAATTAAACAGTTGTACGAATACTTATTGCTTCAATATTTCTATCGATTAATTCCTTTTTTCTTGTCAATTTCGCAACTCATATAAATAGCTACTCTTATAACGATACTCTCAAAATTAATTATCAAAATTAGTCCTTTTTTTTCAACCTCTAATTAATTCCTTTAATTAATTCCTTTTTTCTTGTCAATTTCGCAACTCACATAAATAGCTACTCTCTTTCGTACTGTATCTATTCTAGAGATTCCCAACGATACGTACAATATCGTATATAAAAAACAAGTAAATAAATTACAATTACATATAGTCTTTTTTAAAAATTGACCGGTGTAGAAATACTTTCTACAGTTTCTACGCCCACTGCATCTGAAAAAATTGTATACAATATCACCTAACAATAACCCAGCCAATATTAACCAAAATTTTCGTCATTTCTTAACAAATACAAGAATCAATTCCCTTCGCTTCTTTCTAGCTGCGCTCCCGACGTAATCGGCAATCCCATCATTACCTAGAACTCCGATTGTACATCGCGCTGTGCTCGTCCACCGGAAGGCTGCCATATCTCCGATGCGTGGGACCTCTGTCCTCCTCCAGGTAGCAATACCTGTCCCTGATCTCGGCGTTCTCGACCCTGACGCCCTCGATCGGTCCTTGGAACGCGAGGTTGCTTTGACCCCCGTTGCATTGTAACTGCAACGGCGGCGGCGGGGGTGGCAAATCGTCGCTGCTTTGAAACTGCGGCGGCGGCGGCAAGTCACCGGTTCGATCTTCCGGTATGTACTCCGATTGTCTGCAGAACGAAGGATTCGTATAGCAGTGAACCGGTGCTGGCTCGGTGGTTTGAGCCATGGTTGTTTTTTCTATCGGTCTGTATCGCTTCGCGACCGACTCGTTCGCGTTTGATTAATGTCTTTGAAACGAGACGTTTTTACACCGCGTCCGTTCCACTAGCCACGAAGCACTATATCTTGATAGTCCACGCGCGGCACTGGACGTAAATGGATGACTCTCTATTAAGGCGCGCACGACGTTCGTCACGCGCATTTAGAGCTCCTTCCAGCGTTCATCGCACCAGTTACGAGTTACGAGAATCGCAGCCGGGACGCGCGAAACTACTAAATGGTTTTTTTTAAGATCGATTCACCAAGATCACGAAGGCGTTGCTGACGTAGGAAGGCGATGTCCAAGTTTCCAGAGAGAAAGTCATCGTCTGCACGGGTGGCGAGATGACCTTTACCTCGAGATCTGGATGTCTCTCGCACATTTTCTTCAACTGTTGCTACACAACTATTCCACGATGTATAAAATCCTGGATTTTCTGCAATTATTCCACGATTTTCATTCAAATTCTTGGCGTTCTTCCTTCGGCGGAAGAGACTGTTCTTCGCGAGAGCTGAGGAACCGTCGTATCTTTCTCACAGGGACAATTCCAAGCACTGCTTCCTTCTAAAAATCCCCCTTTGAGCGTCTAAAATGTTTTCGGGAAAAGTCACAGTATTTCTCGCCAGGTTTCTCGTAAACTTCCGTATGGCCGTGAAATTTTCCTCGAAACGTTCACGAGTCCGTCGAGGCAATGCCCGGTGCTCGAATTGCGTTCGGTCCGTGCACTACGGTTGCCTTCAACGAACTGCAACACGAGTTCCCTCTTCCCTTAGGAGCAGATGCACGAAGGGCGTTTCTCCACGCGTTCCCAACGTGTACGTGAGTACGCACGCATGTGTGTACGTGTCCTGTACTACCTGAGGGGTTGTCAGAGGGTTCGCATAATACGGGCCTGGTGTCCCGTCACAGGGTGGGGGCCCTGTCACCTACGGTACGTTGCTTCCAACGTTTTCTATGCTACTACTACCCTCGATAGCGCGCCAAGGAATTTACACGACCGCCTTTCCAGAATTCCCCTCGTCGCGCTTCCGACGCGAGATTTAAAATTTAAATCCCACTCGATATTAATTTCTGCACTTTGGGTATCTGCACGTGCCCCATTCTCGACACGCTCTTAAAAATTTGCCGATGGCTACCGGATGTAAAGTTTTTATATAAATAGACAACTTAATTTCTTAGATGTTAATGTTGCGATGTTGTGATTTCTTAGATGAAAATGCTGACATTTAAATGATATCATCTTTCATCACGTTCAATTCTAATCTTTTATTTAACGCGTCGGTCGCCGTGTCACCCATATATGGGCGACGGTGGTTTTTGCTGGAAAACTGAACGAATTAATTTTGAATGGTCTAAGAAAATGAATTTGTGTGAAATGTTTGAATTTTGGAGAAGGTACAAAAATAAATACCATAATAAATGTTTGATTATGGAGTCTGAAATAGTTAGTACATCAAATTTAATCACAGCAGACATTTTTAAGAGTATTAGTGTGGTAGTCAATGTGTTGAATCGGTTGTGCTTTTTAATGAAAAACTGAATAAATTAATTTTGAAAGTTCTAAGAAAATGAATTTGTGTGAAATGTTTGAATTTTGGAGAAGGTACAAAAATAAATACCATAATAAATGTTTGATTATGGAGTCTGAAATAGTTAGTACATAAAATTTAATCACAGCAGACATTTTTAAGAGTATTAGTGTGGTAGTCAATGTGTTGAATCGATTGGACGTTAGGGAATGCATATGGAATTGACTTTAATCGTTTACCAGTCTTGGTTGTATAAATTTCATTATAGTTTCATAAACTGAAAATGGTGTTGAAATACAACAGAAAATTAAATAATTTTGTAACAAGTAACTTGGTTACGTGTTTAGAAAGATAAGAAGCGATATACATTAGATTGTATCTTTGGGTTTTACAATTTACTGGTACATGAACTTTATTGATTTATGTAATTCACGTTAACACTTGTTTATTATATATGTATTTAGACTATATACAGTCGGTGTAAGTATTCGTACAGCAGCCAATTTAAAATGAAATTAATAAGGAAAGAAATAAGAGGTTGACATTGAAATTAAGGAACTTCAATTTACGCAAATTCTACTCTAAAAATATGTAGTAATTTTGGTTAATTATTTCTTTCCCTACAATTTATTAATAGAATAAATATATGAAGTTTTATTTTTAATTGGTTTCTGTACGAATACTTATTACACTGACTGTATATAGAATACGAAATTATGGAATTATTTCTCAATATCGAATAGAAACGTTGAAGTCGATTATTAAAGGTTGTCTGTTTTGTTCTGAAAACCAGTAAGAACTTCTTAAATTCCTAATTTTATTTATATATTGTAAATTAAACGAAAACAATGATATGGCAATGTAATATATTTACGTCAAAATCCTCATAACTGGCATGTTTACAAATAGTTTGTTCATTTAAAAATGTAAATTTTAACTTATTCTTAAAAATTAATTTTATTATTGGATAATATGTTTACGTTAAAATCCTCACAAATGGCATGTTTACAAATGATTTGTTCATTTAAAAATGTAATTTTTATTTTATTTTTAAAAATGAATTTTACCATTGAATAATATATTTACATTAAAATCCTCATTAAATATATATTACATTAAATTATATATTTACATTAAAATCCATTAAAATTTTATCATTGAATAATATATTTACATTAAAATCCTCATAACAGGCATGTTTACAAATAGTTTGTTCCTTTAATAATGTAATTTTCATTTTATTTTTCAAAATTAATTTCATCATTGAATAATATATTTACGTTAAAATCCTCATAAATGGCATGTTTACAAATAGTTTGCTCATTTTTAAATGAATGTTATCGTTGGATAATATGTATATTTACATAATAGACGTTTACAATACGTGTGTGTAGTTTACAGTAGTAATTCATAAGTAAAGCAATATTGTACGTTGAAATTATAAAATTGAATAACCTTTATGGAAAATATATTGTTATATTTTTTATTTTAGATTCTCGTCGGAGCCATTACAGGGTTGCAGAAGCAACCAGAATTGATCATTCCACGTTCGGACTTCGCGCCAGGTTCTTTCTAAAAAAATTCGACCTGCATAAATACAATTTACCCCGCAAACCAAGAAAACCTAAATAGGTATTTAAATCGCAGCTTCCGTGGTAATTTTCTCTCTCGAAATAAAAATATGAACGGATAAGAACCGCGTCTAATGTTTTCCAATGCCCTGTCTGTATTCGAAGTTTCGTAAATGGTTCGCAGTTGGTTGGAATTCCTTGTTAGAATTATAGTTGTAAACGTTACGGGCGCGAAAGCCTCGTGACCCGTGTGTATGTGTGCTGAAAAAGAACTCCAGTCGAGGGCACTATAGATAATTTTCTGGGCAGCTGCCGCGACCGTTGGGACGCGTGCCCCGATCGTAACAGCTGCTCCAATACAAACGCGTCCCGATCACAAACACGCTCTTTATCTTTCACTCTTCGTGCACCAAATACACTGTCGGCTCTTTCGTAGCGGCGAACGCCACGTTAACGGCCGAAAAAGTCATTCCGAGGAACGGGGAAGAATCCGATACGTTAGAACGCACAGTGTGTCGTTTTAGCGATCTAGCAGGACAAAAGTGAATTTTCGAGCTTCGTGAAGTCGCCACCCCCAAATGCGAATTTTGATAAAAATCAAATTGCATTCGTTCGTCCTCGATTTGTCCACGTTTGTCCAACCACAATTTTCATTTGTCCACCCTTCAGAAAAAAGTTACACCACAAACAAGCCATTTGAAGTCAGCACACCTATATTGACCTTTTTTTAGGGTTTTCTTAACAAATGTGTCCCTCCACATTTTCTCCACTAATGTTTTTCGTTTGTACAACAATTATTTTCGTTTGTCCACCCCTCAGAAAAAAGATACACTTCGATTAAGGAGAAGTTGCCAGCGATAAGCTCGGTTGCGAGTCATTTGTCTTTGTTTTTTTATCAATTTTGTAGCTAATTATTTCTGTCTGCGCAGAACCACTAACGTTATTTGGTGTTTGTTTGTTTTTTAAATTAATATTATTGACATGTTACATAAAAACGGGGAAAGAGAAATAATTGAAATATAAATAGAATGTTGCAATAGCCATTGCACAAACAATTTCTGCATTTTAACTGTTAATTTGCATCCAACGGTATGTATCACGTACATATTCACCTTAATAATTATTAAATTGATGCACATGATACGTAAATGTAAGTAGCGATACTACATTTTCCTAATCTATGCATAACCTTTTCCTAAGGGTTACACAAACGAAAACTTTAATTGATAAAACGAATAACGTTAGTGGTTCTACGCAGACAGAAATAATTAGCTACAAAATTGATAAAACAAAGACAAATGACTCGCAACCGAGCTTATCGCTGGCAACTTCTCCTTAATCGAAGTGTATCTTTTTTCTGGAGGGTGGACGAACGAAAATACTTGTTGGACAAACGAAAAACATCAGTGGACAAAATGTGGAAAGACATTTCTAAGAAAGATTTTTTAAGGAAACCCTAAAAAAGGTCTATATGTGTGTTGACTTCAAATGGCTTGTTTGTGGTGTAACGTTTTTCTGAAGGGTGGACAAATGAAAATTGTGGTTGGACAAACGTGGACAAATCGTGGACAAACGAATGCAATTTGATTTTTATCAAAATTTGCATTTGGGGGTGCTAACTTCACTAAGCTTTATTATTGACGTTAGAGTAAATATTATGCCCGTGACTAATAAAAGAACATCATAAAATCAACGAAACTTAGTATTACTTTGACGCACGACTTTTGTCTCGCTAGATCGTTGAAATGTCACACTGTGGAACGTCCTGAACGCGGGTAGGGCGACCAGCCGAAAAGAGAGAAATCGTTGGAAATATTACTTGCGGCGACTTCAACGCCCGATTAGGCCACTTTTATAATCGACTCTGTGCTGGAAACGATTGATTCCGAACAAGAAGTGGCTGGGTTTCATGCTCGAGCGAACCCGCTGATTTTTACCCGAGATTCGAGAGACTTGGGTGATAAAATGGTGGAAGGAATGTACCGTGGCGAAAATAACGATCGGGGGCAGAAGAAATATAACGATACTAACTTTCGTTTCATTTTTCTCTTTAATACGTCTCTTTAGTGTGTCTGCTCGTTTTGGATATCGGATTAATTATTTATTAAGTACAGCTATCATTATTTAGTTTTGAAAGATTTCTATTTAAGGATTAGGTCCTCTTCGGTATATAAAATTATAACGTGAGTTATCAAATTTATAAAATGTTTTTACGGCAGTTTGACATGATTGTTCGTAGAGTTATAATCGATCCCCGGGAAAGTATAACGAATTATCTGCTCGAGTGATTTATCAACGATCGAAAAATTTTTACTCCGGGATATCGAGAAAGTCCACTTTCCTCTTTTCTTGCGGCACGAAAAAAGAAACAGTAAGTTGACACGTATTTCGACTTCGAGTTTTATCAGATCGGTTCCTTTTAACATTCTTTCGAGCGGGGCACAGTTCAGAGACGAGCAAAATTTGTATCTGTATAGGAATTTCGAAGAACTTTACGAAAAATTAAAATTTGAGTCACAGAATAGAATTACGTATACTTTTGATAAATGTTTATGAACGTTTTGATAAACGTCTTGCAAGTCGTACGCGCCATTTATCGATAAAATATATTGTCTATAGATAACATTAACCTTCTTTATCATGTATGGATTATTTTCGAATATAAAGAAGCGTTACTTCATTCATCTTTAATTAATACAAAATGTAAATACGAATAAAATGTAGTAGAAGTAATTACACGATGAAATGATATATTTGTAATATACGTGCCTTGTATACTTGTCAATTATTTATTAGACGTAGAACTTAATCCTTTTCCTTAAAATGTAATTATTTGCAATTCCAGTTTAAAGAAGAAATTTACCCGCCATTTTATTATATCGAAATATCCACTTCCATAGTAACGATACACACGGATTTTATGTTAAAAATATAAAAACTGATCTGTACGATAAATATTTGCCACTAATAGATCGCTAGGTTATAGTTTTTTTCGTTATCTATTAAGGGGACCGAAAAGTAATGTCATTTTGCATTACATTCAAGCAAATTCAATCTTAATAAGTATCTATTTTTAAGCAATTGTCAATCAACAGCCCTATATCATCT
>NC_071979.1:2920440-2921286 GCF_026283585.1 Hylaeus volcanicus
ATGATAAATAAGTATTGAGATTTCCAGAAACGACATTATTTTCCAGTTCAACTAATATTATTGCAATAAACAATTGCCCGTTTCTGCTACAGTTTTCGCGTTAAATTATTATTTGTTCGACTACGAGTATCGCACAATCAAAAATTGACGGTTATTGGAGATGCCTTAAAAATCGAGATTCGGATAACATGAGCGCGCACGTGCGCAGTCATTCGCACGACACGCGCCGAAACGCGTGTCGTTCTTGTTCCGCTTTTGTTGGTCGTTTGAACTCGTACTCTGACAATGAGTCATCGAACCTTTTTCCATTGTTGGTTTGATGTTTCAGCGGGATGCTGTATCCGCGTGCATCCGAACTGTTCGATTCGCTGCGTAGACCAGGACGGAAGATTTAAATTACAAATTACTAAATTACTCGTCGTTCGAATACGATTTGAATGATACAGTAAGCGTAGAAATTAATTCTGTGCCTTTCAATTAAATCATAAATTATATAATCGTAAACCATCTACAGTTTGAGTCAAAATATTTATTCATCATTTTGTTACATTAAATTACTAACATTCCATGTTCGTAACCAAATGTTTACTAAAATTTATCTGTATATGTAGATAAATGTATATAAACTACAAATAATTAAATTGTAAGTAAAAGAATTAATTTATTTTGTTACATTAATTGATTTTCTTACATTAAATTACTAATATTCTATGCACGTAACCAAATGTCTACTAAAATTTATCTGTATATATAAATAAATATATATAAATTACAAATAATTAAATTGTAAGTTGAGGAATTAATTTCGACATCTAATAATTGACAAGTATACTTGTAATCTGTTAG
>NC_071979.1:2926286-2966641 GCF_026283585.1 Hylaeus volcanicus
TATAAATATATATATATATATATCTTTATATCTTATATAAGCATATACAAATATAACATATATAAAGCAAAATTTATATATAAATATAAAATATTTTATATTAATATTTATATTTTATATAAATATAAAATATATATATATTTATTATAAATTTTACTCACTGTTATTCTCCTAACAGATTACAAGTATACTTGTCAATTATTAGGCGTACACCTAATTCATTTCCTTAAAATTTAATTATTTGCAATTCCAGTTAAAACAAAAAATGTACCCACCATTTCATTATATCGAAATATTCACTTCCATAGTAACGATACACGCGGATAACTTTGACATTTGATTTTACAACTGTTACATACGTGCTCTCTTGGAATATGTAGTCGAAGTAAAAATTAAAAAAATGTCTGATATTTCTTTATAATTAAATTGTAAGGATGCATTAGAAAGGCACAGAATTAATTTCTACACCTAATAATTCTCTCATGGTTGCTCGCCAGTGTTTTCCTAAGAATGTACCAGTTTGGATCATTTGGTCGCTAAATGTGCCCGCATTATTCCACTTTTGTATCGAATATCCCAAACATGGCCGTCGGCGTCTTCGAGTTTCGAAGGAATTTAGGAATAAAACAAGTCCGACGCTCGGTGTACGGTCAAACTCGTGCTTTACGACGAACAATTGACCGGGCCAAGGGTTCACAAACCATAACGAACTTTATTAATCTTCCTTTTAATTGCTCCGTCGATTCAAACCGGTTGGGTACTTCAATTGGTCTGCGCGTTGTTAGGAGTCGATTCGCAAGACGTAGAGAAGCGTTATCGTTGCGAAGCGGCAATTACTTTGCTCGACGACCCTTTGTCGGAGAGAAAATCGGTGTTAGACTAACCTTTGTATTATTGTTTAGCAACAGCTTAGCGAAAAGGTCGAGTGCCGAGCCAATGTGTTTCCACTGGGAAGAGAATAAAGGTTAGTGATTCTTGGCGTGATCCTTGGCGAGTATTCTGAGATTAGTTTGCGCTCCTGAAGGTAGTTTAGGATTGCAGTAAAGTATTTACTTTGGAGACGTGTGATATTTTTCAACGCGGTTTGTCAATTAACACTTTCGCTGCGGACGAAAATAATTAAGTAGCCGTTCGCTGGGAGCTGCAATTATGATATTTTTTTTTAATGAAAAATTTCTTACAAATGTTTTAATATGATTACTTTGAAAAACATATATTTGTGGTAACTTATTTTATATATAATATGATTGCCGAACAAAAGAAATGAAAACTGAAAAATAATAAAAACAACCATATCATCCATACCATGTCATCCGCAGCGAAAGTGTTAAGGAATTATACGAGCTTCGATAGCTAACCCTAAACTTTAGAGGAGATGAAGGTTAATATTGTTCTTAGTTTATTATATGCAGTCAGTGTAAAAAGTATTCGTGCAGTAATTAATTGCAAGAAAAATGTTGTAGAAGATAATTTATTAACATTGCATTCTGGTCCACTGTAAGTCGCTGAATGCAAACATCATTGAACACGTTTGGAGTCACCTGAAACGAAAAATACAGTCTCGCCATATTTCCTCAAAAAATAATGTAGAAAAAGCACTCTTAGAAGAATGGAAAAATATTCCCAGTCATGTACTCACCCAATTTGGTAAATTCAACGCCGTGACGATTTCAAGCCATTATAAAATCAAAAGGTAATCCTAGTAAATATTAAAATAATTAAATGTATCGATTCGCTGCCCTTAAATATACAATTTTATTATTTTTTTTTCCAATAAACTGTAACTGTACGAATACTTACTACGCATATATTTTCATCACTTTGTACATATTTGTTAATTTTTGTTAATATTCTCACGATAAACATAGATATCCCATTCTTTTAATGACAATTCTTCTGGAGCCATCTAAGAATGCATATGTATTTTGTCTTGGTTAGAATTTTGTTAATGAACCATGTTCCACAACATTTTCGTTGAAACTAATCACTGTCCGAATACGGTTTACGCCTATTGTACTTATTTGAGTTACGTTGAATTTCGAATACAATTGTCTTGAAGCAGGTCTTCGTCGTAGGCAAAAAATTGGGACCCCGACTAAAATAAAATTTAAAGGAAAAATTGCATAATAATGCACTATTTATGCGCTCTTCAAATCCATAAGAAAAAAACCTTGCGCTTGCTCCGTTTAATGCAAACGAATTTATTTAAATCGACGGGGGGGAGGGGGAGGGTGCTTACTGGCAGTCCAGTAAAGTACTTTTAAAAAAGTTCTTACTCTCTAATAGAGGAATGGAAGAAGATCCCTTTTCGAAGAAGATCGCCGTTTAGTTAATTTAATCCTTAGAAGAGTTGCAGTAATTATAAAATCAAAAGGAAAGCCCACAAAGGAAGTATTAAATATATTACTACTGGCAGCCTACTCAGCACCCCCCCCCCCCACCCCGCCATTAAAATAAATTTTTTTGCATTGAACGGAACGAGCGCAAAATTCTTTTCTTACGGATTTGAAGAGCGCATAAATAGTGCATATTAATATGCAATTTTTTCCTTAAATTTTATTTAAGTGAGGTTCTCTCTCTCTCTCTCTCTCTCTCTCTCTCTCTCTCTCTCTCACCCACATACACACATACACAAACACCTGTATGCGTACAAAGATGACCACATGCCATTTAAAAAGATTTAATCTTATTTCAATTATATCGAATTATCATTGTTCCGTCGAAATTAGAATGTTCGCTACATGTTACGACTCGTCCCGCATTGCATCTTCGAAGTTCAAGTGTAGATACGAGCAAGAAAGTAGCTTCGCTTCGTTTTTCCCGTATCTAAGTGTGACATCGTTTCGCGACCGCGGAAAATGGCGCGAAGACGGCTTAAAACCGAAGGTTCATCTATCCGTGGCTGTCTGTTGTCCCTTTCACTGCGAACCGACCGCGTGGGAGGCCCGTTCGGGATCTCATAGCAATTTCAACCCGAACTAGTCTTCGTTCGCGGCTCAGTCTCCGCCGGAGTGTCTCCCGTGGATAATCATCTGTCCTCGCGAATCAACCGCGAACCACGACGGAAGTTGATCGATAATTTGCCGCATCGACGGTTCCTTAATCGAATTTCGCGGAGCGATGCGTATACCATCGAAATCCAACGAGAAGTTGTTAAAGACCAACTATTTGTACGAGAGTCACCGTTTCCGAAAGAGTCCCGAAAAGTGACTTCGAAGAGTCGCGAAAATTGTAAACGGACACAGCGCTGAAACATGTTTGCGTAACGCGTTTGCTCGATCCGTCCTTCGACGATCTCAACGGTGTTAAACGCTCGTCGCGAATGTCTTCGATTACCCGGCAGCGAACTGTCGGACCTGGCCAACTTCGACGTCGAAAACTTTGTGCAAGTTCGAGGAGCGTTCGCGGACTGAGCGGACGCAAGATCGCTCGAGGGCGATCGATTCATCGTCGACGGATAACCGGATCGGTGATTTCCCAAGAGCTTGAAAACCCAGAGGGGAAGAAATCGGGCGAGAACACCGTCTGAGAAAACACGAACGAGCAGCGAAATAATTGCATCGTCTGGCGATCGATCGTTGGGCAATACGTGCCGCCAAAGAAGAGAAAAAATTGGGCCAGCGAGCCGGGTTTGTTGAACCCACTCGGTGATCCTTTGTCGGAGAGAAAATTGCCGGTAACCTTTGTATCATTGTTTTGAAATGGCTCGGCGAAAGGTCGAGCCTGTGCGTCCCCGCCTCGAAGAATAAAGGTTAGAGGATCTAACTTAGATCCTTCGCGACGAGTCTGAGACACCTTTGCGCTATCAAAACTATATGAAACGATTGGAAAATTACTTGGTAAAAAATCCTCCAAGTCTTCTCGAAAGACTATACTATATATATATATCTCAGTCAACGTGCCAATTGCTAATTTTTCACGAATCATTTCTACTCTTAACTTCGATCTTCCGATGCTTGTCGACGGAGAAGTAATTCTACAAGCCTCGATAAATCATCCCGACCACTGACGAACGATAAGGAACAAGCTACTTTAGTTGCATCGCTTCGCAATCGTATTGCGCAATATGTAAAAGGGAGAAGAAAAGTTGAGGCAACGACGGTTTGTTAAACCTATTCACCGTTCCGCGTTCACGCTCATTGGATGCAGCCGCGGCCGTTCGAGCTCCTCTTCTTCCCTTTTCGTCCTCGTTCCATTGTTACGAGCGAATTGCACAACCGTAGCCACGAAGAAATCTACGACGAAGATTTCAATTAAGCCGCGGTGGTTAGCATAATTGGCCTGCTCCCTTCTGCCAACCCGGAAATTATTGAAGACTCTTTCTGGATTAACGCGGAGGTCTCGTGGGCAGTGCCAGTCCCGATTCGTCGCGAGAATCGAGTCTTCCTCTTCGCGTTACCGTTCGCGTTAGCGTTAGCGTTCTTCCGTTCCAGGAACGTCGCATTTCACCGCGACCTGGTGTCACCCGGTACATTTCGTTCACGGTCAAGTGCTTTTTATTCCGAAGCAACAGGAAGCGGCGAGCAATTTCCGCTGGAAGGCTCCAGGTTGGATATACCTCCATTACGTATGCGCGTCTGGGAAGTTTAATGGCATCGACGACCCGTCGTAAACATGTGTGCCAGTGTCAGGCCCAAATGAAGCCGATGACTATCGAACGATCGGTACAGAAAAAATTAAATAGCGTCTTCAATTTCTTTTGACAATTTTATGTTACTAGGTGATTAAACCATTCGACGTTAAAAAATTGTAAATTACTGACTCACGATCGCAGATTGCAAATCTATAGTACGTTAATAGAGACTGATTTGAAATTGTGAGTGAAAAGATTGAAAAGTGCGAGAGAGAAAGAAAATAATTAATAAAATTAAGTAGCGTCTTCAATTTCTTTTGACGATTTTATTTGACACGGTGATTAGACCGTTCGACGTTGAGAAATTGTTAATTACTGGCTCACAATCGCAGATTGGAAATCTATAGTGCGTTATCACAGACTGACTTGAAATTGTGAGTGAAAAGATCGAAAAGTGTGAGAGAGAAACAAGAAAATAATAAAAAAGCGATCGATGACTTTGAAACTAACATTAAGCACCGCAACCTAAAATTAAATTATGAAAGACACGGAGAGTAAAAGCGAAGTAGAAACAGAATCGCAGACACAATAGCGCATAGTAAAAATAATCACAGCAAGTAATCACTGGCCCAACTCTGGTGCATGAAATTTTCTGTTCTCGCCCCAATTAGCTGCCGAGCTCTCGCGTGACTGTGGCCCGAGTTGCGTAAAAACTCGCGAACAATGATGGAGAACGTGTACGTGATAAAGGTGAAAACTAAGCCAGCGTTGTCTTCCTTGTATCCATCGGAGCGTCGTTACTCGGCGTCGACCGTGGGCGGTCTGTCCTTCGTCCATTTCGGCCTGGGCGCGCTGTCCCTTTTGCTGGGCAGCCTCGCCCTATCTCTTCAAGGTCCCGTGCTGTCGGTAGCGTGTCTGGTACCGTTCGCTACGGGCCTCCTCGCATGGCGACGGTGGTACATCGATCGGAACATCGCTATTTTCTTCTACGGGAGCCTGTTCTCTCTGGTGGCGGCGATCCTCTGCTTCGTCGCCACGGTGTTCGACATCGCCGCCGCGGCGGAAAACTCCGGTGGATCCTTGTGGTCTCTGGAGAAGATTCTCGAGCGAGGTCGCACTCGTACGAACGAGCATCCGGGAAACAACACCTTGTCGATCGACGAGGCCTTCAACTTGACCATGGTTCACGACCTGGAACAGAATATTAATTTCAACGGTCCCACGCCTGGAATCATACTCGATCATATGTCCAACATATCGGGATACATTTTGAGGACTTCGATCGGAAATAACGACTCCGAGAATTCTCGGGAGACGTTGATCGATTATAATCAGAACGAAAGGGAATTCCTGGCTACGGGAGATCGTGAACAGGAATCGAATGTTACAGAGGAATCCTTGGAGACGATAAAGGACAGAGTGATGACCTTTTGGCAGGAGAATTATCGCGATGCCTCGCACGCGAAGATTTTGCTCACGGTGAACGTGTTGGTGGCTGCTCTTTTGGAAGCCTTCTGGTCGGCGCTCAGCGCGAAGATTGCGTTACGAGGGATGATGAATCGGTTGCCCGAGTCCGGATACTCGAACGGGTCGAACGAGCGAACGAACTCGGAAAGGAGAGCGATGGGAAAGAGGAAGCCGCCGGCACCCAGACCGGACATATTGGATCACGATCGTAGATTGTCGGAGAGCTTGCAGAATCTGGACGCGCTGCACGGTCTGAGGAGCTCGGGGCCGGGGCTACCTTTGCCGGAATCTAGCAGAGAGTTCAGGGAGAGGGTCGAGAGATTCTTGACGAATCAGGCGACGCACAGGATCGTCGAAGGATCGTGTTCTTGAGGCGGGCCAAAGAACAACGAAATGCGTCGAAACACAACGAACAACTTACGGAGCGGTGTACCTTTGTGTCCAACAACGATGACAGTTTCGTTTGTTAGTCCAAAAAATATAACTAGGCGATACTTTGTAGTGTTTTAATTTGAGCTTCGTTTCTGATCTCGACACCTGCACAAACAGTAATTATTGGACTAGTGTTTTTCCTGAACTGTATATGTACTGTAGGAAAGCATATAATTACAGGGTGTGGCAAAAAATTTGACATCTTAATAAAATACCATAAAAATTTTACTTTTTCACAAACACAAATTTCAACAACATTTATAAACAACACCTCTGGCTACGACGTACTTAATTGGTTTCGAAGTAGCCTCCTTGTGCTTTTTCACACAACGACAAACATTTTCGGAAGGATTCGAGCCCAGTCTCGGAGCAACGAACGCTCCAATTTTTTCATTAGTGTTAGAAATCTAAAAAATGTATGTTAACGCATTAACCCCGGCGCTGATATTTGCGTTTCTCGTCACGGGACGGCGCGGTGGTACACGCCATCTGATAGGCACGCGAGCGCGAACCACCGGTGGTACACGCCGCCCAATGAGAGAGTCTATCGCGAGCCACCGGTGGTACACAGCGCCCGATGAAAGGACATGAAGGCGTGAACATGTTAAACAAGATGGAAAATTCTGAAAAAAGCACAATTACGTACCTTTTTTAATGACGAATCGATCAAAAATTGTGAAAAAATTTCATACTTGAAGTGCTTTCGTGTTTGAATGAATACAACTTACAGGTCAAATTTTCTGCTACACCCTGTAGATAGCGCGGTACAAAAACTTTTCTTATAGTATACCGTTCTTGCTAAACAATGAGAGGTACAAGCTTTTTTCCAAACATTAAATAACAAGACTCTTCCCAATGTTACTATTTAATAGAAGAAATGATCGTATTATTAAATATTATGTTAAGTAATAATTGTCCATATTAGTTTTGCGAATAGTTTTAAGAAACATCGCGTAAAACCGTAAATACGTATTTGTCTGTAGTCGGTAGTAATCGCTTAAAGACAGTTTATTCCAGTTAATTTTTCAGAGCTATCGATCGATCGATTAATCGTAGATTTATTCAACTTTCTAATAAATCCGTCGATATAGTTTAATATTTATAGTATATTCGTTGCTTTCGAAACTTCCACTGATGAATGTAATAAAATCTACGTTTTCCAGAACTTTAAATAATAAGGTACTTTTACTAATTTACTATACAATAAACGAACCGACTGTATTATTGAATACCATTAAATATACCTAAGAAAATCTAGGTGACTGCGCCAATTTTGATTCACATGCCAAAAAGCAATCACCTAGCAGTTTTTAGTTTTAATACTTGTGATTCTTACAATTGTTTTAATTATTTCCCTTTGGTCTTAAATATACCAAAACATGCGCTAATATGAATTATGTGGAATATATCCATATAGTATACTTACTATAAAATTAAACAATTGTATATTAAAATAGGTATTGTGAAAGAAAACCACTATTGCGTTCTGTTCGTTAGATCTATGATTTCGTACATTCATACTTAGTATAACCACTTTCTACTGTGTATACAGTCAGTTCCATAAATATTCGTACCTTCTATGTTTGTTGAAGAAATTCATCTAAATTAAATGATAGTTTTGACGTCTTCAAATACACGTTTCATTATAATAAATGTATAAATGAATAAACTTAACACATGTATATATACTTATATATAACAAATTTATTTAGAAATATCAAACCGATTGTTTAAGTTAGGCAAATTTTCTCAGTAGTCATAGAGAGTCTTTTGTCTTTGTTTATTTTAAGGTGAATGGGAACTGTTGTCTCATATTTCACCACTATGTCTGTTCTTTCCAATTTTTCTTTTTCTTCTAATGTTTTTTACCTTTTTTAGTTGCTTATCTTATGCTATATAAGGATTTTCGATACTTATTATTTGTTAGCCTAAGTGGTAGTCGGCTACGTTACTCACTGCTCCACTGTCCGCGCTAGACTTACGAAGCTGACTGTATGTTACAAATCAAAAGATCAGCATTAATATTTCGTTTTGCATAAATACATGTGTTTGCGTCCGTTCACTACTTCTCGTGTGCGCCATGCACGATAGACGAATAAAATCCGCAGTTCGGTGACTCTGGTTATACAGGGTACCCCTAATTCAAGTGTCGAAACTTTGGGAGAATATGGGGCACCGATAAATTAAGAAAAAAAGTTTGGAGAATTATCGTGAAAAAGAAAGAAAAAAGGTTTCGTCTTTTCTTTCATTTATTTACACTTACTTATTTCGTTATCACTTACTTAATTTATATAATACGGACACTATTCAAAATGATGACCTCTTGCTGCAATGCATACATTAAATAAGTGATAACGAAATAAGTAAGTGTAAATAAATGAGAGGAAAGACAAAGAAATTTTTCTTTCTTTTTTACGATTTTCATCAAAACGAAACAAACATACTCCCAAACTACATGCTCCCAAAATTTTGACACTTAAATTAGGGACACCCTGTATAGTTAGCAATTTCTCCCCGAAATGATTAATTCCACGATAACAGAGTCGTCGATACTGCAAATCACGTTACGCAACGAAAGTAATAATCATCCATGCAAACACTTGCTGCTAATTTCCTTCGTTCGCGACTTCGTTAATTAACTCGAAACGACAGACACGTAGTCGAGCATACTGTAAATAATTTGTGTTTAAACAGCGCCCCGTGAAGTCGAACGCGATTGCAACATCGCCGGGGTAGACGGAGTCGATTCGGACGCGCAATTGGATACAGTTAAAGAACGGTAGTTATATATAACGAGTCTTCGTTCTACGAGATTGTATCACCCGCTGGAAAACACTTAATTCTAATTTATTATGTCTGATCGTTACGTTCCTCCTTCAATGTTAATTAAAACGCTTCAACGGCATCAAGCCATTTCGAACTCGATCAAACAAAATTATTCATCTTCATACTTGTGGCTAACATTTTGCATTGAACGCGACTACACTTGTCCTATATTTACAACGACTACGTAAAAATAAATCTGAAATATCAGTTTGATAACAATGTACAATGCGACACGCGATTTTACGGTCACCTATATTTTTGATCATTAGTACTAGTGCATTTATGGTAGAGATATTTGTGCATTTATGGAAACTTTGCTGTATGTGCTATCATTCTATAAATAGTTACACGATCATTAGTCATAGTTCGTTGCTCCTCAATGAAATCGTTTGCAATTTTTAGTGATATTACCTCGGTTTAATACACTACCCATCGAGTTATACAAGAATCCGTTAAGATTCACTGTACTTATAAATATTTTTTGAAAATTTGGGGCGACACAATTTTACGGTCGCTTAGTGAAATGAATATATAATTTGATGAAAACAAGTAAATGTAACACAAAAGGTAATTAGAACATCTCCATAACATGGAATATAATTCCATAATATTATCTCCATAATCTTCGTTTCGACAAACATTAAAAAATAAATATATAAAAAATATATAAAAAATAAATATAGTTAAATATTGAATCAATTAATGTAACGCAAAAGGTAATTAGAACACCTCCATAATATGGAATATAATTCCATGATATTATCTCCATAATACTCGTTTCGGCAAACATTAAAAAATAAATATAGTTAAATACTGAATCAATTAATGTAACGCAGAAGGTAATTAGAACACCTCCATAATATGGAATATAATTCCATGATATTATCTCCATGATACTCGTTTCGGCAAACATTAAAAAATAAATATATAAAAAATATATAATAATATATAAAAAATATATAAAAAATAAATATAGTTAAACATCGAATCAATTAACTTTGAGGTATCAAAGATGAATAAAAATGAATATTAGCTACCATTGTCACAAATTGTTCGTAAAATTAATTCGTCCTAAAAATCTGCAACTTTCTGCATCTTTTTATCCTACCGTTTCGTATTGTGCTCATTCATTGTTAGCCGGGCTCGAACTTGAATAGAATAATGAAAGAATATACAGCGATACCTCGGAGTCGAGAGTCCCGTTTTGATTCAACCGCTACCGATCGATCCAGATTACGCGAAACTATCGTTACGTACAATGGGCTTTGCCTCTCGTACGCGGGCATACGTGCCGCGAAAGTTCAACGATTCGTGCAGCCTGTTGCGAAATCCTATAATCTGATATTGGCCAACGCAGAGAGCGCGGGAGTTTACCAAGAAAATCGCTGACAATAGCGGGCGCCCGCTATAGATCTCGCATACCTCGTTAAATGGTTACCGGGGCGTGTTTCTGTGACATATCGAGCACGATACAATCGTTGACCGAGGAACGATTAGCCACTACCGCTTCTCCGTGTCCGTGTCTCTGATCCTAGAATGAGTTATCTTGAGTTTCACTTCTGAGCGCACTCGAGACACTGGAAAAATGTCAATTTTATTGGGCTAGAATTAAGTAAATTCAAGCGTAGAGAATGATCAGGGATTAATTAAAACGAAATACTCGAAGCGGAACTGTAAAGCTATACTTGTTTCAAAAACGTGTACGGGCAAGTCCATAGAAATCTTAGATTTGCTATTTTGCGTCTTTATTTAATGTTATCTTCTGATGTTTCAATATGTTAATTTATCAATTTAATTTATCATAATTTAATCTATCAATCATTTATTTTATCATATGGACGTTTTTAGTGGAAGGTAATGATAAAAAAAATGTTTTCCATGGGTTTCGTAAAATTTGTAAGCTATCTGAGAAGCCAGGATGTCTTTAAAAAATTAAAATGTTAAAAATTGCCTTGTGAGTTTGTTAATTTTCAAATATTTTGAGATAGCTGTAGGCTGTGTACACCGTTAAATTTTTTGACGTGGCATTAATTGGAAAAGATTGCAGGTATACATACAGTCAATCTAATAAGTATTCGTACAGGAACCAATTCAAAATAAAACTGCATATATTTATTTTATTAATAAATTCTAGGGGAAGAAATAATTTAGCAGCATTCCTACATGTTTTTAGAGTAGAATTTGCGTAAATTAAAGTTTATTACTTTTAATGTTAATTAAAACGTTCTCTTATTTCTTTTCTTATTATTTCTTATTTTGGTATTATTTTAAATTGGTTGGTGTACGAATACTTCTTACACCGACTGTATTTTAGAGTAGAATTTCGGTAAATTAAAGTTTATTATTTTGAATGTTATCATCTTATTTCTTTTCTTATTAATTTTATTTTAAATTGGTTGCTGGCCGAATACTTGTTACACTGACTATATATGTGAAATGAACCTACAAATCTCATATACAGTAAAGTCTCTATAAATGCACAAACTCGGGACTGAACTAGTGCATTGTGGTAGAGATAGTTGTGCATTTATGTAAACTTTACTGTATATACTATCATTCTATAAATAGTTACACGATCATAGAAAACATGTGACCAACTTTCATTAATTTTTGAATTTTGGACTATTTTCTTTTACAACATTTACACCGTCAAATTTTATTCATTTCCGATCCTTGAAGTTCGTTTATCTTATGAAGAGGAACCATTCCCGAAAACCCAGATTGATGTGCCTTTTTTTTCAGTGAATTAGAGTCGCTTGAAAATTTTATCCAAAATCGATATGAAAATTTCAGATTTACATTGAAGCACATTAAAAATAAACTATGCATTGCCAGTCTCACAGTTGTGAACTAAGCTATATGGAGTAACTTTCATGAAAATAAATAAGGCACCGTTCTTACGTTAAAAGATATTGATATTTGAAGCAAATAAATTCGTATTCTGTATCATCAGAAAATCGACTTACGAAGAAATGATAAAAAAAATTCAAACACGTTGTACAAAGCTGTTTCGAAATGTTTTGTCTGGTATTTTGACATTCCTAATTCAGTTTGCGCGAATGTTATATTTCCAAAATATATTATATTTTTCGTTGTGATTGTATATTTTGGAGTTTAATGAAGCTTTATCAGGAGTTATTAAATATCGAATAAAAAATTGTTTGCTTTCAACATTATTTAAAACCTTTTCTTTTTTAATTATACATCGTGCAGTTTTTGTTAGGTCTTAGAGTGTGAATGTGCGTACTAAAATATTAAAAATGTCCTGTCTAAAAAGAATTTTTTTTTCCAATTGCAAATCTGAAAGTTGTGTGGATATGCCCATATGTAAATATTAAATATTAAATATCAAATAAAAAATTGTTTGCTTTCAACATTATTTAAAACCTTCTTAATTTTAATTATACCTCATACAGTTTTTGTTAGGTCTTAGAGTGTGAATGTGTGTACTAAAATATTAAAAATGTCCTGTCTAAAAAGAATTTTTTTTTCCAATTGCAAATCTGAAAGTTGTGTGGATTTGCCCATACGTAAATATTAAATATTAAATATCAAATAAAAAATTGCTTGCTTTCAACATTATTTAAAACCTTCTTAATTTTAATTATACCTCAAACAGTTTTTGTTGGGTCTTAGAGTGTGAATGTGTGTACTAAAATATTAAAAATGTCCTGTCTAAAAAGAATTTTTTTTTCCAATTGCAAATCTGAAAGTTGTGTGGATTTGCCCATATGTAAATATTTATTTAACGTTTCGATGGTGATTGAAAAATATTATATTATCTTTCGTTTGAAAATTCTTCTTTTTTTAACACACAGGCTGTTTTGCAGATTATGAATGGGCACAACTCACTTGTGATAACTGTCGTTGTCGATCCTTGGAGGAAACCAGTTGTCCGACGCTTGCTACGTCTGACATCTCTTGATTTAGTTCAACGAAAAGAGTACAAGGAACGGGTTGGTGTGCTCTTCGAATTTATTACACTCGAAAGAATCGCTACAATTCATCGAGCCTCGCGGTTTCTTTACAAAACGAAGCTTTATTCTTATTAATTGTCAGTTACATCGGTCGACTTGCTACGTAGATCGCTCTTAAGGTACACTTTATCGAGTAAAGAACGTTAAACTACTCCCCTAAGCTGGCCTTGCCTCTTCCACTCTTGAATCCCGGTTAGAAAATATGTATCTGCTTTGTGTGGGGTGTGTATATATATGTCACGTAACAAACGGCTGACTACGGCGATAGCAGAGATGGGCAAAACTCTTGTCTAGATAAAAATATCGAGTAACGAACAACTTTTGGTGCGTTATTTGGCCAGTAAAATATATGATCTTGAATTGTACAATCAAATTATGTTTCGTGTTTAGCGGCTGGAAGTTCATCCGAATATATAATCTCGTGTTTGTTTATTCGAAGATTTGTACTTGGAGATTAGTTTACACAAGCATTCGCAACATTTTCAACTTTATACATTGGATCCGGAGACGTAGAGAGGGGCGCCAAATGGCGCACAGTGGTTTTGAAATCTCAACAAAGTCAAATTGTATAAGGATAGTGCTATATTTCTGAATGAAAAACTATTAAAAAAATCAAGTTATATGTCCCACAAAAGCCTTAAAACTTTTTCATCATGAAGAATAATGGATAATTGTATACTCAAAAACATAAAGCAGAAAATCACTATCACGTTTATGCGAATAATTACAAACGAATGAGTTGAAGAGAGAACAACCAATTCGTCGAAGCGAAAATGAAATTATCTGTATTATAGGGGAGCTTCCCACCCTCCAAAATTGATAGGGTTCTCGAATTCATTAAACTACCCCCGAGCGCCAAATTTCCTCGCTACGCCTCTGGTTGGATCCTCTGAAAAAATAAGTAAGAGTAAGTATACAATCATATATTCGTCGAAAAGCAATAACGGAATATCTCGAAACAAGTAGTTTCGAGTTACGATACTTTAAAGTTTTTAAAAAGTCCGGAAGATTTTATTTTAATCGCGATGGAAGTGAAAATTTCACAATATGTTTAATAAAAAAAAAAAAAAGGTTACGATACAAATACAAGCGTACGCGACAAATTTTTGTACATTTAAATAACCGTTCGATAAACGTCGGGAATAAATCGCGATAACTGTAGCGTTTTATTTCGTCACGTATGTTATTCAAATAATATTCTGTCCATCCCTGGGCAATAGACGGTCGACGATATTTTAACACGTCGCGCTGATCGATTAGAACCGATCTAATCCTAATATCGTTCCTTGGTCCACCATGGGTTTTATGTTCGAAAGCGAAATGCGGCCCTACAACGCAAAAAGCTCGAAGCAAACACAGACCACGAACACGATTCAAGGAATTCCTCGACAAGCACGAATAAACGACAGCTTAACTACTTGTTAGGAAATCGCGGTGCGCAATGAAGACGCGGTTTCGTTGAAAGAGAAATATAATATTCGGAAATACAGGGTGTTCCAAAAATGTTGGGGATTCTTGAAAGGGGAGGTGATTTGAAACAATTTTTTCCTTGGCGAAAATGTTGTATGATGTTTCGTTAAGGAGATATTAACAGAAGAACCCCGACCAACCAGAGCGCGAGTACGCCATTGGGAGCGCCCGCAGTAGCGTAGACTACGGCGCTCTGATTCGTCGGGGGTTTTCTGTTGATATCTCCTTAACGAAGCATCATACAACATTTTCGCTAAGGAAAAAATTATTTCAAATCACACCACGAACCCTTTCAAGGACCTCCAACATTTTCGGGACACCTTGTATAGAGTACACGTGAATTCGTGGAAGTTAGAAATCGCGGCGAATTTCAGCCGCGCAAAACAGTAGAACAATGGGAGGAGGCAAGAAGCTGAACCTCTATGGAATAAAACAGAATAAATTTTGTATTTAACCCCTTAAGTTACGACCACGTGTCAGACTCGTGGTCCGATATTCAGGCCAAAAGTGATTATCACGAGCCTGGCCCTATTGTTCGGGGTAAATGTAAACATCACATTTTGGTCCCAGGCTGTTCGAGAGTAAATCGTAACTTAAGGGGTTAATAATGATAATAATAAACCGAAAATTCACAGAGAAGGGAACACATGCTCGTTACCATAATAAGTATTATGTATAATTATAGTAAAATAAGATATCAACGACACCGATATCGATACTAACAAAGTTTTGAATACGATAGCGAAAAACAAAAGAAAATGGAACGCGACGCTACAGAAAATTAATTACTTTTATTTATAAATATAGATGTAGAAGAATATTGCCTCCTCCTATTTGGAAGTTCCAGTTGCGCCACTGACGCGTATGTATTTCGTTAATTGTCCGAACAGCAATAAGTAACGGGCGCGCCTGTCGTTCGATCATGCGAGGCGGAGAATAAATGTCGCGTGGCAGTGACCGAGCATTTAGTAAACTTAACGAAACCTCTCGATACGCGAATATGGAACGCAACACTCAATGGTAAACGTTTCTTTGCAACGATTAGCGTCTAAGTGCGAAATCGAGCTGACACCTAGCTAGATATTGGCAAGAGTAAAGCACACTTTTGTACATGGACGTTTCTAACGAGTCGCCGAAGAAAAAACTCCGGTCCGAGGATCATTTTACAAGATTACGCCATTTTGACGATTCAGAAATATCGAGAACGCTTTTCTTTGAAACGTGACTTTCAGTCTTTAAATGTAATCTAGAAGAGGTCACTGTACAATATTTGCTATGTATCTGTATACAGAAATTACTTAGTGCGGTAAATTAATTGTACCAAATATAAACAAATGTAGATATCTGAAAAATTATTCAAAGTTTTGAAACTGATTTATTTGCAATAATAACGTCATTTCAATCGAGCGTATACATTTCTTAATACAATTTCGTGAAAATCCCGTTCGTTTCGGGTCTGTCAATATGGTGTATTCTCTTAAATAGCATTCCTATCGTTTCCAGAGAGCTTTCTTTCGGCGCTTCACCTATGAAACTAATCGTTTCTCCTTTCCCCTGCGTATTTCTCTTCGGCATACATTAACGATTAATATTACGAACAACACGGGCGACATCGCTTAATTAACAAAAATACGTGGTTATGATAGGATTTCTCGCGAGCATTCTGTCGCAGAGTCTGCCTCTCATAATCCTTTTCAGACTTCTAATAATGCGTCGATCGCGAGGTAACTACGATCGATCTTTGTTTGCTTACCAACTAAATGAAATGAATAGCACAATAGTCATCTTAACTTTGTCAAGCGTCAACGTTTCAATGCTGGCACTGCATTATACTGGATTATTTTTCGTAACAATTTGTGAACATTGAATAATCTGACTTTGCGAGTAATTTTACAGTAAATAATACAGTTCGATATATTAGGTTGTCGCAAAAGTTTCTTTCTTGAGTTGAACTCAGTTACTTTGTGTGGCAGTTTTTATGTAAATAGACAACCTAATTTCTTAGATGAAAATGTTGTCATTTAAACAATATCATCTTTCATCACGTTCAATTCTAATCTTTTATTTAACACGTTGATCGCCAGGTCGACCATATATGGGTGACAGTGCTTTTCACTGAAGAACTAAAGAAATTAATTCTAAAACTTAACCTTCTCGGTGCTCTGCGCGAGTATACTCGTCAAATTATTTTGTTCTTGTCGTGCTCAAGAAGAGTTAAATCGCACGAGCTTTTTAAATAGGAAAGAGCTCAAGGCGAGTTAACTCATTAACTCATTAACAATAAGCTCGTGCGATTTAACTCGTCTTGAGCCCGACAAGAACAAAATAATTTGACGAGTATACTCGCGCAGAGCGCCGAAAAGGTTAAGCATCAAAGGACATGAACTTGAATAAAATTCACGAATGTTAATGTAGTCACAAAAATAAATACCACGATAAATGTTCGATTATGTAGTTTCCAATAGTCTGAATGAAATTGAAACCTAGCAGAAATTTTGAAGAATATTTGTCTGACAGTGAACGTGTTAAACTACAAATCGAATATCCGATATATTCCGTACCATTTGTGTCTTATTAAAAAATAAAATCCTAAAACTCCTTCTAGAGAACTCAATTAATCGATGTTCACGAATCGTGACCTAAGACGATCCAAACGCTAATTGTAAGGTCGACGTGTTTACACCGAACAAAGTTAAATGATGTCTATACTGGCTAATGGTTCCATTCATTGATTCTTGATAAAACTAGCAAACATCACCACTAGTTTGTTTGCTTATATTCTAAACGGTTAAGGTTTACGTGTCTTAATTTAAACTGTACCACAACAAATCACATTGCTTGAAACTCTATTTTACGAATACGCTAATCTTAGATTTGCACTTATCACCATCTCTTTGTATTCTACGTGGACACTTTCTCTATCTGAATCGCGATAGTTCGTATTGGGTTGTGCTGGACTCGAGACAAGACTTCCGAGAGGTTACAATGAAATACTAACGATAAGTCGGACACGGTTTCTCCGGTGATCCTGGCCTCGTAAATCAAAGGACAAGTTGTACTGTGCAAGTCTAGGTTCGGAACTGCCTCTATAAAAATTATTTCGCGACATCGTTTCCCTTTACGGTTCTCAATGAAACTCGATGCAATGCAACTCGATGCAATTACACGTTCACAGGTCGGACATTGTCGTCCGATTGTTGTTGTTCACCGCTTTGCCAGCCAGAATCCAGTGTCGTCGAGTCGCTCAGACAACACTGGGGCGTCTCTTCCTCCTGACTGCTCCTGTAATCCCTGTAGTCTCTTTCTCTTCCTCTATCAGTCTCCTCCTCTCTGAAGTAACCAGAGGTGGCTGGACCTTCTTGGAGCTGTTCGTCGTCCTTTGCCGGATAGTACGAGTATCGACCCTGCTGGATCACTTCGTACTGGGCGTCCGGAGCCAAGAAAGGTCCTCTTGCGTTTCTCGGTTCGTCGCTGTTGGCGTAATTGTCGGACGGTATGTCGCCGCTCTCCGATGGCAGCGGCAGAGGTAGCCTCGATCGCTTCGATAATTGTCTTTTACCTAAACGGGCTGCTAGGTAGTCCACGCCCTCCGAATGTTCAGCACCTGGGAAAATTAAACTTATATTATGTAATTTCAATTTAAAAATGTATACATTTTGAATTACGTTTGGTTATATCATTCTTTGATAGAATAACAGTGCAGAAATATGGGACTTGAAAGGGTCTAGCAGGATAAGGATAGGCAATCCACCCCAATTATCATTGCTATTAGGTGCAATGCTTTTGACCTAAGACATCATCCCACAAACACCCTTAATTTTATTATTTTTGTCTCGGTTACTATTTCAGATATTTAAATTCTGCAGAAACGAAAATATTCGCCGTTATAAACTGCATGTCATATATATTTTTTTCAGGGTATTTTCGTAATTATTAAGGATTGAAAATGAATAATTTATTTTTTGCAGGTGGTAATTGCAAACAACCCTGTGAGTGACACCTTCCAAAAAAATCAGGAATGATGATCGGTTATTTAGCTGACACACGTAAAAGTTTCAGAACGGAGTCCTGGAACATGATTAAATAATTAAAAAGAAACAAAAATCCCGTGCGTTACGTCCCGTGCAACGGGCTGAAGAAAAATGAGACGATGTATGTCAGACACGCTTACGCGTATCGTTACACGTATCCATACGACAGGGACTGCATATTTTCACTACAGCAGTCTAATAGCTTATAAAAATATGAATCCATGAAGGTTGAATATTTTGACCTTTACGTGACATTTAGTTCGTTTCATATTGCCAGTTTTGTTTCTCTTTAATTATTGACAACTAAGTTACAGTCCATCGAGCGACGCACAGCGCGTGTTTTTAAACAATGCCTAGATATCGTTTAAGAAATAATAATAAACGGAATACTTTTAAGGAAACTTTTATGATATCAATTACAAAATTGTTGAAACTGGTTGCCGCCATGTCGTATCCATAGCTGCAACGATACGCGTAGCGTGTCTGACATTATCTCATTCTTCTTGAACCGTACGATGCGCGCAGCGTGTCTGACCATTACTCATTCTACTTCAGCCCGTTGCACGGGACGTAACGCATGCGATTTTTATGTTTCTTTTTAATCATTTAACCATGTTCCAGGACTCCGACATTTCTGAAACTTTTACATATGTCAGCTAAGTAACTGATCATCGTTTCTGATTTTTTTGGTAGGTGTCACTCACAGGGATGTTTGCAATTACCACCCGCAAAAAATAAATTATTCATTTTCTACCGTTAGTAATTTAAAAAATACCCTGAAAAAAAATATACGAGATGCAGTTTATAAAAAATAATAAAGTTAAGAGTGTTTACCCTCATATTACCCTTAAACCGGGGAGGTAACGGTCTGAAAGTTTATTATTATACATAATAACAATGAAAAATTGAGGCGGTGGCCGATTGTCTATCCTTATCCTGCTAGACCTTTTGGTGTACATGACTGGAACTCGTTTGCAGGTACATCTTTTTTTATCTCAATAAATTCTTCGAATATAGTAATTTAATAAGTTCTAATGTAACATTTCTAGATTCTAAAAGTGATTCTAAAAGTGATTCTAAAACGAAAGATCGAGACGTAAAGTAAATTACAGTTTGTCTTCGATTCCGATATTATCGCGCAAGCATCCCAGGACTAATGCACCAAATTGTTTCGTTAGCGGACCTAAGGAAAAAAGAAACTGTCTAACCTTCTTTCTCCACAGCCAAATCGTAAAAACTGCTCTCGGGCCCGCAACACGAAGACACGTCGCCAAAATAGAGTTCGCTTTCCGATTGTTTCGGTCCAGGATTCGCCTCCTGCTGGAACGCACCATTTTCCACTCCCTTCAAGGGCTTCCTGATCCTTCTACCTTTCATGGTGCCCTCGTTTCCACCCTCCGGATCGGTGCTGTTCGATATTTCCTCGGCGTTCTCGTAATTATCCGAGGGGCGTTTCGCGGACCTCGATCTGTGATCTGTAACGGTAACGTTCAGCTTCCAAGAACACGTTTTCTTGTCGCAGTAACGCTTGTAATCGATGCGCGTATGATCGTGATAGCGCGTTACCTTCATTGTTCTCGAAATTCTCTATTCGTTTAGCGATTCTGGGCCTCTGTTCGACTACTTGGGGCCTCCTTGCCGGACTGTTAGGATCGCTGTAGGGCGGCGGAGGGCCCCACATGGGCACAGGAGCCTCCAGAACGCTGTAAGAGGCCGTGCTTGGCGTGTACGGGCCCGTCTGCGCGTTCAACACCGAGTAAGGACCGCTGGATTGAGAATTCAGGACGCTGTAAGGGCCGTTGGTGTTCTCCGCGTTGGCTTCCGTCTGTCTGGCTTGGGTGTGGAAGCCGTAATTCGAATCGGGACTTGGAGCTGGTCCTCTGGATCTGGACCATGGCAAACGCCATCTTCTGCAAGATCAGAGAGAAATGTATTGGTTATATTTATATTATATTTTCTTGTTATTATTGCTCTTAAACGTGTTTACTATGCATACATGGGGTAAGTAGCTTGAACGCGTGACTGTTTCACAGCGATAGAGGGAAATTGTCTTATTACTGACTAACACAATTCATGAATACAAATGAGTCTATTTGTTTACATTCGACGATTATGGACTGGAAGAAGAATACTGAAATATGTATGAAAATGTTCAATCTATTCCTATCATCTATTCAAAGTCGAATATTTTCATTTGTAATTAGACATTTTATGCATCTTGAAATGCTACATTGGAGGGTAGAAAGTTAAATATACCATTTTACGTATTTAAAAAATTAAAGTTGACCTTCGTGTCTTCTTTACACCTTTACCTACACAAAATTGTGCGTATCGAATAATGTTCCTTTTAAAAGTAAGCATGATTTGTCCGACGTTTTTATAGCTATCACCAAAAGCGAATGACATACTCGGTTCGAGTGAACACCCAAAAATAACGATTATTTCTACCTAGTTTGTAATCATTTTCCTCGTTATGAGAATGTTGAGTTCCCATTAGTAAACCGATTCTATTAAACTGTTTGCGTACAATGTTGGATAACTTCTTCACTTCCTCGATGGTAGATTAACAGGTTCACTTCATGTCAATTTATTGAGTAATCAATTGTAGGAATTACACACGCGTGACTTATGCATGACGGTGCACCGGGACGTATCACTTGAGTAGCTAGGCAGTTTTTGTAGGAATTTAAGGCTTTTCCAATGAATGATTATCTTTAATAGGAGTAATTGGTTGGCCTGTTTGTTATATGTACACACATACAGTATATATTATATATATATAAATATATATAAATAATATTAATAATAATAATAATAATAATGTAATATATATATATTGAGTAGATATGGGATCTAAGCTATATATATATATAGTATATTACAGTATATTATATATATATATATAGTATATTACAGTATATTATATATATATAATATATATATACTATATATATATATATAGCTTAGATTCCATATCTACTCAAACAGTATTTCCGTGTAAACAGTACAGCATTAACAATTTTATCACATTTACCAACTTTATTAGGGATTACGCATAATCACTGCATTTATCATATTCATCGTAACATATACATATACATCACAACCTGTCCATGAACGTATGCATCATATATTCCACTAATTACTCTAATAATTTTAACATATTATTTACTGCAAGTACTTATATTTTAGATATCTTTAACATATGTTTTCCCACATTTCCATACGCCATACGTATATAAATCCCGCAGTCTAATTATAAAGCATAATGTTTGTGTTGTCACTGACGAACAGTTGTTCCGTACGCGAAAGTAAAACATATTAAAAACTCGTAAGCGCTACAAATCGTGATGCTGGAAATATTGCTTCGAAATCTGAGCCCAGTTTTTCGCGAGAGAATTCCGTTCATTCGAATTTCGATTCTTCTAACGCTTCAGGCATGCCATGCGCGTTCCACGGTCGACAGAATATTTCCCTCGGCGAGGTACAATTTTTTTCGCGCGAAATATCGCGATTCGACGATCGTATCTGTCCGCGAGCGGACGCGAAAGCAATCACGGGGCACGATCGCGGTTTCTTTCACATCGACTTTGGACGAAAAGCGAACCCCAAAGAGCGCGTCGTCAGTCATAATTTAATTCGCAAGACGAAGAAATCTCTCGGGTAAATGTCAGAGAACGGAATGGAATGTCTGGCTTAATTAATGCCATACATTAGCGGATTACCGGAATACAATGAGTGCCTGGGAGCCAGAGGAACGTTCGTTTGTTTACGAGTTTATTACGCCCCGCAACCGACATTCGTGACACTCGTGAATGAAACCCGTTGAATATGTATCGTTTTGTCCCGAGACAAACGTGCCACGCCGCATCTGAATTGCATCGATAACTGCTCAATGAAGTTCATCGTTCCACGTTTTCCTATTAAAGTCGTAATGATGCAAACGTCGTAACTATACCTGTCGTGCGTGTTATTCTTATGCAACTATGTACATCGTGACGTAAAAGTACGATCGCACCTTCCACTTGGCAAGTTTACGACTTTTTCGATACAAATTTTCTTATTTTTATTTTCGCTCAAATGTCTAATGCGTTAAGTATCAATTGTAATGGTTATAATTTACAACCGGGGAAATTTTATAGTATTTCTGCACGGTGTTTTCTTATGAAAAAAGTCTTTGGTTTGAGTGTTAATTACTTGATAATTACGAATTAATTTCTTTCTTGAAACATAAAATAAGAGGAAAGGAAAGGAAAGGATTAATCTCTCGAGGAATAGTATGTATGCACAGGTTTGTTTTTATATTAAAGTAATCATTATTTACTATCGAAATGGCTTTTGTAATTAAAAAATATGCAATATTAAAGTGGGACAGCATATACTCTATATACCCTACGGTGTTGTTATACTTAAAATAAAACATGATAAATTTGCCCCCCACCCCCCCAATTATAATATTATAACTAGACTTATAGGAAATTTGAATGTGTAAGAAATTACAAAACGCAAACAATATGCAAGAATATAAAAAAGATTCAAAGTAAAGTTCATGTTATAATATTTGCAGAATAAAATAAATTCCTATTTAGGTTCAATTTGTGTAGGCACGATCGCGAAGATTTTATTTTGCATAAAGATCCGCGGTCTAATTATAACTAATAGACTGAACTCGAAACGAAATAATAGTGCACTTTGTACCAAAAATATTAGTTATAACATAAAAAGTTACTCTCTTTTAAATCGTTTGCGTCCGAAACTGTCAAGGTTCAACAGCTCTAGAAAACAATCAATTTTTCTTCTTTTGTGGTCTTTTGTGTTTGGAGCTCTTATTCGCAACTGAATTCAAAAACTATAGGCTGCTATAGACGGTTTTCTGTAAGGACCAAGTCCTCTGCCACGCATTTTAAACTTTAATCTCATTTTATTCAAAACTCAGATTTTCAAACTTTTATACAATGTTATGAACTGAATGACTTCAAATTTTCGTTGTAGCTATTTTGCACGTGTCTAAATGTTATCCTTTGAAATGAGACGAAATATTGATGCGTTACCCACAGCCTTACCTTTTTTATAAAAAAAAAGAAAATACGATATTTTAGAGAAGTGTGTTTAAAATTAATTTTTTTTTTTTTTACTACATATTTAACGTCGCATTAACCTTTGGTTATTAACGACAGTTTCTTACGAGGTTTTCTCCAATGTTAGATGTTGGTCCATACATGTGCATCTTTAAGTAGCTGGATTATTTTGTTTAAGTTTTCTTTTGTGTTCCACGCTTCGTTTCAACGGTTTCGTCAAGTATTGGAAATTAGAATAGTGGTAAATACATATTCAAAAAGTATATCACGAGCTATTTGTCTGTTTTAAATAATTGGTTTTGTTAAAACTCTGTATACCCTGGAAAGTCATAATCTCTGCATAGTGTTTTTCTTCATAGTGTTCCGATCGAAGGTTTGCCATACCCAGTTCGTGCAACAGTATCAAACTTCGCGCAAAATTTCTAAAAAAAGATGGCTCTATGTTGTCGTATCAAATTGAAACATTCTTGTAAAATACATTAACTTTATTATGTTTTCTAGGATAACCCGTCCCCATAAATGACACTGGTCCACCCGCGGGATAAGTTTGCGTACCTCGACGGCGCCAAGTCAGGATTCGGCGTGTACAAATTTCCCGGCGTCTGTGCCCACCAAGGGCTGGCACCGCCGCAGTCGTTGCAACACCCGCAGGAACCAGTCGGCGGTCCCACTGTGCCTCCCTGGCCGTACAGAGATCTGCATCTGAGCTCCAACTGCTCCCAGTACATCTTCTTCTTCTCGTGACTCAACAACTGGTACACCAGCATACACGAGAATATGCAGGCCAAGATTCCCGCGACCGAGACGCCGAACAACGCTCTCAGGCAGGCGTGCAGGGCACCGTGGACCGCCTCGCAGTGAGGAGTGCCCTCGAAGAGGACACCTGGATCTCCTTCTGGTGCTCCGTAACACGTGCACGACCTGAAGCAATAATAATCGATCGTTACCAGTTTCAGCGGTATTGGATTCTGTCTAAAATAACTGCGTGTGTAGTTGAATTAACAGTGCATACTAGAGATCACGGTTTTCAACGGGTATTACAATACACGGGTACACAGAACACATGTACCGTGTATTAAGGAATTAAGAACACGGGTATTTTTAATACACGAGTACCCGGGTATCGAAATACACGGATACGCATTATTACGCGGTTACGCGGATTTTTTTCTGGTATCTGTCAGCAACTCGAGACGCTTTCTTAGCATTCTATCGTCACGAATACTTTCTTGTAATTTTTTATGGGGATCTTTTATTTTTCTATGATAACTCCTTGAGTCCTCCACTTTTTCATGTACTTGGCGTAATTTTTTTACTTTTTTGAATTCTACTGTCACGAATGACTAAGCTTAGAGCGACTTTGAAAACGAGATCTCTAATTTGAGATTTGAAAATCGGGTCACCTTTGTTTCGACGATAATCATTTTATTGACGCTTCGAGTTAAAAAGGAATTAAACCTAAAGAGAACCTAGTGGTGACTGAGAGTCAAAGGTGTTGTGGAAAGGGTTAAAGAAAGCATTATTTGGAAATCGCAGACAGACACTTCAATTTTATTCAATTTTATTTAGATAGATTATGGTTATTAGAGTTAAACGAGTACCTGGCTTTCACGGTGTAAACGCATTTTCGAAGGCCCTGGAGCCGGGACATGTGTATCACCGTCGTCGTGACGGTGACCAGCACGCACACCAGGGCGCACACCACGCCAACGGAACCGCAGACCTTCATCTGGAAAAAGTCAGGTACACGATTCTACAATGAAACTGTCGGCGACGGTATCTTCGGACGGGTCACGGTTTGCTTACCAGAAGACCGTATCTGTGCTTCCGCCTCGCGAGTAGCATCGTGAACAGCCCCATTAAAATTAACTGTAAAACGCATTGAATGTAAATCATTATTCGACGTGCGCGCGGCGCACAGTGCGGAATAAGTGGACAAAATTCAATATTAGTATATGTATATATATATAACAAAATGTGGGGCAGATTTCTATCGTAGAAAATGTGTGTCAGCGTGGAAATTGTTATAAATAATCATGTATCAATCATTTGTATCCATAATACAATCATTATCTTTAAACAAATATACAGACAAAACGGCAGAAAATATCCTGAGTTCTCAACATATTTGGATAGATTATTTGTTATATTTTAAGAAACTTATAAGTTTGTGAGAAAGAAACTTATAAGTGGACAAAATTCAATATTAGTATACATATATATATATATAACAAAATGTGGGGCAGATTTCTATCGTAGAAAATGTGTGTCAGCGTGGAAATTGTTATAAATAATCATGTATCAATCATTTGTATCCATAATACAATCATTATCTTTAAACAAACATACAGACAAAACGGCAAAAAATATCCCGAGCACTCAACATGTTTGGATAGATTATTTGTTATATTTTAAGAAACTTATACGTTTGTTTGCAAATACTTGCATCGTTCGGTTTTGCATAATTTTTAATAAGGGACGGTACTGTTGGCGTAGGGTCGTAATCGGAAGTTGAAAATTCTGATTTAGTTGATTTATGGATTTCTATAAAAATTATTTCTCACATCCTTGGTCAAAACGAAACATATTTTGTTAAATAACATATAGGAGCAACTTCTATTATTTATGAGAAGAAAATTCCTAAAGAATTCGAAATATGGACTATTAAAGCTACAATTTTACAATATTACATCATTTTCCTGTATGATAATCATAAACTCATACATACCGTTGAATTCAGAATAAACAAACGCTTTTACTGATCCAGAAATAAATCAAAATTTTCAAAAATTTCGAGGGGAGGTGGTAATTTAAAATAAAAATTTGTGGTTTTTTTTTTTTTAAATTTGTTGGTATTGAGTTATAGGCCTCTAAAAATAGTGTAATGTTCGCTTGAACATTTTTTTGAGATCTCTGATCGTTTCCGAGCAAAAGTAAACGGGGCGACTCGGACTAAAGGGTTAATTTCTCTCTCAAAACGCAAAAGTCGCACGTACTGAGGATGGTGTAATTCGTAAGAAGGTCCCACAAACAAGTATACAAAGTTTCATCAAAATCGGGGTTTGTTAGTTTTTTGTTAAGTTTGTTAATTTTGTTTGTGATTTTATCAATGTTTATGGTTAATTTTAATTTTTCTTTTTTGTAAATAAATAGCGATATATTTATAGTAGTAATGAAATTTTGATTTTTGTCCACAATATTGATATTTATCCGCACTGTGCGGCGCTTTCGTTTGGGCGCGACCCGTGTTTGCCCGCGATGGAAATTAATTCGAACGGGCGCGCAACGTTAAAGGAAGAATCGGCTAATAGATTCCGATCCGCGCCTCTCACCATTATGCCAGGAATGTAAGATGGTACAGTCTCAAAGAGCGCTAGGCTGGCCGTGTGGGCTGAAAGGACCGCGTGCACCGCCAAAAAGAGACTACCGACCGCAGCGCTCAGCCCACCGCAGAGGCAACAAAGGACAACGTACTTCTTGCAGCAACCACCTTCGCCGGTGTGGCCTGTGAAAGAAAAATTGGTCAACGACGGAACAAAAATGACGCGCGGGGAATCATACGCGAGGGTGCAACGGGTGGGACGTGGCCGATGGTCCGGGGGAGGATAGCAGAAGCAGAAAGTAAAAAAATAATTAAGGGGGTATCCTGAATTAGGAGGTCTTAAAAAAGCGGTTTTTCGTGATTTTTTTTAGGATGGAAAGAAATAATTAATTCTATTGAACTTTTTATACTATTTTCATACATATTTGAGTAGTCTTTACAAATTTTTTCAACAAGAAATATTCAAGTTGAGTCGACTGTGACGCACATTTGTAGAGCACCTCACAATTAAGGGGGCAGGGTCAAGTAAAATTCAAAATTTTGACCTGTTTTTTGTTTTGTTTAGAAAATTAGTTTACCATCTGGAGAATGTGCTCCGACCATTTCAGCTGAAACTACGAAGTCTAAGTGTACCTACAAAGTCATTAAAGCGATGCGCTCCGAACGGTACACGAGGGACTATTTTTAGATCCGGAAACTTAAAACGCATTTTTCTCGAAACACAAAATTTCGCGTGCCGTGCAATGTAGCTTAGAGGTTTCTCAGTCGATTGCTATGAAACTTGGCACAAAATATTCCTTAAACTATTCTCCTTTGCATCAACCTGAAGGTTTTTATAAAAATTGAAATACACAGTGTTTTTAATCACTTTTTTTATAACAAGATTTTTTTAACGTGGCGTGAAATTTTAAATTAAAAATTTTTCTCTTTTAATCTAGGTTGATGCAAAGCGGATTACTATATTTTAACGAAAAATTGGTGGATTTTTGATTTCAAATAATTAGAGTGATCTGTGCGTTGCACGGCGCATTTTCGAGGAGCCAACTTCAAACAGCTGCTGTTCATTCATTTATGAATATTTTTACATAAAAAAAATTATATAGATTACCTAGATGCTACAAAATATCAAGTAATTAGTTGTAAATAAATATATATTATGCACTCTTCAAAAATAATTCGCGAAAAAGCGGTTCTTTACTTGACCCTCCCCCCTTAAAACCTCCTATCGGCGGGAAAGATACAGGTCGTAATTTTGGTTTGACACATAAAAACCAAAAGAAATTTCCATTTTCATACATTTTTCTTCTATGTGAACTAAAAAAATTCATATCAAAAAACTTTTAAACAACTTTTTTATCAAGTTAAAGTGATTTTTTTCAGCCAAAGAACTCGTTCTTTTTCTCAAACTTGCAGTATTTTCACATTTCACCATTTTTGCAGGTTTTTCTTGGTTCACATAGAATAAAAATATATGAAAAAAAAAATTTCTTCAGGTTTTTTTGTGTCAAACCAAAATTATGACCTGCATGTTCCCCGCCGATAGGAGATTTTAATTGTGATGTGCTCTACAAATGTGCGTCACAATCGACTCAAATTGAATATTTCTTATTGACAAAATTGGTACAGACTACTCAAATATGTATGAAAATAGGATAAAAAGTTCAATAGAATTAATTATTTTTTTCCATCCTAAAAAAAATTTACGAAAAACCCCTTTTGTTAGACCCTTCTAATTTAGGATACCCTCGTAAATGGATATTGATATTGAACGTACATCATCGTGTATGATTTTATTTGCAATCTGACGATGCAGTAAGAAATAGAAGCCAATGTCTCCACAGGAAATTCAAACTTATAGGGACAAGAATGCGAAAAATGTACTTAAACAGAATTAAATTAATCATGCAGCAATGGAATTTAATGGAAGATCCTCTAATACAACTGATGCTTATTTTAAATATACAATATGGAAGAATAATGGAAGAAATAAGGATTAAATGATTTTCAGCAAAGAATCGTAGGAGAAAATTTTAAAAAATCAAAACAATTATTAGAGAGTCTGCAAATGTTTGAATTTCCAGACAAAAAATGTACGTTGTCGTTTAAATTACAAAAACAGCGGTATCGATTGACGTTTCAATTATATTTGCTGGTACTCTTCGAGGTTGTAATAATAAATTACGATCAGACTGCGAATTATAAAAATTTATCTATAGAAATACGAAACACATATGCTTGAACGTGTCCAGAATATTTGTGCTTATACAATATTAAATACATTTTACGAATATTTAAATGAATAAAAATATGCTTTACAACAAAGACAGCATTTATAATATTATTTTAAAACAATTTTTAAAAGAACATGAAAATAAATAAAAACGTTTGTTATAATTACTCACAAACAGAATTAACTCTTACTTACTGCTTTTAAATCCCTACCCAGAAAAAGAAATACCGAAGTCAATTTATAATAAGTAAAAAAAAAGTATATAGTGTCAAAAATCGGTACTGATAATAATATATAGCGAAAAAAAAATTTTTTTTATTGTTAAAAGTCGAAAAAAAAAATAGTAATTATGGAAGGCCCACTACCGGACCGGGTTTGGAGGTTGCAGAATGGATAGAAGTTTAAAATAGAAAATCTTCAAGAAAATTGAAGGATACACACAGTTTTAAAAACACGATCGAATGCTTAAAATTAAAATCTCGATTAAAAACACTTTAAATATTTTTTTTGTATTTTCTTCTGTAAAGGTTATCTAAAGGCGACAATTTTGAAAAAAAAAACAAAATTGAATTTCAACCATTGTTAAGAGAGTTATGACCAAAAAAACCAAAAATTAGCGGTTTTTTTTTTAAATTCCATATTTGTTGAACCAGTGATCAACAAAATCTAAAAATTTACCAGGAAGAATCTTTTGAGGGGTACTAAAAAATACCAAAAAGTAAAGAAAGTAAAAAAGAAAATTGTTTGAACCTAATCGCCTTCTAAAAAGCGAACGATCAAGTAGAAACGCTAGCCGCTCATTCCTGTATCATCATTTAATTCGTAATTTTTCGCGAGGCAACTAATTTGGTAAATATATAAAAAAATATCGACTCTTAACACATTATTGTCGTACATTCGTCTCGTAGTACGCGTCAAATGTATATATTAGGTTGTCCCGAAAGTTTCTTTCGCAAGTTGTACTCGATTATTTTATGTGGTGGTGTTTATATAAATAGACAATCTAATTTCATAGACATTCATGTTGTAATAGTAATGGAGCACAATGAATCGTGCACAATTCAGTAATGTAACATAAAACATAAAATATTGTGCATGCGTTACTTATTAACGCGTTGGCTGCCAGACTGAAACTCGTGGAAATGTCTACAGAATAAAAATTTTGTCTCGAGACTATCGAAGATTAGATAATTTACCTCTTATTCTAGTACTTAATTGTTGTAACCTCACCAAATTCACGAATTCTATCCAGATTTATTTTTATTGCCGCTTCACCTTCGAAATTAATTTTTTTCATTACTCAATGGAAAGTCCTGTCACCCGTTTCTGGGTGACGTGGCGACCAACGTGTTGATAAAGCGAAAGAAACTTTTGGGACAACATAATATTTCTCTATTTATCAATCGTTCGATGATCCATCATTAATTTCTTTCTTTTCTCCGCGAACTCTATTCCGCCCCTAATTGCACTCGACGCGCGTGCCGATAATCTCGATCCCGCAACATCGACGACAGGATTTTTATGTGAAATTACGCCAGCGTACAAAATTACCTCCACTCGAGGTAAGCATCGCGCCGATTGTCGATTTTTCGTGGTAACAGAGGTATTCCCATTCGCTCGTCATCCGAGTACGACTTTTGTTATCAAAGCTTAACGATTCAGCCGACTACGCTGTACTGGAAATTCCCTTCGTGAATGTTGAGCGATGGAAGCGTCGGTACCGCGTCGCATCAAAGACAATAGCAGATTCTTTCACTCTCCGGAGAGTGGGAGAGGGGAGAAGAGAGAGAACGAGTCGTCAGAGCTGAACTTTTTAATCAGGTTTCCCATTAATAAAGAAGAATACCGAGCCTTTCTATAGAGCACCTAGAGAACAAGTGGAGAGATCATCTTCTGTAATTAAAAATCTAATTATTTTTCTGCCGACGAGTAAAGTCTGTTGAAGATTATGTAGGTGACTCCGGAATTGAAAAATTGCGAGTGGCTGGGAATAGTCGCTCCCACGGTCGTGTAAAATTTACGTCGACATTCCTTCGAATGATCATTCGGTAATAAAACGACCATCGCGACTCTTCCCGGCCTTACATTTTGACAAAACCGACCATTGTCGCGATTCGACGAGATAGGATCGCAGTGGAAGACGGTGCCGAACGACTCTTCTTTTCGGGAAAATTTATTTCCTTTGCCTCGAATTTGTCAAAAGAGACGCTCGACGGTTCGGGATTTTCTTTTCAATGACTCGAAGGGTTCTTTTCTTCGATTTCGATACGCGCAACCTTACCTCAAGGTTTGCCACGGTTTCCCATTGAAATCGTCAAAGAAAGTTTCACCGGCAACCTCGAAGTACCTGCTACCAAAGCTTAAGACCGATTCGTCGAACTGCACCTGAACTACCCGAATCGGTACAGTTACGATCAGAAAAAAGCGCTCCATTCGGTGCCACCGAAGCGAAACTGACGTTTGGGCAACAATAGACAAAGCAAAGTGATTTCGGGGATAAACGAACCAGCTGGGTTTTCCTATTTTCTTCAAAACAACAATCTTAGATTCTACTGGGTTCTCCCATAAGTTCCCGGGCACTTGATGCGTGAATTTTTGACATTAAAATTCTTTATTACATTTGATCCAAATCGGAATTGAACAATTGTCGTGGCCAATCTAACAATCTTAAATTCTACTGGGTTCTCCCATAAGTTCCCGGACACTTGATGCGTGAATTTTTCACATTAAAATTCTTTATTACATTTGATCCAAATCGGAATTGAACAATTGTCGTGGCCAAAATTATTTTAGCTTTATTTAAAGATTTAAGGTTGTATCGTCATAGGTCGTTGAATTCGTTTCGACACCTGCTGAAATATTATAAAGTCAGAAATATATGTTAACGTTTAAAAAATCGAATTGGTCTCAATTATTTATTTAAAGAGAAAAATTTTTTTTATCGTTTATACTGAAATTTGTAAAGATGTTAATACCGATCAAGTTTTGTTGGAAACATTTTATTATTGGATCATCAGAAATGTCTGAAAAATTGTGCTAAACTGTCCTTCCGGTCACAGCTCATTGAGCTTCGTGAAGTTGCCACCCCCAAATGCAAATTTTGATACAAATCAAATTGAACTCGTTTGTCCACGATTTGTCCACGTTTGCCCAACAAAAATTTTCATTTGTCCACCCTCCTCAAAAAAAAAAATTATTAAAAAGAAATTCTTTTTATTCAGCACCCCCATAGCAAATGTTTTTTAGGATTTTTAATGATGTTTGATTGTAAGCGATTTGTCCACGTTTGTCCAACCGCAATTTTCATTTGTCCATTTAAAAAGTATCAGAAACGATGGCATTTATTTTGAAGAATAATTATTCTTTGATTATAATGTTATTATAAAATGATTTATTGGTAGCAAGTGTCCGGGAACTTATGGGACAACCTACTACATAAATTCCATGGATAAGACGTCTTCAATTTTTAATCGTCTCCCCGACTCGCTCCACTTTACCGCGCTCACTTCTATTCGAATCGCTGACTATTATAAAATCGAAATCTTCGCGACTCGCGACGCAGGCTGAGCTGAATTTTTCGAGATTTTATCGAACCACTTCAGGCACAGCATCGAACGCGTTTTATTAAGGAACTCGTCGATACCTATTTATATGACAACCTTTCCTCATCCTCCAGTGACCTTCGACAATGTTATAACATATTTTTTTAAGGGCAGAAATAGAACGTGGATGGTGGAAAAGGCATTCGTCGCGATGAGTAATAGAAAAAAGAGGAACTGTAAATATTATCCATTAGTGCTGAATAAAAAGAATTTATTTTTAATAATTTTTTTTTTTTGGAGGGTGGACAAATTAAGTTGTTATACATGAAATGTTCGATTTTGATTAATTTTTGAAATATGCTTTCTCGGTAAATATTCACGTTCTTGAGATGTTTTATACATCAACTCAAAGCCTAGAATCTCATCCTTTATAGGTAATTTTAATTTTTCAATATTTACGTGTTTTGACGCATCCTTTTCAACTTTTTATGAAATACGAAAGAACATGATTTTTGCCAAAATAAAACGTCTCGAAGAAAATCTGCAAATTCCAAGAATTCTTATTTTAAAACAACACTATTAGTTGTTCCGATAAATGGTTATTGAAATTTGTTAAGATTTTCGTAAGGCACAACTAATTTTTCGACTAATCGTAATTTTTTCGAAAATTTATTAAATGAAAATAGAAAAGTTGTCATTTCTTGAAAGGATTTGCAGAGTCAATGGTACCTATTTTTATTACAAATGTTTAATACAAAAGTAGTTATATTTATTTAAAATTATGATTTTAAATTGGATATTTCATATGTAACAACCTGATAACATATCGTGATATTTTTGAAGGTATTCTTATTCCGTTATCTCAACAAATTGGAACACGTAACGTGTCATACCTAAATATTTTCACGAATATCGGACACATAAAAAAATATTAAAAGACAAAAACGAAGTGGTTTACGGACTATACTTTTGATTTAATTTGTTTCCTTTGTAGACGAAGATGTTAAGTGTATTTCGATATTTTTCTCCCGAATCAAGTGTCATAGTATAATTATAAGGATAATAATAATTATTAATAGCAATGTTGTGATAATTTCGTCACAAATGTTCTGGAAGTTCTAATAGTAAATTATATTTTGCATGGTATCCGTGTAGACCAGGGCTTCTTAAACCTCGGGTCGCGACCCGAAATGGGGTCGCTTAGCGAAATCTTAGGGTCGCTTAGCGAAATCTTGGGGTCGCGATATTTTTATATAAAATATTTAATATTCTCTTTTATTTATGTCATTCAAAAAATGCAATTTTGATGAAAAATAGGGTACATAATTTTTGTACCCTATAATAAATACAACAACAAACAAAATGCAATTAACTATAATAAATACAATTTTACAATATTTTGTGCAATTTTTAATTTCATATTTTTGTATGTTTTTAAACAAATCGTAAAATTATATTTTTCCATATGTATATATAAAGTTACCTAATCATATATCTTTATTTTATATTTTTTGGGTTGCTAAAAATATCGCAATCATAAATGGGGTCGTGGGGTCGAAAAACGTTCAAGAAGCCCTGGTTTAAACCAGCAGTTTACTTTAATTTCCATCGATTTCCACGAAAAAAAAACCTATAAATTTGTATCGCAGACTCTGATCGTTTGTTCTTGATAAAATTAAAAAAAAAAAAACTTTCTTCTCTCGAATTAAATGTTATCCATCGGCGCGCCGCGGCGGTAGTTTAAAGTTGAACAGTCCCGGAAGTACGAAACGTTCAATCGTCAGATTTCGAACAGCTTACAAGTAGGGATGGTGTGAAAAATCACTAACAGTCATTTTTCACGGTGATCATACAATCACGATCGCAGTCGTGATTAAATTTCGATCACGACCGTGATCCGGAAGATGGCGTTTCAGAAGCGGTTCATGTTAATTGTTATCGTTTAGACATAAGTTCCTAAAGAGTACTACCAAATGTTCCTATTAAGATTAAAATACGTCTGTTATGTACATTCTCTACGTGTTGTAAGAATATATATACAAAGCGTAATTTTTACAATAAAGAGACGCACAGATAGGCCCGAATCGGGCCTAAAATGTATTTTGAAATGAAACAAAAAAATTGTTATCGTTAGTGTTTCGCTGTCTCCCCTTAGCGGAAATTCAAGAAACTACTAATGAGTCAAATTGAAATTGTATTAAAATTATATTAACATTGCTTTTAGACCATATTATTAGGTCGTCTCAAAAGTTTCTTCCGTGACTTGCACTCAGTTATTTTGTGTGGTAACGTTTATATAAATAGACAACCTAATTTCTTAGATGTTAATGTTGTAATAGTAAAAAAATATATACATGTCGAATTGAGTAACCTCCTCCTTCTCGAAGTCGGTTAAAAATGAATCGTACGCGATTCAATAATGTAACCTTAGAGACAAAATATTGTGTATGTATTACTTATTAATGAAATGGAAGAAACATTTGGGACAACCTAGTATAATACATATACAATCTAAAAACAACATAATTCGTGAAAAGTGAAAAGAATGTTCTCTACCAATCGGAAGCTATCACGATTCACGAATCAAGAATCACGAATCACTGCGAGAAATCATCGTGATTGAGAACGAACGTGATTGAATCATTCGTAATTCAAAAGTAGCGATTCACGTCATCTCTACTTACAAGGGATCCCCGATTATTTCGGTATATATCTATCTACACGAAACAGCGAGAGAGCGATTTCTCCAGCCAGCAATCCGAATGATCGCGCTCGAGTATCCGCGGGGAATCAATTATCGCGGGTAACTTTGTCGCGCCAGAGGCGACTTAATGGAACAGTTAACACCGGATTAGCCGGGTATGCAGATCAGCAGTGGAGACAGAATGGGGTTGGAGGGCTGATTGATAAATTAACAAGAAGGGTTAATCGGCGTACCGCAGGGGTGAGGATAATGCGATATCGGGAAGTGCGCGTGGTTTGCCGGATGCGGCAAGTGGGAATGCGAGTGTGCCGCCATTGTGAACGGATAACCCTGGTTATCCATCTCCATTTCCGTTCCTAGCCGACACCGCACTATCTGGAGCACTGGATATCCATCCATCTTCTTCGTTCTTAGATACGCGCCGTGCGTTGAAGTTCGCCAACCCGCCGGAAGTTTGCCGTCACTCTTTTGTCTTTGTCAACTGACACACGTGGCCGATGTTTATCTTCGCTCGAGGATCCGACTACGCGAAATTTCACCGGTAATTCGCGTTCCGCGCGGTCGTGCGACTTTTTCGCACGGTTACAATTCTCGACTGCGACACGCGCGAGCTTGCGTTATACACCAGATACGGATAAATCGAAGGCGACGTTTTACGGCCACGCACTATCCTCGTAGACGCTTTAATGGTCTACGTTTGCGCATCGCATGTAACCTCGAGGGGATCGCCTCTCAAGGTCAAACTCTTCTCCGTGCACTTTCTCATCGATCGGGCCTCGTTCTCGCAACGATGATCACCAGAATCGCTTATTTTTACACCGCTAAAGATGTCATTCGAGCGTGCTCGCGGTGAAAACACTTCTCGTCGATGCACGCGCGCAACGTCACCCCCGACGCACTTTCCTTTTCGCGTGAAATTCGTCGCGCGACTTGTTTCTTACGTGCTCGGTTAGGTAGCTAGGTTCGAATGCGAGAGCAGCAGAATCGGAGAGGTGCCTCTCCACGAGATCTCCGTTGGCCCGCACGCTGGGGTGTCCCACAGGTGGTGGTGGTGCTGGCGATTCTAGGGCCGAAAGGTGAAGCTTAGAAATCCTTTTGAAAGGAGTCCGAAGATGGCATTCCGCCCACGTCCATTCACAACCGAGCACGGATTGATGGCAGGCAACGTGAACGTATTGTAGCTTGTTGTTCGATTCGCAGCATTCTTCGACACGATGCTCCTGCTCTCGGTTAGTGTGAGCATTCGACTGGTCGATATACCGCGACGATTCGAGCGACTCGACGCGGTCGAGAGCGGAAATTCTACAGGGGTTGCTCTCCTCGAAACGAGGAGGATCGGTCAACAGAGCTTTTCCAGCGTCGATAACGCGTGCTCGCTGATAACTGATAACGAGGACTATGTGCATCGAACGCGTACTTGGTCTCATTGCAACTGATACTGCCGACGGGCTGACGATCGTAGCTGGATGCGACCAAGGATGGAGCCAAGAGTTACCTTCCCGAGTGTCTAATTCTATTTGAGTTACAGGAAACGCTGTCCGACCGAGCGACGTGACTGTTTTAAGCGGAAATGAACGGAAGTTGGGAAAAGCTCGTGGAACCGAAGCGACAATGCGTATCAACCATTCGAATTGGCAAGCTTACGCGTGGAATATATCGATTTCGATATTTCGACAGATATTGTGTTCGAGTAACGGGTCTTTGTTAATTACCAGTTTTCGTATTCGTTGTCGATAGACGGGTTGAGATAATACGCTTCACGGTACGATTAAAAGTGGACTTTGTAATTGCTTGAATATGGATAAACATGGATCGTTCGGGAAATCGATGGATAAGTTTTAGAAATCGAGGATTTATATTTTTCCCAAAATGATGGAAGATCGCAGTTCGCTATTTTTTAGCCGTCTTCGAAAAGGAGGAGGCTACTCAATTCGGCATGTATATTTTGTTGGTGATTTTGAATGCAAGTAATTTCTAATTTTGCGCGGACTACGAAAAGGTTATTTAACATAATTTAATATAAAGGAGATAGAAATTATTTCATACTTTTAAACAATTGTATCTCGAACTGGCGAGTATTCGTATCAATTAACTAGAAATTATTTCATACTTTTTAGTGCAGTTTTAATGTTTCTCGAAGTCGGTTATATTTTTTTTTCCAAAGGTTATTTTATTCAGACTATCGTGAAATATTTCGTTGATTTTTCGGACTGTAAACTATTTAAGGGGCTTGGGACAATGGTATTTTAGTAAATAAAAAGTTTCTCAGAAACGGTTAGGCCGATATTAACAAAATTGTATACACTTGTTTCTTAATAATAGGACTTAATTTAGACCGAGAATTTTTTTAATATTCTGATTTCAAAAAAAGCTAACGCCGCGCACACTTTTCAACTTTTCAAATTTCCAAAGTTTTCAAAATTAACCCTTCGGACTTTCAAAAAAATTCTCGGTCTCTTTTTAGTCCTGTCATTTCTGTCCATTATGCAAAAAAAAAAAATAAATTATTAAAAATAAAAAATAATAAAAAAATAATTTGGATCAAATGTAATAAAGAATTTTAATATCAAAAATTCAAGCATCAAGTGTGCGGGAACTTATGGGACAACTTAGTAATAAATACAATTTTACCACTTTTTATGCAATTTTTAATTTCATATTTTTGAATATTTTTAAGCAAACTCTAAAATTGTAGTTTTTCGTATGTATATATATATATATATATCGTTACCTAATCAATAAATCATCACAAAATATTTACATATCTTCATTCTATATTTTTTGGGTTGTGAAAAAGATCACAATCGTAAATGGGGGTCGCGAATGAAAAAAGTTCAACAAGTCCTGTTTGAGATAATAAATTTCGTCGTTTCGGTAAAGAATATTCATGTATATACCGATATTTCGATATTTATTGAAAGAAATTTCCATTGAAGAAATGTGCAACTAGGTGGTTTTATTATTACTTCGATAATTTCTTTCGAATTTATTTCGATATTCCTTTTCATTTCTATAAAAGAAATTCCTGAAAACCGACCATTCATCGGCCACCCAAAAATCAGAACAACCTCATAAGAAATTACGGCTACCGATGATGGTAAAACTTACATTGATTTGCAGATGTTGTTTCGTAACGCCTGGTTGGCCTAGGGGGCGGTCGTGGTGGAAGCGCGGGGGGTTGATGGGTTCTCGATGTCACTTCAACGCCGCCATCGCTTTCACCCTCTTGCCCTCTCTTATTCCCTCCAGTTTGCATCACGTGGCATTGACATTTGCTCTTTGAAGGTGTCGACACCTATATACCAAAGAATTCCATTGTAAAAGTTTTCCTAGATAACAATCACGATAGACGAAGCCGCATTTCGTTGAAAATTAGACTACCAAAATGACACAGTAAATGCCAACGATTAAGTTATGTCACCCCATCGTTGCCGTGGCAATAAATTGCTCGGTGAACAATGGTCACCCAGCAAACGCAGCGTGCATTAACGCTGAACGTCCGTTGCCAATTACAGACATGTTTAGTTTCGTTGGGAAAATAATGTTGCAGCGGTTGAATTTCAAATTTACGCGCGTCGTTACTCTATCTGGCACACATCAGTCAAACGAATAAAGAATTTACTTGGAATTAATAACGTTAAATAATAGAATAATATTAGGTTGTCCCAAAAGTTTCTTCCTTGACTTGCACTTCCTTGACTTACACAATAATAAACTGGACATAATTTGACAGTTTCTATTTTTACATGGCAATGGAAGCATTCGTGTTCTATTTGAGCTGAAAAAATCGATGTTTCTCATATATTTTGACCCATAACACTTAAACTATTAAACCGTTTGGAAAACAGTGTTGAAAGCAATTGTTGGATATTCGATTACCTATAATATGGCATCTTGCGCGGCCCAATAAGACGTTCCTAACTCGAGATATGGCCTAAAATGCGAAGGTATCTCAGGAAGAAATCGAAAAAAAATTCAAAAATTCATATCTCGAAAACCTATTCATAGAATTATTTTGCATTGCGATTTTCGAGTGTAGCATGCCAAAATACATAAGAAAAAAAATTGTGGTATTGAATGTACATTTTTTTCCTTTATTTTGTAAACCAGTATATGAAATGTATAAGAAATTGGACATAATTTGACAGTTTCATAAACGTTTCCTATATAAATAGGAGAGAAATGCAAAAACAGAGTAAAACTGAAATTTTTGTACATTTACTCAATTGTTCATAACTCTGGTATTTATCCATAGATATTCTTCAGCAAAAGCTTGTTTTCTTCGTAAAAGTGCGATCTATACGTAAACTATAATAAACTGGACATAATTTGACAGTTTCTATTTTTACATGGCAATGGAAGCATTCGTGTTCTATTTGAGCTGAAAAAATCGATGTTTCTCATATATTTTGACCCATAACACTTAAACTATTAAACCGATTGGAAAACAGTGTTGAAAGCAATTGTTGGAAATTCGATTACCTATAATATGGCATCTTGCGCGGCCCAATAAGACGTTCCTAACTCGAGATATGGCCTAAAATGCGAAGGTATCTCAGGAAGAAATCGAAAAAAAATTCAAAAATTCATATCTCGAAAACCTATTCATAGAATTATTTTGCATTGCGATTTTCGAGTGTAGCATGCCAAAATACATAAGAAAAAAAATTGTGGCATTGAATGTACATTTTTTTCCTTTATTT
>NC_071979.1:2966651-2982947 GCF_026283585.1 Hylaeus volcanicus
ATTGTGGCATTGAATGTACATTTTTTTCCTTTATTTTGTAAACCAGTGTTATTTATTAATAAAATGGAAGAAACTTTTGGGACAACCTAATACTTCTTAAAACACCCCACGTCGCTTTTCACGTATTCGCTTGCGTTTTATACATCGAAAGTACCTGAATGGAGTCCACCCCGATAAGAGAGGAGTTTTTGGTATCGGAGTTCTGCGTGTGCTGATGCCCGTGGCCGTGAATGTGCCCGTGATGATGACCATGATGCTCCAAGCTCGAGGGAGCTCTGTCCCTTTGCCGAGAATCAGAATGGGGGCCGTGCAACGAGTGCACTTGCTGTAAATGATGATGATGATCGTGAACGTGATCCAAACGACTATGAGTTCTCGTATTCGCGTTCGACGAGGAGGACTCGCAGGATATCCCGGAGCTGACGTGATGATGGTTGACGCTGGAGTGCCCGGTCAAGCTACCCGACGAACTGCCGTGATGGTGGCCAGCCAACGGCGTCGTCGACAAACTACTGTTGCCGTTCGCAACGTGTCGATGAACAGCGGGCGATCCACCGTGATTCAACATACTCGAATTCGACGATGCTCCGCTCATCGCGCTGGAGGTGCCATGGTGATCGCTGGAGAAGCCTGAATTCTGAGGGTAATGGCTGCCAAGTCCGGTGCCAGCGCTGAGGTGGCGATGACTCGATGGCGAGGATCTGTGTCCCATGGTGGCGGACGCAGAGATGGTGTTTGGATGGTGGTGAGTGCTCGGGTTACCAGCGGTAGCTTGGCCTCCGTGACTCATCGACGTCGAACCGGTGCCGTTCAAAGGGCCAGGGTTTCCATGAACGTGGCCAGCGAGGCTGGGCGCCAGGTTTCCGTGATGATGTCCCGTCATTCCTTGCGGCCCGTGGGGATGATGCACGGTCGGCGGTCCGTGATGATGGGTCACGTTCGCGGCCTTCGCGTTTCCGTGGTGATGATGCGTGTGCTGTCGCTGGTGCTGCTGAAATCCCATCAGACCGTCTCCCACGTCCAAATTCGCGCCGCCCCGGAAATTCTCGGCGTGTTTGTGAACGTGAGTGTGGGCGTCGCCGTGGAAATGCCCGTGGACGTTGCGTTCCGGTGACGTCGGTTCGTGATGGTGCTGATAAGGGTTCAGCACTTGCTGAATATTCTTCAGTTTATCTTTACCGGAAGCTGGCTGCTTCTGCGATAACCCGCCGTGATCTTCTAGTTGCTTGTCCAGGTCTTTCGCGGATGCTTCCAGTAAGGCTGAACTGCTGGCCTCCAACAAAGGGCTAGGGCTGGAAGTTAGGCTGTGCTGGTTATCCTGCATGCTGCTGCCGGATTCCTGAACTCTCCGAGCGGCCTCGAACGCCAAGTTTCGAGAGAGATCCAAGTTCCTCGGGCTGCACGAAAGATTGTGACCGTGTCTCGACAAAATCGCGCTTTGACTCTCCATGGGCCTCGGGTTCGATAGGCCGACTTGATGTTCCAAGATATCGACGCTCCGAGTACTCTCCAAATTGATCTGTTGGCTCTCTTGATGAGACAGCGGGCTTTCGAGTCTTCGAATTGGCTCGAAAGCGTTCTGAAGCGCCTCCAGACCTCTGGGGAGTTCTTGACTGTTGGAAATTCTTGTACTTCCCACGCCACGCTCCGCGCTCCTCTGCGTTCTCATGGAATCCATGCTACTCATCGCGGAGCATTGGCAAGGGTGTTGCGGACTTTCCGGAACGTCCAGGTCCGTGGTTAATTGCGGCTGGGACATCTTTGTGCCTGAAAATGGGATACACGAACCGATTAAAATTAATAAGCGATTAATTACCGAGGAAGGGTCGTACGATGTATCGCTTGTCTCTTCGCTGAATGCAATAGAAGCATTTTATGGTAAAGGAAACATTCTCGGGAGATGTTCTAGGTATTTATGAAATCAAAAATGAATGTTTCTTTGAAAGGCCAGCAACGAAATTATTATATTCATAATAATTGCGGGTTTTTTCAGTTTGTGCAATTTTTGTAAAGTCGTTAAAAGTATTTTATATGCACGTGTTGTATATCATTTTGTAGCTTTTGAAGTACTCTTTCATATTTAAGTGTTAGCAACATTAATTTATTGATCGTTTAATTTTTGTTCGTATTAGTAAAATTATGGAAAATTTTGATATAATAGTAGTTGCTTTAGTAGCTTTAATTCAGTAGCCGTAATTAATCATTTTTAATTGTGCGCCGCCTCCGAAAAGGTTCCATTGTATTTAATATGCTAGATTTAATAATTTAATCAAATTCATCACGAGCTGGTGAGTAATGATGCAGTTTAAATAGAAATTATTTCATACTTTTCAGTGCTTTTTCTCATACTTTTAAGCAATTATATCTTGAGTTTGTGAGTATTCATGTAAATTAACTAGAAATTATTTCGTACATTTTAGTGCAGTTTTAATGTTTTTCGAAGTCGGTAATAGTTTCTTCCCAAAAATTATTTTATTTCACACTTTTTAATGGCAATGTATAACCAATACGCTTCATGCAATAACAATAGTTACGAACAATATATTGTTGCAAATGGAGTTATCAGGAATACATGTGCAACTAAATGTGAGAGATTTCATCGCGATCGGTTAATTTCTTGCGCAGATACATTAAAGAATAGGAATTTTCCAATGACGATAGTTATAAACATTTAATAAAAAGTCCATACATTTTTGCAAATTCAAACATCGTGAAATCAGCTGTCATTAAATGTGGAAAGTTCCATCTTGATCGGTCAATTCCTCGCCGAGTTACATCGTATAATAGGAATTTTGCAATAACAATAGTTACAAACATTTAATAAAAAGTCCATAAATTTTGCAAATTCGAAAATTATGATATCAGCTGTCATTAAATGTGGAAGATTTCATCGCGATGTATTAATTCCTTGCCGAGTTTTACACGAAAGAATAAGAATTTTGAAATAACAATAGTTAGAAACAATTAATAAAAAGATTCGTAAATTTTTGTAGATGTAATCATCGCGAAACCTGCCCTGCAGGAAAATGTAAGGGTTATCATCGATTTTATGCCGGACATACGAGAAATACTACACTTTTTGCGATAACAAGGAATATAAAATGGTAAAAAATAAAACAAGGTCAAATGTTTTTTCATGGGATCAAGTGGCTGTGATGCTCTACTAGATGCAAGAAGTTTCAATCCGATTGGTCCATCCGTCCATCCGAGGTAATAAACAATACACGATTTTTCGATTTTTTGCAAAAAAATCAGATAAAAAATGAGAAATCGCAACATGTCTTGTTAACAGGATCAACTGGGAGGCATGCTCTACAAGATACAAGAGGTTTCGTGCCGATTGGTCAAGCCATCTCAGCGTAATCGGCGAGTAACGTAAAAAAAAAAGAAACACACGTCGAATTGAGTAACCTCCTCCTCGTCGGTTAAAAATGAAAGTGACGACATCTATACAGGATGTCTACGTATAAGTTCGAGCATGTACAGGGTGACAATTCTACAGCAAATTTCCAAGATAAAATTACTCTTAGACATTTTCTTTGTGTCGCCTTATTCTCGAGTATTTTCACTTTTAATTTACTTTTCTGTGTTTTCGACTTGACACTCTTTAAACGATCATAACTTCATCAAATTACAGTGCAAACTTAAAAATCAGTACAACATTCGAAAGAGCGTTAAATTTCCCATCTCTCTGATGCAAAACCAAAATTCATTACGTAGATTTAACAAGTGAAAAGTTAGAGAAAATGTCTTGTTTAAAATTGTCAGAATGTTAAGTTTGGCTTAATTTTTCACTTATTAAATCTACGTAATAAGTTTTGCTTTTGCACCAGAAAGATGGGAAATTTAACGCTCTTTCGAATGTTGTACTGATTTTTAAATTTGCACTGTAATTTGATGAAGTTATGATCGTTTAAAGAGTGTCAAGTCGAAAACACAAAAAAGTAAATTAAAAGTGAAGATACTCGAGAATAAGGCGACACAAAGAAAATGTCCAAGAGTAACTTTTTGTTGGAACTTTGTTGTAGAATCCACACCCTGTACATGCTCGAACTTATACGTAGACATCCTGTATAATCAAACTTATACTATTAGTGTATAAACCACGAAAATTGTTTAACTGATATAAACTTTGTAAAAGGTTTCAAAAGCTAAATTTAAAAAAGAAAAACGGAAACAAAATTATCGCAGTTTTTCTTCCGTCCCGAGATGCGATCATCCGCGAGATTTGTCGACACGTTCGTTTTCACGATCGCGAACGATCCGCGGGTCGCCTCCGCGCGGTCGCCTCGTTGAACTTGATAAATCGTTTCGGATTACGAAACAGCGGGAGCGAACGTAAGCGGCGCGTACGCAGCGAAAAATAAAAGCGATAACTCTGCCTCTAGAAATATTCATGCCAGCGTCGAATCATTGGCCAAAGGGATTCGCGAGGTTCGCGGTTTGTCGATGATCAATGGGTCTTGCTGGCGGACGTTTAAAGAACTAACGAATCTCCCAATTACGACGCAACGCGGAGCTCGAGCAATGGGACGATGCTAACTGCGGACATCGCATCCGTTCCGGACGCGGAAATGCGGGAAACTTTCGCGGCCTATTAGCGCCTTCCGTCGTTAAAACTTCTCGAATAGCTTTCGGGGAACTTATATAAATATTCTTGGCCGAGCATTAGGCGATTCTTCCCTTGAATCGCGAGGAGTGGCTTTCATGGTCCGGTATTGTGCTTATTTGGAAGAATTCCACCTCCGCCCTCTACCCCGACCCTTCGATAACTAACTCCCAAGTATTGCCTTGTTAAAAAATTTTTATGGATTCTTCATAATAAGCAGCGCGGGAAACTGTTGTTGCGTTTCTTTATCACAGCCATCGGATTTGCACGAAACCCATCGAAAAACAGTTGGCTACAGTGTCATTCTCGCGTGGAGCATTGATCGATGATGGGTTCGAGATGTTGGATCCACAGACTCGACCACAATATACAAGTTCTACAATTGCTCTAGAAAAAAAAAAAAAATGTAACTAACAACGATGGAAAGCGTTATTCATCGAAAATCGCCTTTAATATGTTGTATTCCGAACAACACAATTTGTTAAGGGTTAATTTATTATTATGAAATAGAATGAAACATATATTTACTTCTATAGTAAATAGTATATAGTATAGCGAATACTATATATTATAACGAATACATATTACAGAAACTGTCTATGCACTATTGCATAGATAATGTACTAACAGAATATAATCTTTATGAAATACAATGCGTAAAGCGATAACCAAATAATAATACTAAAACTATATAACTGTACAATAATAATAAGCGAAATATTTTTATTTTATTAAATTATTGTGTAAAATATATTTATTTTGGTAATCTAAAACGAACGAAATACTTTTCCTCTGCATTATAAACCTACATTCAATGTAGTTATTCAATGAATACTTCTATTAAGAATCTTCAATAAGAATCTTCATAAAATGAACGATGGAAAGAGATATTCTTTAATCGCAAGAAATTATAATATTTGCAAGAAATAATTTCTCCATCTGTGTATCATACATACACAGTTTATTTTCAAGTTAAGAACTGTGGAAAGCATCCTATTTTATGCTTTATGTTATTAAAATGAAACATATTTTATTTGATGTGTTAGATTGTCAAAATAAAATAAAATATTAATAAATAAAATAAAATAAAAATAAAATATTTCTTCTCATGCTTTAACTATAGATTACCTAAATAAAATATTTTATTTGCCGAAATTTTATATCCCATTCGAAATACTATTTTATTTGAATTCTGAAGAATCTATTATTTAAAATAGTATTTAAAATATTTTCTCTACAAATATTACCCATCTCCGTGTGTAACTTCTTGTTGCTGCGTGAACTTGAAACTCTATCGCGCATCGTAGTTCAATTAAACTGTCTTACAGTATTTCTCGCGATCCGTTCCCGCGATATTACGGTAGATCGTCAGGAAGAAAATTTATTTACTTCAACGAACGAGAAAAGCTCATTAGCATTCGTGAAATAACGAGTGTTACAATGATTTTACAAAGTGATGTTATTAGTTGGTGCAGCGACTGCAGTCCATTAGTCGAACATGTCGGAATGACTTTAGCGGTAGATGATTCTTAATCATAGACGCGACTAATTTCTCTTAAACGGATGCAAGCTGGTAACATTGACGCGAGATGTGTTTCAAGGATTATTTACAAACAAAATTAGCGGAGATTCTTGTGGAAATATGTAACTTGGCCCTTAGTCACGTTCGGAAATATTAGGAAATATTAAATCTACTGGAAAGTTCTGTCCATTTTTAAAATAAAACAAAATAATACATTTTTCGTACCTTGATTGGATAATACAATATATTTTATATAATTTTTCATACCTCGAATAAATTCGATTGGATAATACAATTTTTGTCATTATTTATGACATCTTGCCAGCGCGATTGCAATTTGTATATCGTTTTTAACGAATACGCCCAATATTTGTTGAAACTTGTTGCAACCGGAACGGACAGAACTTTCCGGTAGACCTAATATTTTACCGAACAATTATGGACAGGAAATTTGTTTACCGAATTATTGTTTGGGAAAATTAGATTTGCTGCGAACCTTCCACCAGCTGAAACGATAAATCCGAGCTTGTTCGCGATACGTTTGGAAGTATGATACATAACGAGTATGAATGTGACCGGTTTTATAGGAAGCATAAAGTAAGTCCACTTAATTTCCACGCGTAACGCAGTCATCAACGTTTACAATTTATTTCATTAATACGCTTATCAAGAATTTGGTAAAACCGATAGAATATTCATATTTCGTAAATTACATTGATACTTTAAATTTATTCACGTTATCAAGACTGTAAACATTAAAATCGCAAGCAAATAAAAATATGTAACGATAATAATGGTACAGTCCGTGTGATAAGTATTCGTACAGGAACCAGTTCAAAATAAAACTTCATATATTTATTTTATTAATACATTTTACAGGAAGAAATAATTAACCAACACTCCTACATGTTTTTTGAGTAGATTTTCCGTAAATTAAAGTTCGTTACTTTCGATGTTAACCTTTTATTTCTTCTTTTATTAGTTTTTATTTTAAATTGGTTGCTGTACGAATACTTCTTACACCGACTGCATGTAGTTATTTAATCTTATTCCTTGTTACATTTGTTCGCCATCCAAAAAAGAGTACTATGTTTGATAACTACCAGGCGAAAACTACAGCGATATAAGTTACATTTTTCCAACAAAATTATTTACTCGTGCAAATTTTTTATCAAAAAAAGTTGCCCAAAACAACAACAAAAAATGTCTTGTGGACCTTTATAACTTCTAAAATATGCGTTGTACGAAAAAATTGTATATACAAGAGCTACATGGTTTAAAAGGATGCACTACGTAGTGCGTTTATTTTGTTCACAGGTGGAGTGGTTTCGGAGATTTAAAAGACAACTTTGAATTTGAATAAAGATACAGTAGAATCTTTCAGATCCGCACTAATTATGAAACATAAATGGCTGGATAAGGCCATTTTTTTACAATTCATTCAAATATAAATTAACAAAATTGATGAATTGTTTCAATTTTCAAGGATTCTATACTTTTTTCTTGCTAAAAATTACCGCCACTGATAACATATCTTGCTCACACTTCATACTTTTCCTCATGTTCCAAAAGTCAGGGAAATTTTTATGGTTGAAAACCATTCCGGTTTGGTTTTTCATTTTTAAATGTAATCAAACGGAAGCGAGCGAGTATAGATACATTTTGCGTTTGATTACGCTATTCGTTGAGCTACGGGATTGTGTTAGCGTTTAATTACATTGGTTGCTGAGTTATAAGATCAGTTTTGCGTTAATAATAAATTATTAGTTTGTCTGAAAAGTCCGTGCCGATTTTTGATAGGTGGTACACGTCTGTTTATATTGGAATGGTTGAAAACAATTAACACGTGTACATCCCTTAAAAGGTGGAAAGGTCGTGGAACAAAATATTATTTATATAATTCGATAAATATATATCAAAATTCAAATATGCCTTTGAATTTTTCTCAAAAATTGCCACGAACTTTCTGGACAACCCGATAGTTTTGCCTTTCCTGTATTTTAGTAAGTCGGTTTTCAACCACTGTCGTTCGATCTATGATCGAGGACCTGTAAGTTCTTGAATCGATTTTAGTGGCCACGATGTTAATTCCCTTCATACGAAATATATATTACAATTAATCGTAAGTTTACCGGCGCGATTGCCTACTAACGCATCAGATTCATCAACGGATTAAAACATTGGAGTAATCGTGCCACATTTCAGAGTAAAAATGCAGGTACCCGTACATCGCATTCTCGGTTTCCTCGTTAATAACCATTACCGGGTAACACAGCGAGTTACGCGGCTCTTAACGACTACCTCAACGCAGAATCTTTAGTCTAATAGCGCGTTTGCGTTTCACCTGCGAAATCGATCACGTCGGCAGCTACCTTTAAAGCACATACGGTATCGGGCATCTAGTTACGGCAACCAGTCCGAAGTGGTCCTCGTAAGTACAGCCGGGTGACTCTCCTCGGCCACTCGCATTCCTCGTATCTCGTTATACGAGCGCGCAAAGCCTCCGAAGGCCATGGTCAAGTTCGATGCCGATGGCGTTGCTCGGACGCCGGTTAACTTTTTCCTGTCATTCGACGATCTCCCCGAATCGAGGAAAGAATGGGAATACGTACATCGCGGCACGTGGATTTAATTTCGTTCACGCGGAACGAGCCCCGACGATATTCCCCTCCATCCTCCTCTCCCTCCCAGTAAAAGGCTCCCGTGCCTCAGGACGGTTCCCATCGAACGCGCCGCGACGCCGACAAAAACTCTTTCCCGGATCGTAAAACCGATGTAACCGTCATATTTATTATAGTACACGGATGCACCATCGCGGCGGAACATCGATTCCGTTTCGGTCTGTCGCGGTGATATCGCGAGACGTAGAAAGGGAAACGTCAGCCATGAAAGATCAACAGGGGACGCTCGGAGCGAATCGACAGTGGACTTTATCGAGCGGTTAGGAGCTGTTAATTTCTACTAAGCAGATAAGCTATCTGGCTCGCTTCTGCCGCCAGGGATACCGGTTTCCCTGTCGCGGATAAATGGGACCGCGGTCGTGTGTCAACAGGTTCGATCCCGGGACCAAATTCCGCGACGAGTATCGCGGAATTCGACGAATCTGATATTAAACGTCTGTGGGTCGTTGTATCGGGATACACGCGCAAAATTTTCTGGATAAAACGCGTCGAATGACGGATAAACGATAACGTTTCCTCCGTTGTTGCTGCTGTGGTGATTAGGCTAGTAACGGGCACTCGAGGTGGTCGAATATTCGCACGATTTTTTCGATTAATTCTTGCTCTACACTACTCTACAGTTCATCGCTGATTTCTAGCGATGACCACTGTTATGTCCGAGCTCAGGGGAAAAAGAAGTCACCCTTAAACTGCTCAACACACCTCGATGCCTCCTTATTTCGTCGATTCCTTTCGATTACAATCTACCTTCTCCAAACTTACTTCTTCGCTACATTTCTCTCAACCACTCTCTCCCGACCGATCTCTCGCCGATCTTTCTGCTTGTCTCGAGGAGAGGGGGAAACTCCCTAACCACGAGACCGTTGGTCGAATCCCGAACACTACAACCACGATAAATGAATGAAAATATCAACCCGCGAATCGTTATTGTTGCACAGAGTTCCCATTCGTTGCGTATTATTCGAACGAATCTCTCCCGATCTCCGCTGTTACGCCGGAGACCGTGAGAAAAATCTCCCACTATAACCGAGCACACCCATTCTTCGGCATATTTTCCTCTCATCGCGATCCCTCCTCGCGTTTTCTGCGACGCTAGGACAGGTCTCGAATCTCCACCTATCGCGTGTCCGTTTCAGCTGTCGCGGCACGAGAAGTTGAGTAATTTCGAGACCTTTCGCGCGCAGAGACGGTCGGAAGGAACGCGAGCGGCAACGGGCGAAATCGAGGCACTCCGGGAAGACGATGCAAATGCGTGGAGCGAATCGTCGAAGCAATCGTCGAAGGAATCGTCGACGAAACACCGACGCTAACCGCTCGATCGGAATTTTTCTAGGTGATCGCTCGCATTAGCTCCGTGTCGCGGAAAAGTTGAGGCGAGCAAGAACGTTGCGTCTCACCTGCGGGATCGAAGATTCGGAGTGTTCCCTGGTCCGCTCTCCCGGATCCTCTCAATCACTGTCTCCCGGCGACGCTCCTTCCGCATGCCCGACGATCGAGGCACGGATCTGTACACGAGGCAGGGGTCTATTTTCGCAGCGAGCACGCTGTTCCTTGGTCTTCCCACTGGAATACCGCGTCGAGTCGGTAGGCGTGAGCATTTTCGAATCGCCGGGTTGCTACGCGTGGCGCCAAAAAAGACGACCGCACGCACTCGCGCACTCGCGCACCGCCCTCGTTGCACGCACGCCGGTCTAGCCGTCACCGTAGACCACGGATTCTCGTTAATCCGAATACGAGAGTCGCGTATCGCATCGCGAACGGTCGCGGCACAATTCTCCCACGGGGAACGAGCAGCAACGGAGCAGCGCTCGAAGAAAGAAAGCAACCGGAGGATAGGAACGGAGCGCGATATCGTGAGAGACCGAGTCGGTGCCTTCCACCTTCACTGGCAGCCGTTCCGCCTTGGAATGTGCCTTTGCCCCCTCGAACCCCTCTCTCCCCCTCCACTGTACCGGGCCCGTAGACCCGATGCGAGGGGCCCTCCGGGGCCCGACTCTTGCGTCGACAGCCCCCACCCTCTCTTTACCCGCGCCATTCGAAGCCCCTGCCCCTCCACAACCGTCGATTCGGTTCTGGGACCGCGAGCATCGGGGCATCAGGCCCACCCACTCGCTCGAGCGCAATCATTCGGGCGTCGTTAACCCGTTAAGTATTGATTTATCATTTTTTTTTTGTTTTCTATATAGATGTTTATTTTTCGTACGTTGTATGTAAATATCAAACATATTTTACAATCAAGTGAAATAATCCTCTTCGCGAAAATAAATTTTCAATCGAAGCTGCGAGCCGCGTTCGATAGAGAAAACGTCGACATTTAGGTGTAAAAATAAAACAAGGACGAATGGTTTGTTTTGGGACCAAATGGCAAATGCTCTTCCAGATGCAAGAAGTTTCAATTCGATTGGACCCATCCGTCTCGGAGTAAGAAACAAGACAAAATTTTTCTGTTTTTTGTTGGAAAAGAACGGATAAAAAATGACAAATCACAAAATGTTTGGTGTACGGGAACTACTGGAAGAAATATTGTACGAGATGCAAGATGTTTCAATACGATTGGTCCATTCGTCTCGTAGTAAGAAGCAAGACAAAATTTTTCTGTTTTTTGTTGGAAAAGAACGGATAAAAAATGACAAATCACAAAATGTTTTGTGCACGGGACCTACTGGAAGAAATATTGTACGAGATGCAAGATGTTTCAATCCGATTGGTCCATTCGTCTCGGAGTAAGAAACAAGACAAATTTTTTCTGTTTTTTGTTGCAAAAGAACGGATAAAAAATGACAAATCACAAAATGTTTTGTGTACGGGACCTACTGGAAGAAATATTGTACGAGATGCAAGATGTTTCAATCCGATTGGTCCATCCGTCTCGACGTAATCGGCAAACATACCTAAGAATTACGATTTTTTGCAAAAACAACACGTGTAAAAACTGACATGTCGCAAAAAATCTTGATGATGGGACCACCCGGGGAGACATGCACTTCCAGATGCAACAGGTTTCATTCCGATTGGTTAAGCCATCTCGGCGTAATCGGTGAACATATCCTAAAAAAACAAAAAAGAATATCCAAGTCGAATAGAGTAACCTCCTCCTTTTCGAAGTCGGTTAATAAAAGAGAAGGTATGGTTCCAAATTTCAACGTCGGGCCTTTAAACTCGCGTGAAATGTAATTAAATAATTTTGTGACGTTGGTGTCAAACGGAACGAGAAGTAGAATTTGCTAATGATTTAAAGTAATAAAGTAAAACGTTTATTTAAAAATTGAAATTCAGTTCGAATAATTGTATTTACTCGTTATCGTGTAATAATTTAATTTTAATCGTATTGTGATTAATTATATACTAATTGTTAATTGTTTCTGTTAACTTGCGGAACGAAACGTCGAATTGTCGATACAATTTTAATTTATTTTACGACGTCTAATTAATAAGTTTTTCTCTAGCAAATGCATCAAAGATAACATTACACGATAATGAAATAATGGACTTTTTGAGAGAAAGGAATTTACAACTATTCTCTTACTAGAATGCCTCGGCAGTGGCAGCTGCTGTTGTAGAATTTGTTTGTGTTCACCATCCTCTATACATTTTGCGTCGGATGCTATTCAAAAAGCGTTTAGTTCGACCCGTGGACTTATACCTGGTGAAATACCGGGCAAAATTTTCTACGATTTCCATGGCTCAGGTATTCTGGGTTTTGCTTGGATAACGGACACTAAGCAAAGAACCGAGCGCAAGAAAGATTAGGCACCGTGTCCGAAGCAGGTACAAGAGTTCAGAGTTACTTCGGCTCGTAATCGTTTAACCCCTCGACGACCAGGTCCCTCAACATGGATACTTCGTTGTCCGAACAGAGGCAACTTTACAAATTAACTCTCGAATGACTATACGATGTTTGCTACGTAAAGTAAAATATCGTGTAGTAAGTAAGTAAAATACAACGTTACGTTTTTTTTTTTTTTAATGAAAAATTTCTTACAAATGTTCTAATACGATTATTATGAAAAACATGTATTTGTGGTAACTTATTTTATATATAATATGATTGCTGAACAAAAAAAAATAAAGAATGAAAAATAATAAAAACAACCATATATTTTCGATCCGCACATGGTAAGGGCTCAGTTGGACGCATATGTGCGTCATCCGCAGCGAAAGTGTTAACTATCTTTTCCTGTTTTTGTGAATAATTAGTTTGTCTGGAAAGTCCGTGCCGTTTTTTTGATAGGTGGTACACGTCTGTTTATAGAATGGTTGAAAACAATTAACATGGGTGCATCCCTTAAAAGGTGGAAAGGTCGTGGAACAAAATGGTATTCATATAATTCAATAAATATATATCAAAATTCAAATACGCCTTTGAATTTTTCTTAAAAATTGGCACGAACTTTCTGGACAACCCAATACTAAAACCTTTTCGAAAAGTGCTAACAAAATCCAAATGTTTCGCCACTTTAACGATTAAAATTTGTGACAATCATAATCAACGTTTATCATTAATGTACGTAAAGGTACATTTTCAATTTAAAAAGTTCATCGCGCGTCACGATCCGAAGGACGCGGTTCTTAGCGTTTCTCTTATCGAGCGAGCCTTCCTGGAGAGTTCAACGAGAAACGGTCTCTTTCCGATCGATCGTTGGTTCCTCCAGATCCAATTTAAATTTGAAACGTTTAATTGTCTGCGTATTTGCGCCAGTAATTGCGTGAACATCTATTAACAGCAATTGTTTCGTTGTTCTACGCGTATCGTGTAGCGAATTTAATGGAACAAGGAATTATTGGTTATCGGTGTAGCTTCGAATCGATCATCGGAGTAGAGAGCAGCGGCAAGCTGCAAACTGTAACGCGTGTTACAGCAGAAATGGAAGGTTTCCGGCCTTCGTTCTCGAACGGTTTCGCATAAATATGCTAAACACAATATGTTGAAATGGAAGTCGGGATAGGACAGGCTTGGCTGTTTAACTAATTGATACCGATTAACGGTTTAATATTTTAATACGCCGTGTACACACTTTTGTTTTAGTACAAGAAGGTAACACATATTATAGTACAGTAAGCGCGGTAAGTTCAAACTATCGAACGTTTACTTCAACACAATAAAATGCGAGGGTCAAGGTAGTATTTACCGAAATAATGTCCAATCTCAAATATTTACAGACTCTTTAGTGCAAACAATCGTCGAATGGCCATTTACAAACCCAACCGTAGACAATGGAGAATGTATGATAGTGCGACGAAGCGCATAACCCATATTTCTTGCAAGATTTTAACCGGTACGGATTTTCCCGACTATTTTCGCTACTGGACTTTCAATCCTCGGTGCCCTTTGTTTCGGGGGACTCTGCTCGAACGTCGAGCGGCACTTCAATTTTAGCGAGCCGGGTGAATAGAAAATCGGATACTTCGGATTACAAGCGAAATTCGTTTATCATAAAATAATATTCTTGTGGAACCGAACAATTCCACGGAGACATCGAAAACAAAGCTCGTGCGCGTATATAATTTACTCCGTGAGACATTCGTTGATTGCGATATGGCTCCGTATTCTTTATTCGCATTCTCACGGTACTACGGAGAAAGAAAGAACTCTCCAAGTACAATAGGCGGCGTAATTAAGGGTCAAAAGTTTTTAGCTTCATTAATTACGCGAACACTTCAAACGATGCCATTATCATCCCGAGAATGCTGCAAGCAAAACGGTTCGCTGTGCATAATGTAGTTTCGTTTCTTCTCGGCTTCGGGGGGCCATTTTTCTGAATCAATTCGAGGAGCGGCGGAGGGGCGGAGGGGGTGGAGGAAGGAATAAGAAATACGAGTGCCTTAATTGCGAGTGACTCGTAATTATATTAAAACAAAAAGTGTGAGCATCGTAGCTGCGATTTTATTTGCTCTCAACGTTCCCATCTCGACATAAATTGTTATCAATGAACGGTCCAACCTAGATAAGATTGAATTTCTTTTGCTAGTTACTTTGAATATATTATCACAAATAGTTTTAGGTTGATGTAATCTAACCTGATATAACGCGACAGGATTCCTAAAATGAGAGATTCCTTTCAGAGAGATGTAAACGCCAATAGAACGATACGTTCAATAATTTATTCGAGATAATTAGGCATCAGTTAGTCATTCGAAGATACAATTTATTTTATTAAATAACATTGCTAAATATTTTGTACATCGAATTGTATATCGAAACATTGTCGCATTGCTTTTTGAAATTTTGTATCGAGTTTAATTTGATCTTAAATACTCTTGCGAAAAGGATACATGTGAAACGTCAAAAAATACTCAAATGGAATAACAATTTAAGTTTAATATTGACGATGACTTACAGTGGATAATTGAAAGGAGGAACGTAGTTCTCAGCAATGTGTTCAGATGACGCCACTGACACTTGCTGGTTGAATCGTTTGACTTTGTGAAATAAGAAGCTTACTTAATTTAAATTTGTAAGTAAAGACTGTATTTTAAGTTGAGGTTGAATCTGGTGCAATCATAATTGCTTGCAATTTAAGATCATGATGTAAATTCTAAAAAACTTTAAAAGATCACTTCAAATCAACGATTCTCAATATTTTTCCATGCGCACCATCTCTAATTCATCAGCTTTTTAAATAAAATTTCCTGCATATTGCCACTAAATAATTGTAAGTTTATAATTTCTCGAAGTCTAACAAATATCAGTTCACCTTATCAATTATCTGGGTGTCTGATCTAAAATTTACCTTTTTAACATCTTCTTTACATATATTTTAAATGATCTTGCCAGTTTGGTATGATTACAGTTAAGATAAGGAATGTGACAGAATGCTGTATGTATACAGTATAATAATAATTAAAACTTCTTTTTGATGTAAACACTTAAAATAACTATGGACTTTTAAGAGGGCTAATCTTATTATTCAATAAAGACTGGATCGTTTGATATTTAAGTACGTTTTATAGAGATAAATATAAATATGCGATAAAAAAGGAATAATTAACGCTATACGATAGATATTTAACAACAAAAGAATGAACCGTTTGCTCTGATAAGTTTTTTTTAATAATGTTGGTAAGTGGTGAACATTCTTACTAATCAATACGAAGAAAAGCTGCGATTGATTAATGGAGACTGGAAAATTGAATATTCTTTGTTTCTTATTAAACGTTATTTCATACTTCTTAAAAATGATACAGAATGGTTACTAAAAATTTGCCTACAATATGAGTCGCGTGATTATTTAATTGATGGTTTATTAATTCAATATATTCTTTGTTCCAATTAGCAATATTATTTAATAAAGTACACTGTTCAACTATGTAAGCGAATACAATATGATTTTGTTTTCCTATATTCTTAAGAACCTTTCTCATTACGAACATAACTTCTTTACTCGAACATTTTTTTATTTTCATGCATGTTTCATGAGTGAACATATATACGAGCAATAAATACATCTATAATTAATGCAATAAAAAAAGCATTTAGCAATGAA
>NC_071979.1:2982957-2995011 GCF_026283585.1 Hylaeus volcanicus
TGTTAGAAAACAAACCAAAAAACTGAAATTTTCTTATATTCTGTTCTCTTTCATTTATAACCATTGTTAGGATAACCTCGTTTAACTCTGGAACATATTGAAACGTATCTCCCGAGTCTTACTATATTTTTGGAGTGTATACTCGTATAGTTCGTCTTCGTTGCCTTTTTTTCCACATCTAGCTTTCGATCACGTCGCTAGCTAGAGCTTTGCGTAACTAGGTAACCGTTTCTTTTCCGTACAAGATGGATACATTACGTATGTTTCCTTCCGTATTCTCACCTCCATTTCGGAGATTACGCTTCGATCGCCGACAGAATATTTTAACAGACCGTTCGATGGAGACCGACAATCTTAATCGACCTATTTTTCCTGAGTTACACCTCGATATTTCTGTGACGTTCGTTCCGATTTTGCCTATCGGTCTCGTTGGAAAGAGTGGCCGGCGTTGGTGTGTTTCCGTGAAACCGCTCGATCCGTTGGACGTCATCCTTTTCTGGTAAGAGGTTCTAATTTATATCAATCCGTTCAAGTCCACTTGAATTGCCAGAATAGATTGAAACTTAAACCATCTGGCCAGTATACAGGACCATCCACGCGAATCTAACCACTCTGCTAACCACGTGAATTGGTTCATGATATTCTATTTAACTCTCGAAACGTTTAACGTATTTTTTTTTTTTTAAGTATCGTAAATTCACGACGTCACATTTTGCTCGTAGAAATTGCAGGAGATATTTGCTGGTAATATTTTTATTGGTGACTGATATATCAGGTTTCTTCATAAATTTAAATGATACAGTCAAAGACATATAAAAGGAAACATAAATTAAATGTTTGTTTTACAGACTTTTATAAACTCCAATAACGACAATTTTAACACTATTACCATGCACTTTCCATATTTGCAATGTTGCATACGGTTTTGGAGTTAGGGCTCTGTAACACTTAGGCTTGGGACACCCTGTATACATATGAAAAAATATAGTTTCAGAATTTGTTTAAAAACATACAAAAGTATAAAATTGTATTTATTATAGTTACAAAAATTATACACTCTATCGTTCATCGAAATTGCATTTTTTGCAATAACGTAAATAAAAGAGAATATTAAATACTTTACATTAAAATCTCGCGATCGCAAGATTTCGCTAAGCGACCCCAAATGGAGTCGCGACTCATAGTTTAAGAAGCCCTGGTATAAATACAATCTTAATGTATAAAATGGTTGACGCGTCTGTATGTCTGACCATTACGGCTGGAACCACTGAAGCTATCCACCTTATATTCACACCATATGTTCGTGCGGTGCTCCGGGTTATTTATGTTTGTGTTAGACCTCCCTAAGTGACGCTGGTGTCGCTTATTTTCGAAAATTTTTATTTGTGGACCGATTTAGCTCAAATTCACACCATATACTATTAAGTAAAAAGAAACTCTTTGGCAAAATTTGGACCCAATAAGTGGCGCTGGAGTGGAGACGACTAATTGATTATTGAACAAGAATGATTTATTGCCTAAAAGTGAATAAGACATTAATAACATTTTCATTTTATTACAAGTGCACGCATATTAGACATACATTACAAAATATAATAGTATCCATAATATGTAGTAATAATAGTAATATAAGGTGTTACAAAGTTAACTTAATTGACCAGATACCTTAGAAGCAAGAGAAGCAAGAAGCATACATGAACAAAAACAGCGTAATACGCGATTCGAGGATTTTGTATTACGCTGCTACGAGTGACATAATATGAAGCAATGAATAAAGAAAAGGACAAATGCCTTTATCGTATAAAATAGTCTCATCCCGATCCGAATCTTACTATTAAATCAAAATGTTAAACTTAATTGCGACAGTCGAGAAGGTCGAATCGAACTAAACCACGAGACCCGGGCTATCGGGTGGAATTGATTTTCGAATAACGAGCCGTGCAGAAGAATCGGTACTTTCCTTGCCAATTCGTTCGGGAACGAATTCTCGTTTTTTTCCACCAGCGTCCCCCAGACCGAAATGGCGGAGAATTATGAGCGGGTTATAGTTTTACGAGGGGTCAACAGTTCGGCTAGGAAGTCGCGAGTCAGAAGTCAGGGTTGCTACGGGCCTCCGTATTCGGACCATTAGTCCAATACGGCAATTCGTCAAATCGGGAGAAATGTAGTATCAATAACGTCCCGCAGCTGCTGCCATCGAAGCATGCATTTTCCTGACGCGCAAATTGCGCGCGCACAACTTCTCTCCTCGAACCTACACGAGCGACAATTGTTTCCGATTTTCCCGATTCCGTCTACCGCTCCCTCCCGCTCTCCCCTCGTCCCTTCCCATTCGATCCGATCCGTTTTTGTCCCGTCTCGATGTTTTTCCAGTTGTTTTGCCACCGCGTAATCGGCGAATCGATCCTTCGATTGATACCGTGCCCGCTGGAATCTTCGGGCGCTTTTTCATTTGTATTTCCATCGACTCTGGTAACGCACTTTTAATGGCGAACTTTGACCCTCGGTAGTCGTTACTATTTACTTGGATGTTGTGACATAATTATTTGCATGCAATTTGGATGCATAATTATTTGTTTAACCCTTTAACATACGATCTACTCTGCGTTCACGACAAATTGGCGAGCCAAGGACACGGTTTATGCGCTGTGTCGTGATTGGCTGCGGCCGGTGACGAGAGACTCGGAACTACGAACTAGGATTTTTTTTAAATCTCGAAAATTCAATTTTCTATATGCTTTTAACCCTTAAATGGACAATGTTCTTTTTAAACAACATACTAAACATCACAGATAAAATTGACCTTCTTTTAATTTTTTGTTAATTTTGACAACTAGGTTTTATTTCTGAACGAATTTTGTACTTTTTTTAATGTTGGCACTATCCAATATTTTTATGCATTGAAAATAAGTTAATGTCAAATGCCACTTTGAAGAAAACTTTGAAAACGTGAAACAAAAATCGTCCATTTAAGGGTTAAACATCAAGACTCAAAGTTTCATGATCTTCTACGACTCCTTATTTATGAAAAAAGAAAAACGGTTCGATATTTTTCAGAAATCCTAGTTCGAGCGATAGCCACCCACCTACAGATCAACGTGCAATTTGTTTTTTTTATTACAGATTACCCAGTCTGGCGGAATCATGGACGCCGTTCACCTATCATTTTTTTTTACATACGAGCGATAAATCTCGCGATCCACATTATATTTTTGCTTAAAAAAATTCAAAGTTACAGTTAAAGGCTGAATAAATACGTAGTAAATATTTGTAAGCTCTATGTTTTTTCATTTTGCTATAAAAAATTCCGAAAAAACCTTAAAAAAAAACAGCCATCACACAGAATGACTCCCTCAACATAAATCCATCTCTTTTATGAAAGAAAGAAATAATCATTTGAAAATTCTATAAAACTTACATGTCGCGTTAAAGTACTTTTGTATAGAATCTTTTATTATGGGAGAACACTAACGTCATCACCTTATCGAAGTGTTAATTTCCGAAAGAGGTTGAAATTAAGAAAATTACGAAAGTTCCGAAATGATTTCGAAACGTGTCCTTACTTTCCGAACACGTCCTGGCGGTGTCATCCGTGAATGGAGCGACAAGCGATAGAGAAAATTTGATTCGTCGAACGTGACGCGATTTCATTGGCTCCCGTTGGACGAATATCATCCAGTTGGATGATCGACTCGGTCGCGAAATGGTATTCCGATCGTATCGGAACGCGACCGGACGCAGCATTTTTCATCGTTAGCGTGCGGCTAAACACGTGTCCGGGCCGACCACGTGTCACCGTTAATTTCCTGCGGTTTCCATTCTCGAGATCGTGCTCGACGGAAGTCTGGGACCGATGTGTGATGTTTGCGGATAAATCCTCGCGGTCTGCTAGTAGCTGACCCTCTCCCCGCGCGTCTTCTTTTCCGCTCTTTCACCTTCGCGCCATCCCCGTGCTCGCTCTCTTCCTCCTGGCGGTATCCTCGCTAAATAATAAATACGAGAGGGTTCTCCGGGAATACCCCGAGGGTGCCATTAGCGGGGTACAGGCCTCGGACTCACCCCTCTCTCGCACCCTTCGAAACCGTCCTCCGGCTTCCACCCACCCCCGCAGCTTCTTCCACGACCCGAAACGCGAGTCTAATACACTTAGAGGCGAGACGCGGCTCCTGTATGGGTGGAAGGGCGCGAGGGTCTCCCGATCGCTTTATGGTGGCTGCTGCTGCCTCCTCTCTTCCTTTTCTTTTCGTTTTCTTCGGCTCGCTTGACGAACGAGCCACGAATAGACGAATGTCTTAAAGTTCACGGCAAGACCGCGGGAGTAGATCATATTTTCCGCGCCACCGGGGGGAAATTCGTTTCCATTTCGTCCTCCATCCCTCTTCCTTTTCTTCTTCGAGTGCTTTGTCTGCCTGTTGTCTTTCTCTTTCGAATCGATTCCGATATCGATTTTCAAGTTCTATGACTGAAGATGATGGTTAACATTTTGCTAATCGCACAGATTTCGGTAAGGCGGGAGGCTACTTAGCACGGTCCGAAAAAGTGCATGTTTATGAATTTCTTGGATACGAACGAAAAATATTCTGGTGGTAAGTTTCAAGGTATTGTATAATTTTTGCATCGGAGGATATCTTAAATTAATAAATGTTTGATGTTTGACAGTGTACGCTCGAGTTAGGCAGACTGAATCACCTTTGGAATTAATTTAGTTAGTTTCTTAGTAAAAGATCTTGTCGCCCGTGTGTTACTGCCCATGTATTATCGTTTACCGACTCAGGGTTTCGAAATCATGTAGACAACTTTTACCATCGATAACTTCCTAACGAACAAGTTTAGGGCATAAGTATGCCAATACTTTTTTTATAGAGCACAAGAAACTACATCGATCTGTGTCGTCAAAAATATAAGTTTCCATTTTTAAAAAAAGGTACAGTTGCATTTTTCTGATGCATCGATGCACAAAAATGCATAAAATTGGTTGCATGTTGTGCACCATCCGATACCATTTAATTTTCACTTACAACATTTTTTTCTACTTCCAACCGTTTAGGAGGTACAGCCCGCTCCACTTGCATGGGACACACTGTATAATTATTAGACTGCGGATCTTTATGCAAAATAAAATCTATTGCAAACGTACCTACAAACATTGAACCAAAATATAAATTTATATATGTAATAATATTGTATATGTAATATAATTAATATTGTAATATGAACTTTACCCTCAATATTTTTTATATTCTTGTATACTGTGTGCATTTTGTAATTTCTTGCACATTCAAATTCCCTATAAATGCATAAAAATCCGCAGTCTAATAATTACTTATAACATCTACTCCCAACCATTTAGGAGGTACAGCCTGTTCCAGTTGCGACATCTTGTATACCGGTATTGAACGTTTAATACCGGTATGTCGCGATAACATCAAAACCTTGTAATTAACTCTTTGCCGAATTTTCACGAATCGTAATAGAAATTTTGTACCAAACATGTTTATCACAAATCAGACTCATGGACAGAAGATCGGGCGAAACGTATCAGTATGATGAAACCTCTAAATATATCGGTATCACTGATTAATTATAACAATACCATTTTTTGTCACTGTCTTTGTCTTCCGCCGGTAAGCCACCGTATGACTTATTACAGACTGACTCGAAAATAAATTGCGAATGAACTCGACGTCACGATGTTTGATATAGTAAGAACGTATGCCCCGTTAAAGTCCAACGGGTGTTCGAAATTTTAGTCTCCGCGCAGGTTTCTAGTCAAACTGGTCATAATAAAGATAAGTATCGGGTTGAGAGTATAAATGGGAAAACACGGAAGACCTTGGGGATAGATCATATTTTCCATGCCGCCAGGGGAGGAAATTCGTTTCCATTTCTTGCATCCCCTTCCTCTTCTTACGCTTTGTCTCTTAGTCGTTTGTTTCGAATCGAACCTGACATCGGTTTTCGGATTTCTACGGCCGACGACAGTCAGCGATTAATTCCTTGGCGAACGGATCGATTCGGATTCGCCGCTAAAGGAACGGCCACAATATCGCGCGGAAAACTTTTAATCAGTGCTGGAGGAGCGGTTACTTTCGTTTCGTTTCGTTTCTCTTTTTTCCCCGATATTTTTCCTTGAAACAGATCCGATCTGGTCCAGAATTCGATGCAAAGAAACATAGAAACGGTACGTCCGTCTCCGGATATCTGTATCAGGTTGCCCGTAGATCTCGTAATAGGGTGAACCTGGAAAACGTTGACCGCTCGCTCTAGCTGGTCGAACATTTAATCGAGGACGTTGCGATCGACAGTGGTTCTCAGCCTTTATGATTTAGGCCCAGATTTATTAACTTCGAACCCTTTCAAATTACAGCGTCCACAGGTCACGCTGCTTGCTTCGTCGAAAATCCGATCGGGATAACGAATTCGAGACCAACGAGAACAGTGTTCCTGATACCACGATTCACGAACTCTATCTATCGAGCGATTAATTCTAACCACGATCAAGTATCTGAAAAATCAATTAACACCTCGATGCGACGTTTAAAATTATGGACGTGAATCATAACGGTTAAGTTAAAACAGATCAGGAATTGGAACGGATAATAATCTCGCAAAACCTTTTCGTAGAAGTATGAAACCATGATGTAGTTAAATTTGTATCGTCGGTAGAAGTTCTTTTAATTCGAGTAGGTAACGAGTAGGTAACGTATACATTTCCTTTTCTTCCTTCTTTGATTATGAGTATTATCGTGTGCATACTTATATTTCTCTGAGTTTACAAGTTTTGAGAAAAACTGACATCTTGAAATAATAATAATAGTAATACTAATAATAATAATAATAGCAATCAGAAAAAAATGGAGACAGTAACAGCATATCAGTGTGTACCATTTTCAACTAGATTACGCATGCGCGAAATTGCTACAACTGAATTTTTGAATGCCAAAGTTGATTCATGAAAAATATCAACAGATATATTAAAGTTATTAGGTGTCGCATATATTCTCGTAACCCAGTTTTGCCTACCTATTCAAGTACGGTATGCATCAGTATAGAAACTATTATTGTTTCTAAGTAGCCTTCTTGAAATAATAGAGTCTAATACTCGCAAACTTTTAAATCGAATTACTATCCGTAGAAATGCCGTAGAATAACAATGGCTCGACGAAGTATCGAATATTTCTATTTTTCTCAGCATAGTTTAAGCAACTTTCGAGGACATCTGTAATTCTTTGCACTCCGGAGCCATTTCATTACAAAATGTGTAATTAAGGATCACGTCGTATTAAATAATGTAATTTAAAAAAAAAGGCTGCAATTCATTGTAATGGTACACAAACTTGAATCTTTTGACATTGAGAAACATATTTGTGTCAGAAATAAAAAAATTTCATACGATTTTATACGTAATGTGTGAGGCAGCCAAAGATGTGCATTAAAAGTTCCTATTTTTTAGGTTACTGTCTTGGGCATGCTTTACAAATTCTTCACAAATTGCACTGTCTCGTATGAAATATGTTCATACACTTCACTTTCTTATTCAAATGCTCTTTGTCACTTTTTTCAAGTGCGGAGTGTTTAAAAATTCCCTTTCTACATAACCGTGGCTCCTATTTTGTTATATACAGGGTGTCCTAGGATTAATGTTGAAACCGGAAATGGGGGATAGCTGAGACGATTCTAAAATACAATTTCTTTTGCAATAATGTCGGATGGTTCTTCGTTTTTGAATTATTAATGAAAAACTTCTGAGCAATCACAGTGCCCGAGTAGCGCGTGCTCAGCCGCGAAAGCATAGGCACGAGCCAAGATTGGTTGGGAAAAGTCATCGGGCCAACCATTTCATGACTGAGCGCGCGCTACTCCGGTGCTGTGATTGGTCGACGGTTTTTCGTTAATAATTCAAAAACGAAGCACCATCCGACATTTTTGCAAAGGAAATTGTGCTTCAGAATCGTTTCAGCTACTCCCATTTCTGATTCTTACACTAATTCCGGTCCACCCTGTATATATCTCAATATATATAACGCATTTTGGTTTGTTTTTCCGTGCTATTTGAAGAGAACCTTTCAAGGAAACGCGTACTTTAGAACAATTTAGGTCCACATAAGCATATCCCATGCAATCGTTAACAAAGTTTGCAGGACTTCTCATGTCCCCTCGGAGGAGTGCATAAGGCTAAACATGTAAAAGTTGCGTAGCAGTAAAAGCTTCCATAAAGATATTGACATTTGTATCACGCTCTTTAATCGAGCACCTCAATTTACAATATTTCCTTCGCTGATATTGTGGTTCTCAGCGTCTTGCACATTAAACATTGCAAGTCGATCCAAGACGAAGTACCGTGTTCGTCTTTTCGTAAACGTTTTCGTCTACAGAGGTCTGGTCTTCGTAGGGAGATGCATCCTCGTAGACAGGATCGAAGGACGCCAAACGCATCGGGAACATGCAACCGGGGAAACGCGCTCGAGGGGTAAGTATCAATAATTGAGCACCATGGGGGTGGCTCCGGTTGGCCATTTAGCGGTCGAACGAAGGGGATGGTCCGCGCGGATACCCATGGTACGGGGATATCGGTGGATGTATCGCACGGCGAGGCCTGCTATCGACATGTCGACGATGCCAGGCCGGGGCTGTATATTCCACGATATAGGAAACTATCCTAGCCGCGATCATGATACGCGAAAATACCATCTGTCATTCGGGGGGGGAGGGGGTGCGTGCCAGACCCCGTCCCAGCAGCCAACGACCACCCGCTTCCCTCTTTCCGCCAGGATTTTCACTCCGTCCCGTGCCTTTCCCTTCGTTTCGCCTCTGCCACCGCGTTCTTCGTTTTTTTCTCCTCCGCGTTTGCTCCTCTTTTGGGGTTTTCCGTTGGCCGAACAACGAGGATAAGAACCCACTTCTTTGTTGTGTAAAATGCATTGCGACCAGTGACGGAGACCGGTTCGACGATACACTCGTTAACCCTTTATACATCGAATTGCGTTTGGCTTCTATGGAAAAATGATGCGGGATAAGATCGTTGGTAGAGTCAGGCGGTGCAGTTGAATTCTTTAACGTTTGGAGGAGGAGAAACTAAAATTACGTGTTTCTTGGGTGAAACGAAGGAATATTTAAACATTGTACTTACAATGGCTGCGGATAGGTACAGAGAAGGTAGTTACCACACTTTTGAGCTCGCTTAATCGATTAATTGATATACATATTATTTACTCGTCAGCCACCACAATGTACATATTTCTGTTGAAGGAATCTACGTAGAAGAAATAAGGAAATCTATCTGTACTTTTATTTATCCTCGATAAAGCCGTGTCAAAAAGCTCCCGAGACTTAACCGGGACTTAACCGAGACCTAACCCAGACCTAAAGGGACATTAAATATTGTAGACTTGCTGGGTGAAACCTAATGGTGCCTGAGAGTCGCCTCTCGAGTGCAAAGGGTTGATATCACATAATTCATGTTTCTACTATTGTACTTTATTTGAGCGATAGTCTTGTCGGACTGTTAATAGTTTTCTTGGTCCAGTCTTGCTTGCACAATTCACAAGTCTTACACATACGTGTTTAGAATGTACCAGTTTTACACATTTTTTTTTTTCATTAGATTTACATTAGATTTACATTTACTAGCTCGGGTACCTCGGGATTGCTAAGTAATAGTTTTATATTATAGATATGGATTATCTAGCAGATTCTGCTTCACTCGTGGTGCTATTCGTCGTCCGGACGATCCGATCAAATTAATTATGTATTAATACGTATGCGCTAATACGATAAGTATTATACTATTTATGTCACAAAATATGGCAATATCTGTTCTATAAGTAGTCCCAGCCATTTCAATGTTTCGGGAGGCCCCGAACTATCCCGTTGCTCTAAAATCTCATTTTTTAACTGACTTTGAAAAGGAGGAGGTTACTCAATTCGACATGTATATATATATTTTTTTTGTTCCTATCGATGACAGAATTAATTCTATGTAAATATGTTAGTCGCCCTTACATTTGGGGTAAGAAAGAAATTAAAAAGGTACAGTTTAAAAAACGTTTCCCTTGATTTTAATCTTGCTTCGTCCTATCCTCGTCTGAACCCTTTGCGAAACGATGACTTGCCATACTCAAACCTTAGAATAACACGAAATACGACAGTTTTCCTCAATTTTCGACGATTCCGATCGCTGGATCACAAGATAAACGTGTTTATGTCCGTCCAACGGTGCGATATTCGTCTGAACCCTTTGCGAAACGTTGATTACCATACTCAAACTCTAGAATAATTCGATATGTATTATACTATTTATATCGTCAAATATGGCAATATCTATACTATAAACAGTCCCAGCCCTTTCGGTGTTTCAGAAGGCCGTGCCGTTGCCTTAAAGTCTCACTTATTTGTTCCTATCGATGACGGAATCAACTCTATCTAAATATGTTAACCGCTCTTACATTTGGGGTAAGAAAGTAATTGAAAACGTACACTTTAAAAAACTTTTCCCTTGACTTTAATCTTGCTTCTTCCTATAGTTCCTATTTTTACTATAATATACCCTTCATGTCGGGATGCTAAAATAGTCAAAACAACTATCCTTTTGCGCAATTACTACACAGTTCAGATAAAGTATGATAGAAACGTCAATGTCTATCTTTATGTACAACTACCCTCTTGCATAATTACTATACAGTTCAAATAAAGTTTATACCAACGTCAATGTCTATCTTTGCAGTATCGAATTAGTCTTACTTATCGTTTATTCGGGAAAGCTTTGTCGTAGCTTCTCCTCTTTAAATACGAGAGATTCGACACGGTCATGGTAACCCTGTTCTTAAACGGTTCGCGTCGAAGTTGTTTCCTAAAATAGCGTGACAGTAAGACCCACTCGGTCCTGAATCAGGACTCCTGACAGAGAAAGGATACCGGTGTGGTTTGGTTTGCCATAAGCGACGAAGGTTGAGGGGGTGTATCGGAACTAGTTGTCATCGACAGTCGTGCACTCATGAATAATTGTGCACCGTAGTCGAATTCATTCTCCAATTAAGAGCTACGATTTGCATTCCACTCGCTCGGCTCGATCGATGGCTGCTACTAAATTGAGGTCGTCGACGAGAATCACCGTGGAAAAACGTGGCTAAGCGTGACTAACGATAGCTCGCGACGTCGCTGCGCAATGTGTCGAACAATGTGTACTTATCGCGGCACGAATATGCTGAATATATATCCACCCCCATCCCCGTCACCCTTTTTCCCCCTCCAACCCCCGGTAATCGAGTCTCCTTCTTTTGTACGATTGTTCATCTCCATTCTCCCGTTCCTCGTTCGCATAAAAATCGTATCAGCCGCTTTTAAAAGCTGGCGAATTCGGTATTAATGCTTCACGCTGCTTCGCGTTATTAAAAATTCCTTCCGCGCCGCGCCGAGTGGCTTCTGTGTTTCAATGACGGCAGGCTTTAGGAGATCGATAAACCGCTTCCACGGATGCTAGATCGTTTCGAGGCGTAGGCGTAGGAAAGGCTGGGACCAAAATGAACGTTTCTTGACAATGCGGAGTATTGAATTACGAGCCTTAGTGTAGTAAATTAGTTGCATGGTAGGCTGGTACTTGCTGAAAGATTCTGTGATACTGTTCCGTTACTGTTTCGTTTTTTTTTTTTTGTGTGTGTGTGCCACGTGCAATATTTATGATACTTATTTCTTTAATATGCTCGTGTGTACTTTCATAGTTATGTAGTTTTGTTTCTAGTATATATACATTTACAATTACAATGTCTACTAGAAACAAAACTACATAACTATGAAAGTACACACGACCATATTAAAGAAATAAGTATCATAAATATTGCACGTGGCACACACACAAAAAAAAAAAACGAAACAGTAACAGAACAGTGTTATATATATATATACATTTACAATTACAATGTCTACTAGAAAAAAAACTACATAACTATATATATATATATATATACATGGAAATGTATGTATTTCATTTCTCAATATATACAATATAATAAGAACTGTCTGTGGAGAGTAACTTATTGATTCGAGATCCAACCACAT
>NC_071979.1:2995021-3017708 GCF_026283585.1 Hylaeus volcanicus
CCACATTTTCCTAAACTCAAAAATTAAATATATTTTTGTTTCTTATATGCATGGTAGTTTCATTTCTCTGTAATTAATATATACAATATAATAAGAAGTGTCTGCGTAGAGTAATTTATTGATCGGAGATCCAGTCACGTTTTCCTAGCCTCAAAAATCAACTTTAAAACCTAGGTACTACGAATTTAGCATTGTTTGATGTATCGTTAATGGTAAAAAGTAACCGCTTAGATACCGTGTAAGCATGGTATTTTGAAGAATTATCGGTAGATTAGCCCCAAGAACAACGCGTCTGCGACTCCTTTCGCGTCCCGAGGATTCTCAAGATCCGTGAAAAAGTTTCGCGGCCGTCTCGACGATTCCATAACCCGCAAGATCGGCCGCAACTGCGGCTGCGAAACTGATTAAATCTCGCCACGAAGAAAGAGTATATCTCATCGCGACAGTGTCCCGTACCTTCTCGTCCTTTCTCTCCGTGTCTCCCTGCCTTCCGAAACTCGCTGGCGGAACAACAAAAAAATATGCATCCTCTCTTCCGTTCCCCCCTCCGTCTCGGCGGGGGCCACGAAATATCTGGAAAGTTTACTCGTAAAGTAAGTCCACGCCGCGGAATTCCCCCGGGCCAATTAAAGTCCCGAAATCGGACTAAGCGCCTCGCTTATGCAGCCGAGGGCAAGGCGGAATACGGAAAAGGGATGGATCTAACAACCCGCGGACCGACGAACGTTATTACTTATTCGACTCGAGGATTTTAAGGGTGGCCGACGCGCGGATTTATTTAGATATTCCGACGGTGAGCATCTGCTCGAGGTTCGACTGGCTCTTGTCTGCCCCGCGCTTTCGCTCTTCTTTCGCTTAGCATTAATATACGCGGAAAGCGAGAAAGCGGCCACGGGCGTGTCTGCGACCTGTGCAAACCCCCCTGCTGTTGTTTTTACATAACATTAAGTTCGTTTGTGTAACGCAGCTTCCGCTTCTATACAGGATGGACCCTTGCGAATGAAATCGTCGAAATATCTCTGATATTTATTGTTGGTATTATTTTTAGATGCAGAAACCGGACCTGAAAGTTACGATTTAAAAAAGAAACATAAAATATGACTGGGAAATAATGTTGGTATTGTTTTCACTATTGATTAAGCTATTGTTAAATTTATTATGTTGTTAGATTTTAAGATTAGGTTTAATATGTTGTGATAAGATATTTTGTAGAAAGACATTTTTTAACCGACTTCAAAAAGGAGTCACTCAATTCGACATGTATATATATTTTTTTTTTTTTAAGAAGCAGTATTATTCGTTTCTGTAACGCAGTTTCCGCTTCTGAACAGGGTGGACCTCGCGAATGGAATCGTCCAAATATCTCTGATATTTATTGTTAGTATTATTTTTAGAGCAGAGAGCGGACCTAAAAGTTACGATTTAAAAAGAAACATAAAATATGACTGGGAAATAATATAGTTATTGTTTTCACTATCGATTAATTTATTGTTAAATTTATTATAATGTTAGCTTAGATTTAATATGTTGTGGTAAAGTGTTTTGCAGAAAGTCATTTATTTGTCCCATTGTTGAGATAATTTGTTCTTTGGAAACAATATTATTTTTTAATCAAATATTCCATTTCCTAATGAACGATAATACAATTTCAGTTGTAAGATTTATTCATCAAAGTTGAAATAAGTACAAATATATCTTCTTTACACGGAAACAACACTAAATCAACTGTCACATGTTTCTACCAGTCGTTTATAATAAACCACATGTAATTTAAAGTAATTGTTATTTAATCTCCCGCTCAACGTCAGTCAAAGAATCCTCGAATCCTCCTTTCATTTTAATAAAATCCGCTTACGACAATCGACGAATCAGTTCCATCACTATTCAAAACGTTTCAATTTGGGAGTTTGTTCGCCAATGCACAGGGAGAGTCGTTCTATGTCTCGTGACGCTAATTCCTCCTAGTCTCCCAAGGAAGAACTTCCATGATAAAACCGGATATACACCCTTGCCGGGTTTAATAAAGTTATAAAGTTTACGGGTATCGTAACTGAGAGTGACTTTTCAAATTTCCCTCGTCGTCTTGTACGTTTCTTGTTCAACTTCTTGATCCATCTTGCGTTTATTTTTCCAAGTTCTCTTGCCCACTTCGCTGCAACGTCTTCGGTTGTATCTTCGTTCCTCGTCGAAGATTCCATGTTTCGACGCGGTAGGTTCTAGTGACGCAGAGTTTTCGATAATAACTGGAAACTTTCCATCGGTGTTCGTATCGCGCAGATGCGGACAAAATTACATTCACATTTTAGTCGAAATATACAGGGAACAACTACTGCATACGGCAATTTAATCGCAACACTTGTTCCATGTTATAGTTATTTACTTCAGCTTTTACTCGTTCAATTCGAAGCATAATTATATTTTATTCGAAATATATAGGGAACTATTGCATGTGACAATTTAGTCGCAACACTTGTTCCATTTTATAGTTATTTACTTTAGCTTTTACTCGTTCAATTCGAAGCATAATTATATTTTATTCGAAATATATAGGGAACTACTGCATGTGACAATTTAGTCGCAACACTTGTTCCATGTTATAGTTATTTACTTTAGCTTTTACTCGTTCAATTTGAAGCATAATTATATTTTATTCGATTATTTAAATTGCAATTTTTATCGAGGATACGTTCATCGTGGTTTATTTTTCGTTTATTTTGCGAAATTTTATTCCAGATAAGAATTTTGCCCATCTCTGGCATCGCGCGAGATGTTATTTCCATCACTGGACACGGTGACTCGCGATTTGTGTTATGCACCGTTTCCGGGTGACTTCGTGGCCTTATATAGGAGGATGAAATTCGTAGAGGGGAGAAAACTGTACGTTTGCCTCACCGGGGGCCAATAATTTACTGTATAAATGTATTCCGGGCAAGGTGAACCCTCGCCACCGTGTCAATGTTAAATGAGCTCAAGGTTCGGCGTTCGATCGTCCACTGCAATTTTCAATTGGGTAAGCATGATACGCATGTGAGATATCGGTTGCAAAAATGTTTACATTATTATTATTATACGGTTTTATATTTGTTTATGGAGAGTCTAACTTTTTGGTTCATTTCTACGCGAACTAAAGTATTTCAGTTCGATGTGAACATTTAATCTTCTATTCCGTGACCATAAAATAAGCCTTCCTCTTTCTCAAACTGATTCCGTTGTTTCGTTTTGTCCATTTTCCTGGCTGTTCGAGCTTCTTTAGTGTTCACTGAAGTACGACGCTCCGCACTTTGCAGCCATTTCTTGTTACGGGTATCCGCAAATATTTTACATTCGTGTCCAATGACGATCCTTATCGTTTTCATTATTTTTAAAATGGAACAATATCCTCACATTGAAGATTGCAGCAGCTAAATAGGAGGCAATTTCAACAGTTCTTGAACCACAATGAAGATGTTTTGGTCCAAGACGACAAATAAAAATTACACATTTTTAAATTTTGTTTTTAACCGACTTCGAAAAGGAGGAGGTTACTCAATTCGACATGTTTCTTTTTTTTTTTTTTTTAAATGTCTGTTCACCGATTCCGCCGAGGTGACTTGACCAATCGAAATGGAACCTGTTGCATCTTGTAGTGCATGTCTCCCCCGGTGATCCTGCCGTCAAGACTTTTTGCGATTTATCATTTTTTACTCGTCTTTTTACCAAAAAACCGAGATTTTTAGGTATGCTTGCCGATTACGTCGAGATGGCTTGATGAATCGGAGTGAAACCTCTTGCATCTAGTCGAATATTTCTTCCAGTTGGTCGTGTAAAAGAAACATTTTATGATTTGTCATTTTTTACCCGTTTTTTTTTAAATCGAAACATTTTGTCTTGCTTCTTACTCCGAGACGGATGGACCAATCAGATTGAAACTTCTTGCATCTGGAAGAGCATTTGTCATTTGGACCCATAACAAAACATTTGTCCTTGTCTTATTTTTTACCACTTTATATCACTTTTTATCGCAAAAAGCGTACTATTTCACGTATGTTTGGCCTGAAACCGATGAAATCGATGAAACCGCTTACATTTTGCTGCCGGAGAGGTTTTCGCAATGATCACAGATGCAAAAATTTATGAATTTCTGTATTGTTTATAACTATTGTTATCGTAAAATTCCTATTATATGATGTAACTCGGTGAGGAAATTACCGAGCACGATGGAACCTTTCGCATTTCATAATAGATGAATTCGTGATGTTCCCATTTGCAAAAATTTATGGACACTTTCATTGTTTAAAATCATTGTTAGTGCAAAATTACTATGCTCTGGTGTAGCTCGACAAGGAATTTACCAAACGCAATCAATCCTTCCACATGTATTTGCACATGTATTCCTGATAATCCCATTTGCAATTATAGAGGGTGTCCAAAAAATGTTGGATGTCCTTGAATAGGACAGGGGGGGGGGGTGATTTGAAACAATGTTTTCTTAACGAAAATGTTGTCCGAGGCTTCGTTAAGGAGATATTGACAGAAACCCCCGACAAATCGAGTATGCCGGAGGAGCGCCTGCAGGGCCTATGCTACCATTTTGATAGTCGATAATGTAGAGTGCTCGGTCGATAACGCAGATTACTCTGTCGGCAATGTAGAGTGCTCAGTCGATAATGCAGATTGCTCTGTCGGTAATGTTGCGCGCACGGCCGATAATGCAGATTGCGCTGTCGGTAATATAGAGTGCTCGGCCGATAATGCAGATTGCGCTGTCGGTAATATAGAGTGCTCGGCCGATAAAGCAGATTGCGCTGTCGGTAATATAGAGAGCTCGGCCGTTAATGCAGATTGCTCTGTCGGCAATGCAGAGTGCTCGGCCGATAGGGCAGATTGCTCTGTCGGTAATGCAGAGTGATCGGCCGATAGGGCAGATTGCTCTGTCGGTAATATAGAGTGCTCGGCCTATAATGCAGATTGCTTTGTCGGTAATGTTGCGTGCTCGGCCGATAATGCAGATTGCTCTGTCGGTAATGCGGAGTGCTCGGTCAATAATGCAGGTTATTCTGTCGGTAATGTAGAGTGCTCGGTCGATAAATGCAGATTGCTCTGTCGGTACTTTTCACTACATTTTCCCATACTTTTAAGCAATTATATCTAGAGCTAGTGCGTATTGATATAAATTGACTAGAAATTATTTCATTTACTTTTCACTGCACTTTTTTGGAAGTCGGTTAAATTTGTTTTTCCAAAAAATTGTTTTATTATTTCTGTAAGTCGAAAGTAGCGAGACAACCGTGTTGAACTTTGTTTGTTAGGAATATACACGCGATTGTCTTAGAAAATAAAATAATTCGAAACATGTAGAACATTTCGAAAATTACTGTTTGTACCGTGAGATCGCTGAAATATCACACTGTGTGTCGTCTGAATTGTCCGAGAACTATAAGTTGTATAATTACGTTGTGTTATGTTGTTGTTGTTGTTGTATTACGGTTTACAAGAAACGGACGCGCGGTGCAAGGGTTGTGTGCGATGTTTCCGACAGTACGCTTTAGAAAAGTTAAAGATACGGGGAGAGGAAAGTGCACATGTAGCAGTGAGGGAAAAGTGAATAAGAAGTAAGGGAAGGGGGGATGCAGCTAAAAAACCGTTGTAAAAGCTAACCTCAATCTTGGTCCTTTAAATATTGAAGCCTGGCGCAGGACAGGAATAGAGCGTACATGCATCATTTTTTAAACATCTATGATCCCATGTCGAGTCTGTCTCGACACAGAAGTACAGTAAATGAAAATGTCCTTGAATGTCGTAAATTTATATAAGTTGAGGTATTTAGAACAAGTCATCTAAATAATTCGATTATTTTTTAACCGACTTCGATAAAGGAGGAGGTTACTTAATTCGACATGTATATTTTTTCTTTTTTTCAACGATAGGAAGAAAACTGTCCAACAAGAGTTGTTTGATTCCGAGGGGCACGTAACGTGGTGCCAATAACTTTTTTATCGATGGAAGCGTAGAGGAGATATGAAGGTCGACTCTATTTTTTTACACCCTTCTTTTTCAATAGAAACATTTTTTGAAAATATCTCGAGAACTAATAATTTTTTTGCCATGGTACCCTAATCATTTCTTACGTAGAATGAACGAAAGAATCGATCTGTGTAAAAAAAATATGCATTTCTATTTAAAGAAATGATGCAATTGTTAATTGCATATGCACTGCTGCATATAAAAAAAGTTTTAAGGGTTACAGGTATAATGCTCTTCGAACTATTTATCTTTCTCCTTTGCCATTTTTTCGTAAATGCAATAATAACGGTAGACATTTTTATTCGAAACGCGGTATCGTTTCGCAGGTTGTGTAGTTCGCGAAAAGCAATTAGCCAATGGTAATCGTAGGGCTTTGGACAGTTTTCGTACATAGATTAGCGCCGGCGTTGTACGCGCGTGCAAACATACGAGAGGCCGTCGAGTTCATCGCAACGACAGGACGATTTACGAGGTTTCGCAGGCCCGCCTGTCGGCCAGATAGAACGGATGTGTCAATTACGATAAAGCTCATCGGCGATCAATGTATCTGATGAAATTATTTAGACGACCGCTGTCAAGCAACGACGAGTGCCTGCTGGTTTACTGCGATATTGCGCGGTCTTGCACTATTGTATCAGAAATATAATTAACCCGCCTATAAATGGTTCATTGTTGCATCTCGATCGGTAATTTGTTTATGCGGAGCCCGAATAGATACCGAGTATTCGCGAATAACTGAATCCTGCGTTACAAAGAATCTGGTATGAAATTAAATCAATTAATGTATTAATTATTAATATATATTATATACAAATGATATATTTCACACGGAATGATGTTACAATGTGGTAAGAGTCGAACAATACCGTTAATAAAATTTATTATAAATTTCATCTCATATAATTGTACAATTGCTTATTAGCTTGATACTGTCCGCGTTTCTGTATTTGCGAGGGTGTAAACAATTAAATTTATTAATTACGAGAAAAATTCATCCAAAGAAAGATCGATCATCGCTTTCTCTCGACTCCGTCTTTGTGCTCGTACTAGTTGATCTGTTTTCTCTCTTCCGATCGGTTGAAAGTTTGATTACCTCTGAAGATGTTCGGCATTCCTTGAGACTATCCTTGCTGTGGTTTACCGTGAAACTTTTCGATGAAGCTCATCGAGAACTTGATTTGCGTGCGATGTACCCTAATCTACCGATTCTCGCAAATTTAGTCATTTATGGTTCATAATAATTCTTAATCGAGTCGTGAATGTATAAATGGGTGAAATCAAATCCGCAGGATAGAGGATTTTTTCTTCTTTCGATCCTTGCTATCGCGCGGAGAATTTCATCGATCCGAATAAACGTTTATCCTTTCTTCGAGAATCCTCAGCTTGTCCTCCTCCGATAAACTATCATTACTGTTTCGGTTGCATGAAACGCAATCCTCGTATTTTATCTCGAGATCATTGTCTCGCCGCGTGTTCGAACTAATAGGCGAAACATTCGTCTCCGCGTTCCCATCTTTTCGTTTATTCTCAGCATCCGACCCCGATAAGCTCTTCTCCTTATCTATCTCGGTCAGTTTCTCGAACAATTCTTTGTCCTTCAACCCTTTTCTCATGTCCTCGCCGAAGGCAACTTCTTCCAATTGCTCCTCGTTTTCTCTTTTCCATGCTTGCCGTTTATTGAGCAATATTACCTCGTCCTCCACTTCGTTTTTCCCTGTTATTGGCTCCTCTTCTACCGCGAGTGGATCTAAAATAACAATATTTCGAAACCTTGTTATTAGCTATTGCTATTAGAGAAGACTGTTTAAAGAGACCAACTGGGACATTTATTTCAATTGTAATGTTACTTACAAACGAAACAGCTGAGATAAGAGTATTCATATTTATAAATATGAATATGAATAAATTTATGAATAAAGATGTGAATAACGCGTTATTCGCATTTTTCTGACATTTTTTATAATTTGACGAAGAAATGTTTGGAACAAAAGTTAATTAGTATTCGATTAGCCGCAAGTATCAATGTTAATAATATTAAAACAAAGGTTGACTTTTTTAAATGACACTGTATGATTTTGACTTAATAATGTTGTGTATAATGATACGATGACCACCCTGTATATACAAGTGCAAAATTATATATTCTATAGCGAAAGTGTTGTCAAACAAAATTAAATAGGAGTTTAAAATACAAATAATAGATTACCGGCCGATAAAAGCAGATTGGTCTGTCGGCAATGTGGGGTGCACGGTCGGTAATGCAGAGTGATCGGCCGATAGGGCAGATTGCTCAGTCGGTAATGTTGTGTGCTCAGCCGATAATGCAAATTACGCGGTCGGTAATGTAGAGTGCTCGGTCGATAATGCAGATTGCTCTGTCGGCAATGTAAAGTGCTCCGTCGATAATGCAGATTGCTCTGTCGGTAATGTAGAGTGCTCGGTCGATAATGCTGATTGCTCTGTCGGTAATGTAGAGTACTCGGTCGATAATGCAGATTGCTCTGTCGGTAATGTAGAGTACTCGGTCGATAATGCAGATTGCTCTGTCGGTAATTAGTAATTAGTATTCGAAAAAGTTAATTACTATTCGATTAGCCGCAAGTATCAATGTTAATAATATTAAAACAAAGGTTGACTTTTTTAAATGACACTGTCTGATTTTGACTTAATAATGTTGTGTATAATGATACGATGACCACCCTGTATATACAAGTGCAAAATTATATATTCTATAGCGAAAGTGTTGCCAAACAAAATTAAATAGGAGTTTAAAATACAAATAATAGATTACTTTGACTCGTAGAGATTTTCGAAATATTCGACGTCTTTGGAGTCTCCCTTTTCCACAGAGAATTACTTAGTTTCAAAAGGTCGATATCCATATTATTTCTATCTATGTCGTTCCTCTTTTTCTTTGAGTAGTTTTCTTGTACTCCTTCGACGAATCCGTTTCTCTGATATCGAGGGCTGTACTTGTATGAAAACGTGACAATAACAATACGTACATAGAATTCTGTTACTCTTCGATTTGTTAGTAATTTAATATTTAACCTCTTAGACACGATGCACTACACTCGTACAATTTGCAGATCTACGTCAACAAAGAATTTTTCATTTACTTTTGCGAGTAACTACATCGTGTTCCACAATTCTTAAAACTTATTTCCAAGTCGTTTCATATAGAAGCAAGCAAAATATATATTCAAACTGCATAATGCAGAATATTCAAGCATCATAGAACACGATACATCGAATAATAGCATAATGCATCAAGGTACAACGTAGTACTACATATCGTAATACATTATAATACTGCAAAATACAGTATATTACAGAATTAGCTAGCTAAATAGAGCCTCAATCTGCATAATACACAAAAATATACAGAGAAATAGCATAATGCATCATGGTACAACGAAATACTACACATTGCAACACAGAACAATACTGCAGAATGCAGTACATTACAGTATATTTTCAAATAAGTACATACTTATTTGCGCCCTTCTTCCGCGAGTCCTCCTTTTCTATACGAAACTTGCCGCCATTATCACTTGGTTTCACGTTGGTCATATCCATGGAAGTAAAAATTAGCGGTTGCTCGTACCCCGAGTGGAAAGACTCCCAGAAATCTTTGTCCAGATATCCACGTTTCTGTCGCGACGGAGTAGCCTTGTGCACGCTGTCTTTGCGTTCTGACTGATCAATAGCGCTCGCACCTTTGTGACGCTTGCGATGTTTCCTCTTACGCTTTTTGCGGTTTTTGTGCTTCTTACGTTGCTTTGGGTGTTCGTCGGCGCTGCGGACTACTCTGCGCCTTTTACCGTGAAAGTCCATGCCATCTAAAAGGTATAGAAAGTGTGTATACATTAAAAAATCTATATCGAGTCATGTAATTGTTCAAAGTGTAACTGTTACGAGGATGATTGTTTAATTTACATACACGTGAACTAAACTTTACAGTAAAACAAAAATTCGTAAAAGCGATCCGTGGAAAATTTTTTTGTTCAAAGAAGGATTAAGGAAGCAAAGAGTATATTATGTTGAAAAATAGATAAGATTTTATGATAAAGCCAAACGTAGGGTGTATTAGTAAAACGTGAACTAAACTTTACAAATTGTTCCATTGTACAATTGCTTATCGTACAGTTACTTTTATATTATGATCGCATCTACTGTTTTTCTTCTCTTTTTAATTAAATTTAAGAATTTTTTCGTATAACATTCATATGAACTTAATCTCTATTACCGTCACGAAAATATTCCCCGTCTTCGAGCAGACTAGCGTTGCCAAGTTTCAACATGTTCGGCATGCTCATTACAGGCGAAAAACCATAACCAACATTTGGTTCTGTCGAGTAGGTCCAACTACTCGTGTTTCTAATTTCCGTACGGTACTGAACATTTTGTCCAGGTTTTACCACAGCTGCTCCGATCATAATCGATGATTTCGCTTTCTTTTCGCCATCTTTCTTTGCCTCGATGTACTCTAGCAGCTGATCTAATTGTTTAGCCTGAAACGATTAACAAGAGAACGTGGTAACACAGATAGACAGAATTCGAATAATAGATGATTAGACTGCGGATGTTTATGCAAATTCATTTTATTAATGTAGATGTATGCAGATGAAGAAAAGGAACTTAAATTGAAGTATATTTTGTCTTTTAAAAGCTGTAACGTGTATTTTATTTGTTACTTTTATATTTTTATATATTGGTATTTGTATATTTTTGTGTACTTATACTTGTCATAAATGCGTAAATATTGGTATTATGTGGATGGCAAATAAAGACAACATGAGATTCAATTATGACAAATAAAAACAACATGAGATTCAATTTCGACAAATAAAAACAACACGAGATTCACTTTTAACAAATAAAAGCGACATGAGATTCAATTTTTAACGAACTGACTGACAGTTTGCATTTTATGCGTTTTTTTCAATCTTTATTTAGACATAAATTAATTATACGGAATATCGATAACTTGCCATGTAATCGTGTACAGTTTGAACTTTCGTCTTGTCCTTCTCCGACAACGTGTTGTACTCCTTTATCAGGTTTTCTATTAATTGTAGCTTTTTGTACAATTCTGCGATCTCGTCTTGCATTCCCATATCTGGTAAGGCTTGGAACAGGAACTTGTCCCGTGGAAAGTGATCCGAGGAGTGCCCGCCGTGTACCAATGGCCGCAATGGCATCTAAAATGAAATATTTAGTGCGGAACATTTGCAAAGAATCGTTATTTAAGAGTTCCTATTATCTTAAAAGACTTTTAAAAGGATCGACTTTTGTATTGCTTGAATTTTCATAAACCTTTAAGTGTTTGACGTATGTTTGGAATTATGATTATTATTATAATAAAAAATTATGATCGTTTGATTGTTGTGGTAGCTAATTCTGTAACCATTGATCGTTTATAACTATAGTTTAAATAAACATATTTATTCGATAATTGATTACGTTAAATTACCAACTTTGTACGTTTTCGACCTGATTTCTATTATAATGAATTTATATACCTATAAGTCTCAACCTGATGGACATTGCAACTTATCTATGAACAAAATTATTTCTTTATGAACAAAAATATACGTTTCTTTGATATAAGAATAAATATATGTGCAAAACTTAAAACCTCTAAAAAAAGAAATTCAAAAGGAAGTGCTTTTTCTAGGATTCTAGATTAGAAGAAGTTCAATCGTGTGCATTAAATGTTGAGTACCTGTTCTAGCGAACTGTCCTGCGAATTTACATCCAGTATCCAGTCCAAGAATTCTGTCAGATCCGGTGAAAGAGAGACGCAAGTTTTTCTCTGAACTTCGTCGTAAATCAGTCGATTCAAGAGTATCATGACTCTCTTCATCAAGTCTTCCGTGTGCTTGATCTGAAACAGTTAACAGCACTGTTTGAACGCTCGACTCATCAAAATTCGAATCTGCCCAACGAATTTGCCGCCGACTAATTTAATTGTAAAGTAAATTACCGATTTTCTTGGATTTATCCGGTCTTTACTGTACTTAGAATTTATGAAGTTACCTCGTCGTCGTCGACAGATTGTTGATAGCTTTTATCAGCCTTTACTACGTCATCGATTTTATGACTTTGATGAAGTCCCGGACCCAGCGACGCCTTCAGATCCTCGTTCTTTTGAACCTAAATATTTTCACCGTATTGGAAATGGCTAATTAAATAAATGTTTCTCTTTTACTATTTAGTAAACTAGACTTTATTATATTCAATCTATGTATATCAAGGAAGTTACGTCCGTACCGCACGAAATCTTTCAAAGAACTAACTGGATAAAAAATGTAGTCACAGAGATCCGGCAAAAATTAGTCGTACGACAAAGGAACCATTTTTTAACACACGTGTTCATTTGTTCAAAAAAATGTCTATATAAACACATCCTATCACGCGTCCAGCACATCAGATGTCGATTAACTTTTGTCGGTCGTATATTCCAACACACTGAAACGCAACGACCATGGTTTTTAACAACTACGTAAAAGCACCTGTTCAAAAATTTGATCCACGATTTTTCCCGCCAGTTCGCCGTGAAGAGCCGCATCCATCTGTGATTCATCTTCCACGTCATCAGCCGCTAAGAGCAACGAGATCCTTTTTCTCTGGTTGTCGCCATCTCTGATCATTGTCTAAAAGATTACCGTTGATCCTTTTCTTTAATTAAATTACGCATTACTCATCACCGTTTTCCATCCTCAATTCGAACAATTAACAGTTCATGTTTACTCACATTTTCACTCTCGACTTCTCCACGACGTGCTTTACTCTCGTCCATGGCTACTCGGCGACGATCGCCGTGAACTTTGTCCTCGTCTCGAGAAGCTTTACTCTTCTTAACGTTGGCGTGACGATTCGAGGCTTTGGACGTGCGCTTCTTGTGTTTCTTTCGCTCGGTGTGCTTCGTTTTCGAGTCGCTAGAATGTTTCTTGTGGCGTCTTCGTTTCCTGCCGTTCTCGGAATATTTAGATTTGTCCACGTGGTTCTTTCGTTTCTGTTTCCTCAACGTTTCACCATGGTGCTTGTTCCTTTTCTTGTGTTTATCCCTTTTCTTCGATTTCACGCTTCTGCTCGCTTTCTTCAAATCATGACTCTCGTCGTCCGCCGGGGAATCGTACTCTTCTTCTTCAGAGTTCGAATCGAGGAGGTTGGGATAACCACCGTTCGCATTTCCGTACGAATTCGAGAGCTGAACACGATTATCCATCGTCCCCGTGTTCTTCGAGTACCGATCGTAGTCCATCTTTTCCGAATCGAGCTGGCGGTTCGTCTCGTCGTAGAATGTTTCGTAGGACGAGTCAATCGCTCTCTTGACTCTGGCGTTGCTTCTCCACGGTGGATTTTGCAGATCCGAGGGTGAATTCGCAATCTCCAACTTCGCGAGCTCCGAAGTTTCTGATCCTAATTTCGACGTGAAATCTCGTGTTCGAGTAATTTCAGTGGACGTATCGACTAAATTTTGTTCCGAGCTCACGGATGATTCTTCGTCTTTATTCTCCGCTAAAGTAGGTTCAACGCGGAGACTCGCGTTCGCTTCTGTATTAAACTGCACGTCTTCGACAGTCTTCAAACCTCTACCGAGCCGCACTCTTACGTCCTCGTCGAGATCATCGGTCCAGTCCAAGGGCTCCACAAAGGACTCGTGAAAATCCCTCGAACTAATGACCGTCTGTTTTTCCCGATCTGCATTCTGGACGCGTTCCCAGGCCGACCGCGGTTCCAGATATTTACGATTTTCGTAAGGAGAACGCGAATCTGTGTCGATATATTGCCTCCGGCCCGTTAATGACCAGCTCGCGGCGTCTTTCTTCGCGGTCGCGTCGTCTCTCGCCCCGCTCACCTGCGATTCAAGCTTTATAGAGCGAAAGTAAAGTAAGTCGGGGCAATAATTTATTGGAAACGGTTTGGTTTACTTTTTCACCTTTTGCGCTCGCCATTCACCGGTCGTTCCGATAGTGCTAGGTCCTCGTAATTTCTGCTGCGTGATGTTAGTTTGCTCGGAACCGCCTTTAAACATATCGTCCGTGCTTTTTAGGGCGACATAATTACTTTGGGAAACGTTCTCCGCGCTGGGCTTCCTCAGCTGCTCGAACGAAACGATCGACGACGTTTTTTCGGCTATTTCTGAACTCACTGGTCCGTCGTGCACGAACAACAGAGGCATCAGGTTGGGACTGGAATCTGGAAGCGTGTAAGCTTGATTCCACATCGTTTCGATTACTTTGTTAATACACGTTAGAGATTTTGTCCAAATTGAAATATGTCGCGGTTTTTTTTTTTATTATTTATTTTAAGCATTTAAACCCTTCTGGGTTTATTTTGCTTTACAAGAATAATACGATTGAATACCATAGTATATAATATGTTAGTAATACCATAAAGATACAATATAATACAAGTAAGTAAAATAACAAGGTCCGTCAACACTAAATGTGTAAGTTACAATTTTTGAAAAAGGAATCGGTACTTATACAAGCTTTAACATTAGCCTTTGCTATGAGGTGATGTCGCGGTTCGTGTGAAATTATAGTAGATTTATGTTATCATTTTGTCGATTTCGAAATTATTTTAATAATGAAGACTCAAAGTTGCCAGATTTTTATTGATTTTTATTGAACTCCCATAGCAAAAGAAGTTTTATCTTCGAAACTATTGAAGAAATTAATCCTTCGAAATACTGTCCAACAAATTTAAACTTTTTTAGGTTTTGCGATATTCATTGGGTGATTCTTATACCGTTCTTCGTTCTAAATACAAATCTGAGTTAAAGCGAAAATGCTCCATCACTTTCAGTTTACGAAAAACACGAGGTTTTGTGAAATTGGTCGATTTTGGGAGAAATGTAGTGCTACTTGAAAACTATAAACTTTAAGGAGAACTATAAATTTGAAAGTTTTATTTAGTCTTAAAAGATAGAAGAGAGTTTTCTGAATATGTAGATATATTCGTTAATAATTCAAAAACGAAAGATCGTTCGACATTTTTGCAAAGGAAATCGTGGTTCAGAATCATCTGAGCTACCCCCATTTCCGGTTCTTACACTAATTCTGAGACATCTTGTATTTTTCTCTAAATCTCTGTATATACGCCATATTTTGGTTTGCTTTCTCGTGCTATATTAATAAGGAAACTTCAAAGAACGTCTGCTACCCGTCGAACGAATCGGGCTACCCCTCATTTCCGGTTCTTACACTAATTCTGGGACACCCTGTATTTCAAGTTGAACAGAATCGGTACACGGAATACCATGATCGAAAGAATTCGAAAAACTAGTGCACGTTTACCGGACGTTCGAGGAGAATTTCTAGTTTCCGGAGATTGTATTTGATCTTTAGACGAATCTGCAATCATATTCGATGGATGATCACCGGTTTCGTCGCCAACTTCGTAATACATTCTCTGGTCTCCCTTGATTCTGGGTTTCCTTTTCGTTTCGTCGTCTCTCCAATCGTAGAGTGTCTTCAATTCATCGTATAACGGTTCGACATCGCTGGACGTTTTGTCGTTTCTGGGAAACAGAGAAAAAATATGGCAGCAGTACTCTATATATCACTATCACACAGTATCGCCGAAAAAAGCAATGCATAAGAAGTTAACTTAAAGGGTAACACCGCTCTAGAGGCTGAAATAGCCTCGCTTTGATAATTAATTTTGAGAGTATCGCGAAAGGAATAGGATTCCTTTTTACAGGGTTTATTTAATACGTATTGTATAAGTATAGACAAAAATCATTGTATCACAATTTTAGTGCAAAATGGCGGCAACAAAGCGAATCTTCAAAATTGAGTTTGTTTCAAACGCCTTCACGGGAAGACGGTTTTCTCGTTGTGTATAAGATCTGGAACAAACAAATAACAAATTTCATAATATATGTATATACTATTGGCTATAGAAGTACGTAGGGCTATTTTTTTAAATCAAATATTGTAGAAATAGTGCACTAACCCATTTTTTACATTAAATAAAAAAAACCGCTACGTACTTCTATAGCCCACAGTATATATATTTTGAAATGTGTTGGTTTTTTGTTCCAAATGTTATACACAACGAGAAAACGTGAAGTTTGGGGACACGCTTCGTCGCCGCCAGTTTGTACTAAAATTATAATCCAACAATTTTTGTTTATACTTCAATATGTGTTAAATAAACCCTGTAAAAAGAAATCCTATTCCTTTCGCGATACCCTTAAAATTAATGATCAAAGTTATGCTTTTGTTCAGCCTCTAGAGTGTTGTTACCCCTTAAGATTTGGATCTTCCGATAAAAAAATCGTTTTTATACTTGTCCATCGGCGATGTGTAAAAGAATGACGAGCAATAGCAATTTTATAATAAAATCGTTATTACTCGTTGAGCAGCCATCGTACAAAAGGGAAGAAGGGCGTACTTTTGTTCCATGAATTGGATGTCTTCGAAGAAATCGTCGATCATTTTTGGTCTCGAATTTTTATCCACGTTTAGAATACAATCTGCCGGTTCCACCATCGTTTGCCTTGCGCTATTCTTTAGGAACTTCTCCTCGTTTCCCTCGAGCGGTTGATTTAACCTGATAAGACGCCTCGATCAGTCCGATAAAAAGTTTCGTTTACATGTTTTGGACCCCAATTTCGCGATCACTTAGGTCAGTGTCAACCCTGACGCAAGGTTTACAAATGCGAACATTATTGGCGTCGGTTTCTCGCATTAGATGAATGAATACTTTGAACAAACAAACAATATAACAAACGCCAATATCAGTGTGTCATTTGACTCATGAAGAAGGTAACAGGAAGGAGTATATCGCCCCGATACGATTTACGACTACGAAAACTTCAAGGAGTCCGATGACAATTTTTTCGGATTTTTAAAAACGTGTCCTCGAGGTGGTATTTGCAAAATAAACATTTATTTTTATAATTTCTAATATCGCAAAAATCAGATCTGCTCCAAATAAAAATATATTTAGAAAGAACAATCCCTCCTAATAAAAATAAAAGAAAAGGTGGTCGATAAGATGAACAATTCCAGAGAAAAAAAATTCAAATCTACAACGAACATTTTTCACGAAAATGCGCAAAAATCGCGATATTTGAAGGCCTGTACTTCTCAAACGATTTCGAAACGAGCAAAATGATGACTTAAACTCCTCCTAATTTCACATAAACTACAATATATTTCATTTGGGACGAAATCTGATTGTGAGACATCGACCAAAACAAGTGATCGATTTGGCGTGGAATGAGCCAATGCGTTTACAAGAACCCTTATCCTTGAGTTTCTTATACTGCTAATGATTATAATAAACAACATCAAGATACGAACCCGAAAGAGCGCTTGACAAGACAGTGATTAATAAAAAAGAAAAACAAAAGGAAAGATAGAGAAGTGAATTTTGAATGGTATTTGACTGTAGTTTGGAAAAAAACAATGCAAGTTCGTATAATCTTGACACGTGGAAACTCTGCGTTCTACTCGTCTCGTGGGAGAATTTACCGCTGACCTCGCGCAATTAATGCCGTTCGCGTTGTCTTCACCTTGATCTAACCTTCCCGGCTGTCGGTTTCCCGACGATCCATCCTCTTCGTCGCGTTCGACCTTGGACGATAACCTTGAAGTGGCGGCCCGTTTCTCCGTCTCTTCAGTCACGTTTGACGACGTTTTACCGCTGCTAAGGAACTGCTCTTTCGGCTCTTTGAGCTTCAACCTCTCCCGCTCTCTCTCTTCTTTCAACATCTTCTTCTCGTGCTCGTTATTCTTCACGAAAGGCGGTGGACAAGTCACGAGACCCTCGGCACTCTCCGCTGCGGTTGAAAACGAACCGTGAGCTTTTTTCGTTCATCGAGGCCTGGATTGAAACTAGTTGTGGCGTAAAAAATTACTAACAGTGATGATTGTAATAAACAACATCAAGATACGAACCCGAAAGAGCGCTTGGCAAGATAGTGATTAATAAAAAAGGAAAAATAGGGAAGTGAATTTTAAATGGTATTTCCCACTATATCACTAACGGTGATTTTTCACGGTGATCACACCGTTCTCGAATTTGATCTGCGTGAAATTTTGAGGCACACGACTACAATCCGCGTATCCTTGGCCACATAGTTATTCGCGATATGTAAGTGTTATAACATACGTGGTTATTAGAACATGAGTTGTGTATTTTCGTTTCGAAGACCGTTCTTCAAGCTTGAGACAACTTGATTTTTCAGTACAATAATAAAATAATTAGATTTAAGTAATTTGAATTGAATTTTTAAACAAACCTTATCGTATTTTATTATAATTTTTATATATGTTATAAAACAGACTGAGTGGAGTATAAAAAATAAAGAATCTTCCCATAGGCGCGGGCACGAAGAGGATAATGTTGTAATTTTTACATTTGTTCGTTTAAATGATTGACGACTCCTGTTTTAGGGGTTTTGGTGTTTAATATTCGAATATTGCGAAGCGCACGCACATTTTTTCGTTCAAACAGTTGACGACTCCTGTTTTAGGGGTTTTGGTGTTTAATATTCGAAGATTGCGAAGCGCACGCATTATTACCGAGGTCCACGTTCGATTCAACGCCGTTCTTGTCGTTGTTATTTTTCACACGTTCTTGATCGTTAATGGCGGATAAAGCGCCATCGTCTTGTTCCTGGTTATCGCTATCGTAGTCGTAGTACTGTATAATGTCGACCGGATTGCGCCTCTTTCTCTTGTATCTGCGTTCCGACTTCTTCTTGTCGAGCTTCTCTTTTATCATTACGTTTAGTTTCGCCTTCACGGGATTCCTTCTACCGGACTGCGGGGATCGTTGTTTCCTTTGCCCTGGCACGCTATTCTCTTCTAGAAACAATTAACATATTTTATTATAAAGCAAAGCCATTCCGTGGATTCCTACGTTCCAACCATTTTATTCTGATAATTCTCGGAAACAGTATAAAAAAATTAATTTAGAAGAACAATGCCACGTAACGCGAAGAGGAATGTGCGATACAAAAAGAGAAGCTAGTTTATATTAATTTTAAATTAATTTTCAATCAATATAATCATAATGATTCTAAAAAGTCAAATTCGCATCGATGATTTAGTAATAATTTATTGCTAAAGTATTTAGTTGCACATGTACTTCTGATGATCCCATCTGCAACGATATATTGTTCATGACTATTTTTATTGCATGGAGCCTGTTGGTTATAGATTGCCACTAAAGAGTGTAAAATAAATTAATTTTTAGGAAAAAAAATATAAAAAAATACAAATTAACTAGAAATTATTTCATACTCTTTAGTGCAGTTTTAATATTTCTCGAAGTCGGTTATATTTTTTTTCCCAAACATTATTTTATCGACATTATTTTGTCGGCGCTGCGTGTAGACGTTCGATGAAAAGCAGTAATTGAATTACATGGCGAATACGCTCCAGAATAAACAATTAAACATGTTTCTGTTGAATTTAATGTTTCTTTCTTCATAATGAAATTAAAAAAAAAAAAACAACGGCGGATAATTACGCACCAATCCAATATAAATGGTCGAAACGTTTCTTAACACATTCTACAGTAAAACATCTAATTTTGACGAATACTTCATGTTTCCCGATCGTTATTATCGACAGACCCTATTTTCCGCTCACCGTCTGTTTCGGCTCGCTCCTGATTCTCCCCCTCCTCCGCTTCCTTGTCACTGTAATTCAAATCAGCATCCTCGACGTCGTCGTTCGAATACTCCATGTATTGTAGTATCTTTCTTTGTGCGTATCTGTCATTAATTTTCCGATCACCCGCACCATCGGCCAGTATAAATACTTCCTTATACTTCTTCCCATTGCCCCCTTCGTAATCTTTGACCTTATCTTCCAGTACAGAGAAGCTGGAGTCTTTCGAAGCTGTCTCGTCGTTGGAACCGACGGACTCCCCTTTCTTCGCGTCGTCGCGAAACCGTTCCTCCTCGTTCCGAAATTTATCCCTTTCGTCTTCTTCCTTGCACCTCTCCGCTGCGTCATGCTCGACGCTCACGACCATCTGGTCACCCGGTACACCTTCGTACCAGTTTCGGGGTCCTTTGCCGCTTTGTGCCGATCCTTTGTCGAACTCCGCGGAGCTCTTGAACCGTTCCTCGGCTGAGTTCCTTTGTTTCAGTTCCTTCATAAATCCAACCGACTCTTTGTACGATTCTTCGTTTGGTTTACTCTTCCCAAGATCGAAAGCGTCGCTACCGTGTCGACCGTCGTCATCCTTTTCGACATCTTCCCTCTTTCGACCGGTATTCGCGGACCCGTCGACTCGCGCCTTCTCGATCTTCATTTTCAAAATCGTCGACACCGATTTCCCAGGCTCCTCCTCGTTCTCCACGATCAGTTTCTTTTTCACGTCGAATCTGTTCAACACGAACGGCTGTTGCTCGCCACCCAGCGTGTTCTCGTTGCTGAACTTTATCAAGTTCTTCTTCTCCGACTTGAGAAGAATATTAATATTTCCCGATTCTTTGACCGACCTTTTCTCTTCCAACAGTTGCTGAGACAATTTTCCACGTTCATTCGACGCGATCCTTTGGACCTCCTTTGTGCGTTCACTGTCTTCATACAGACGCCCTTGAGGTTCCGAGACTTTGATCACCTGCTCTCCCTTGCCGGTGCCGGTGTTTTCTTGTTGCTCTTCCGTTTTCTGCGTTCTAGCCGCGGCGACCTCGTCCCTCCCATCTGCGCTCAGACCGCTGCCGGAGGTTCCCGTGAAAACAGGCTGCAATTCATTCGTCGCGGATCCAAAGGTTCGCGAGGAGCCTCCCTCGAGGTTTCCACCTTTCGCTCCGTGCCTCGTCCACTTGTTCTCCACCGTATTCAGATTTCCTCGCGATGGATCCGATTGTTCGTCATTTTTCCCCGTTCCCGCATACGACGCCCGATTCCCTCGAAAGTAGTTCATCGCGGACTGTTTTCCACTGGAATCATTAACGTCGTCGTAGCTTGTTACGCGTGCGATTTTTATCGAATTTTTTATCGAATTTTTCGCATCGGTCTGAGGGTTGTTTTCATCTCGAGGCTCGTTCGAATAACGTTCCTCGTCCGACGGACTCCCTTTGCTGCGTCTTTTACGATCGTGGAGCTCTTTCAAGGTTTTCTCTTCAAGGTACGGCTCCCCAAACCCCGCTCTGTAAAAGAGTCTCGGGTTAACGTCGTCGTTATTAACTTCGGTCCGTTTCGTTCTCCACATTTTCTGCTGTGCGTTCTTGTCATCGGGATTCCCAGAACTGTGCTCACTTCTTTTTGCATCAAAGACATCCGGTTCAGGAGTCTCCCACCAATCGGAGTCTATCGAAAAGGTGTGAAATTTAACTATTCGATAACTATTCTTTCTACGGTACTTAATCGACTCAATACATTTTAGGGTTTAACCTTTTGCACTCGAGAGGTGACTATCAGTCACCACTAGGTTTTGTTTAGGTTTCATTTCTTGATCACTGAGTGACGTAGGCTATGATTTATAAATATAATCTACATAAATGAAATCGATGTGTCTGTCTGCGATTTCGAAATAGTGCTTTCTTTATGATCTCAGTCACCACTAGGTTTTCTTTAGGATTAATTTCTTGGGAACTGGAAGTGCCAATAACATGATTCTCGTTGAAGCAAAAGTGACCTGATTCTCAAATCTCAAATTAGAGATCACATTTTCGAAGTCACTATAATCTTAGCATTCGTGTGCAGCAATAGAATGCTAAGAAAGCATCTCGCGTTGATGGTAGGTACCAGAAAAAAAGGCCTCGAGTACAAAGGATTAATATAAGTCACGAATACCTTGGTACTCGTTTTCTTTTTTTTTGTGCTTGTTCTTATCGCGAGTTCTTCGATCCTTCGATTCCCCCTTGACTTTCTCCGAATCCACGTTTTTCAAATTGTCGTGGACCTTCTCGAAAGGCTGATCGAGACTTTTCCTTAATTCCAGTACCGTTTCCTTGAGCGTCTCCAGCGACGGGGCTTCTTCCTTTTTCGCCTCGTTCCGTTGGTTTCTCGCGCTGTATCTTACGTCGCCATCTTTACCAGAGTTCGAAAGATCTGTTTAATTCGCATAGACGAATTAAAAGGTTTCGATGAAACGTTTAAAGCAATAGCTCATACTAGGTTGATTTCCTTGACCAGTTTCGTGATCACGGATCCATCGATCTCCCAGCTTCTCCTCCTCGGTCTCGGGCTCTTTGTTCGAATTCAACCAATCGCTCAATGAACAAATGTCCTCGGTCCTGGACCAATCTTTCGATACTCGATCGTCCATCGCTCCCTTGGACCTTAGAGAAGACGGAGACTCTTTTTCGTTCACACTGAAACAACGCGTTTCGTTTAATCCCTTCCCATGTAATATTGACTCAGACTCGTGATCCATAGTACAACCTAAAGGCGATCAAGATGAGTCGCACTCGTGACAGAGATTATGAACTCAATGTGAGAATCCTTCCTCAGGGGTCAAAAACTGAAATGTAATGGTCCAAAAAGTGGATTTTTGCACCGATCTCGGTGAATACATCAATACAATAATACAATTTAAATATACAATATGTACATTAACGGTGTTCAATATTGTCGTTCCCATCCAAAAATTACACCAAATCTACTCAGACAGTACGTACATTAACGGTGTTCAATATTGTCGTTCCCATCTAAAAATTACACCAAATCTAATCAGACAGTATGTACATTAA
>NC_071979.1:3017718-3034798 GCF_026283585.1 Hylaeus volcanicus
TAATCAGACAGTATGTACATTAACGGTGTTCAATATTGTCGTCCCCACAAAAATTACCTCAAACCTACTCAGACAGTATTTCCGTGTAGACAGTATGTACATGAACAGTATTCAATATTGTCATCCCCACCAAAAAGTACCCCAAACCTACGCAGACAGTATCTACATTAACGGTATTTAATATTGTCGTCCCCACAAAAAACTACACCAAACCTACTGAGACAGTAGATTTGAAGCCTGGTGCTATGATGCTTTTCCATACACAAAACCACTTTTTGAACCATTTAGTTTTTGACCTGTCGGAGAGGGTGAACTAAATGTCAAAGCTATAGCAAAATTATAGCTTTCATTTTCCTACGTACGTATATGAAATTGTAAGAATAGGAATACTATACCCGTTGTGTGGCTTGTCCGAGGCATCCAAGTCGGCGTTCCTCTTGAATGCCATGTCGCGGTCTAAGAACACTCTACGAGGATGTTCAGAAGAAGTGTGGTGCTCGTGTATCTTTCTATTCGGCATCCACATCGTTTCGAAGTTGTGATCGGAGCCTCTCTTCTCTCGTAATTTACTGTCACGATGAACGTTAACCGAAGAGGGGATTCCTTTCAAGTGTGACGATTCCGATGGTGACCTTATTAACAAGTGTTCCGTTATTATTATGGAAAAACGTGTATGTTTTATTCATGGACATGGGAATTCGACTGTCGCCAGCGTCGAATTAAGGGTTTTCACCCCTGAAATATGGCCACTGGGAGACCCTTTGCTATTTCGAAAGACAAGATTTCTAAAACAGCACGAATCTACCATATAACAATATTATAAAGGACTTCAGAAATAAAGTAGTTAACCGATAACGATAAAAATCAAGCAAGACGATTACAAGAGGGCAATGCCAAATTGAAGAAGATAAAGAGAAAAAAGGAACTTTTGAAAGTAGAACCTCCAACTGCTAACAGGTTCTCGTCTTGTAAATTTTAACGGCCAAGCTTTCATTCGACCCTGACTGTCGCTAAAAATTTATATAAACTCACTTTTCCGCGTCCTTCCCATTATTAACGTTACGCACCGTTTTATCTATCCACTTGAAATCGTTCTGAGCGTTCAGAACGTCCTCCAAGAATCTGTTCAACGCGGCGCTATTGTCATCGTTGACCTTTCCCGATGATTGTTCGTTGCGATGATTTTCGCTATTTTTAACCTGCGAAAGAAATGTATATCAGAGACGTGAAGGAATGTTTAGGCGAACAAGTAAATTCAGTAACACGTAATTACAATAAAAACTACCGTATTTTAGGGACTATAAGACGCACTTTTTTCTTCGAAAATATCCCTTCAAAATTCTGGTACAGGAGCCAATTCAAAATAAAACTTGATATATTTATTTCATTAATAAATTGTAGGGGAAGAATTAATTCACCAACATTCCTACATATTTTTAGAGTAGAATTTGCATAAATTGAAGTTCATTATTTTCAATGTTTAACCTCTTATTTCTTTTCTTATTAACTGATTCCTCTGAAAATATACCATTGGTTAGTAATAGACTGCGGATCTTTATGGAAAATAAAATCTTTGCGAACGTGCCTACAAAAATTGAATCTAAATAGGAATTTATTTTATTCTGCAAATATTATAACATGAACTTTAGTTTCAATCTTTTTTATATTCCTGCATATTGTTTGCATTTTGTAGTTTCTCGCACATTCATATTTCCTATAAATGCATAAAGATCCGCAGTCTAATAATGACTATATAGCTTCTATAATGGAAACAGATTAATTTAATTTAAATATTTTATTTACTCAGTTTTATACAGGGTGTCCCATTTAAACCAAAACAAACTAACACGTTTCCTTTAGTGTTTCCAAAGAGGACATTTTTGTCTTTCTCTATCATAACCTTATATTTTTTATTCTGGGATCACATTCTACGTACCAAGATGCACGACTTTTGTTCGAAATATTTTTGTGTAAGTTCGATATTTCTTCCGGCGAGAATATCCGCAGTCTAGTTATTAATACACGCTTCGGATGCACTCCTGTCGAGCGCTGTTTCGTGCACGCCTTTTATAACAAAAATAGAGATAGCCAGCCGTCGTCGCCGAACCGCGTTCGTATATCGCAACGAGATCGAGCTTTATTCAGCATCGGCGAAACCGGAGTCGTGCGAAAAGTACAGGGCCCCGGTCGTGGTTCTCGGCGAGCCGGTTACGTCCTGTCGCTGACAATTCTCCTCCTATAATAATAATACCGGAGCGCGGTTCCGTTACGCATCTCGTCCTTTTTCCAGCGCGTACGACGCGGCCAAGACAATGGGATTCTACGCGAGAAACGCGCGGGGCCGCCGCGGATACGGGCACGGTGTTATTAAAAATTCACTCCCTCTAGCGGCTGAAGTGGCCTCTGGCAATCTGCATCTCATTCCCGGCGGGCCCTTGTGCCAGCCAGCCATCAGGTGGCTGCCAGCACGCGGGCAAAGGGGTGGAAAGCTCCAGCCGTGGAAACACCAGGCCGTGGAAGGGCTGCTGCCCTCGCCAGTAGGAGTTGGCCCTTTTCGTACCCGGCGACGCTCCTCGTGTCGTCGAACAAAAAAAAAAGTCTTACACTCAATTACACGCGGCATTTAAAACTAAATAAACACTCGCCATCTTCCGTTTCCGTCCTCACCCCCTCGTCTAACCCCGTGTCTGCGGCCGCTTCTCAACCACCGTCCTCTTCTCCTTTGCTTCTCCCCGTCGCTTCTAGATCTCGTTCCCTTTCCTCGCTCTGTTCCCCTGGACCTTAATGAAGTCCCGCTTTAATGTACTTTGCGCCTCTTTTTCGGCCGCATTGTTTGCCGCGAAACGGTCATAGAGATTTCGGACATGCCGGCGAATGGTCGCCGTCTTTGCCGTATTCATCGTCGCTCGCAAATGAAACTTCCTGTTCCCCCCCTGATGATCACTTGTTGAATGTTGGGAAAACGCTCGACTTCGAAGGTGAACTGATTCGGATAACAAATAACGAATAAAATCAACGATTTTAGTAGCGATTTTGTTCGCGAGGATTATTCGCGGAGATGGTACAGTTTTTATTATGGTCACCGTGAAACGTTTTGTTCTGCGATGACGGATCGTTAAGTATTTGTAATGTGTTTGTTTCATTTATTAGAGTATCGATGGAAATGCGTTGAGGAGTATTTCTCGCATTTTTATGGGTCTTATAATAAGCCGGGAATGACTGTAACTCTTTAAGGAGCTTGGAACATCAAAAAATGGAAAAAATCTTTTATTTTACTTTTCTTTATTAAAATTTAAGCGATTCTGATTAAGCGATTCCACGCAAACAGAATTGAATTTGGGCAGTGGAAGTGGTAAACAAATTTTTTTCCACAAAGTTTCTTTCTTTCTCACAAAGAGAAGTTTGACGACACGAAAAAAGTAAAAAAACGCGATCAAACTGTAAAAAATATAAGGAAATACAACTGACAACTTTCTCGAAGGAAAAACAATGACATTCAAATTTGCGGAGACGCGGTTACCTTGGTTACAGCCATAGAGTATCGTTTTCTAGGGTAAAGAAGGCAGTAAATTTTCAAAAAGGCCGTGTTTTAATCGATTTTGATCAAATTAAATCCGATTAGATAACATTTATATCGACAATCGAGCGAAAAATACAAATTATTAGCATTTTGCGTCTACTGAAATCTAGGTTTTTGGTACAAAGGTACTCTTTTCTCAGAAACGGTTAGGCCGATATGAACCAAATTTTACGCACTTATTTGTTGATACTGGAGCCTAATCTACACAGAGGATTTTTTTTACAATTCCAAATGTTCAATTTTTAAAAAATGTTAAAAGTTAAAAAAAATTTTTTAATTTATACGGCCATAAATGGGCCGTATGATTTTACATATCTTTCTTTCAAAGTTGTTAGTATTATTTTGATCATCTATTTTCAAAAATGACTGTCGTCATATGGAACCTAAGATTGTACAGTTTCCAAATATGTAATGCATATATTTCGAAATATCCCCGGAAATGAAAGACAGATAGCAAAACTTTTCTTGAAAATCTATCAGAATCTACTATCTAGTTAGAATACAAAAGGTCAATTTCAGGTCCATTTTTCTCATCTATTACACGAAATTATAAAAACCCGTTTGCAGACTTAAATACTACAGTTAATTGGCTACCAGAATATAATGATATTCTGGTATATTCAATTTGTCTCCGCAAATTTGAATGTCATTGTTTTTCCTTCGAGAAAGTTGTCAGTTGTATTTCCTTATATTTTTTACAGTTTGATCGCGTTTTTTTACTTTTTTCGTGTCGTCGAACTTCTTTTATAAGAAAAAAAGAAACTTTGTGGAAAAAAATTTGTTTACCACTTCCACTGCCCAAATTCAATTCTGTTTGCGTGGAATCACTTATAATATTAGGTCTACCGAAAAGTTCCGTCCATTTTTAGGATAAAACAAAATAATAAATTCGTCATACCTTGAATAAATTTGAATGAATGATATCATTTTTACCATTATTCGTGACATCTTGTTAGCGCGATTGCAATTCGTATATCATTTTTAGCGAATATGCGCATACTTGTTGAAACTTGTTGCAACCGGAACCGATAGAACTTTCCGGTAGACCTAGATTCATGAAAATATAACTTTTATAATTTATGGTTTCTTCTGTCTTCCGACCACTGTGTGACGCCCTCTGGCAAACCCTTTCCGCCAAGCCACTCGATCCACCGAAAACGTATTCCGCTTGCATCCACGGCACCGGCAAGTTCGTTAAAGCGCATATTTGGACGAAACTTCGAACGGCCCCGTTTCCCCGGTGGTGAAAGACTTCCTAACGACACCTCGATCGTTTGCCGAGGTGGCGGTTCCTTTCGCAGCCTCTCCATCAATCGCGTCCCGCTGAGGGGGCGGTAGGAGCCAAAAGTACGGCGAGCATAATCAATCACGAGACGTTTTCGGCCGTAATACGCGGGGCCGGAGGGGTCGTAGACAGTTCGCATAGTTCCGAAACGGAAACGGTAATATCGCTGGCCCGGGGGCGACCACCCCCTTTGTCATTTTGTCATCCGGCGTAAGGACGAATCGCCGTGGAGGGTGGGAGTAGGTGGGAACGAGCGGCGTCGCGCCAAGACAAAGTGAGACGAACAATATATGTTTCTCGCGAAAAGAAATTAATGCTTGAGATATTAAAACGCGTCCGAAAGGAAATGCCTGTCGAGCCGCGTTCGCCACGTTGGTCACGTCTTGCGTCTCGCCCAGAGAGGAACCCTTTCTGTGCCCGTTCGTCCCGTCGGACACACGGATCCTTTCTGTCGCTCTTTAACGGTCTATCTCCACTGTTTTCTTCCGCCGCTAGTGACGAATGTTATTTGCTAGGCGCAGACAGTGTGTCGTTCTTCTTTTCGAAGGAACTTCAAAGGCGCGCGACACTTTTAAATTACGTACGTCGAGATGGACAACATTCTCCGTACCGATAAAACGCGCGGTTTGAACGAAATGTTCTCGGACTGATATTCTTCTCGAGAAAATAATATTTTTTAGATATTGATAGATTCGAGAAATATCTTGCCAAGACACAGGAGTGTTTTTCATGTCTTTCGTCTTTTTCGTCACAATTGTCTTTCGTCTTTTTCACGATGGAGTAATGGGCAGTAATTAAATTTTTTCAACGACAAATATAGAGTAATGATTCTTAATATTGGTAACTCTCCTATAACGCAGAGGTTATGTCTCGCAAAAATTCCGTGTCAAGTGAGTTATGTTACGCCAATGTACAAGTATTATATGGAACTACGAGATCGTTTAGATAAAAAAGTCCGAACTTATACGTAGTCATCTATATAGTTTATATCGTTACTATCGTATGCGATATTAGAAAAAATTATTAATAAAATATATTCTACAACATAAACATATCTAAAAATGAATGATATAATTGATATTAATAAATTCGCAACTTTTATTACATATTCATTTCTATTAAGGAAGCGTCTACATACTTCTGAGCGGTATACGTACTTCGACGAAGAAAATCACCTACCATCGAGTCGTTTTCGTCGTCGTGCGAGGAGAATTTAAATTCCTTAGCGTTTTTCGAAATCCGTGAGCTGTCCTCGGTTTTCCTCTCCTGCGTGTTTGCGCGTTGATTCTGGTCGGTGTTCATCGAGGTCACGATCGGAATAACGATGACGAGGACGATGAAGATCGGAAACAGAACTCGGTGAGAGAAATCCAAAGGACAGGCCGTAGCCCGGTTCGTCCTCATCGTTTTATCTGCGAACCATAGTTTAGAGTCGTTGCAGAAATGATTAGAAACGTCAAGGAACAACTGATTTCGAGAAGTCATTATTAGTCTGTCGTGCGCTGTTTACTAGAAGAACGATCCAGTTTTATTTTTGACTAGCTGCGCTTGGAATACTGTTCTTATTCTATACTAAAAATAAACCCAATGTTTCGGGACCAAAAATGTCCTAACTAAATTGTCTGTATAATTAAAGAACACGAAATCAATTCTAAAGGAAATTGAAAGGAATTGCAACTCCTTTTCATCCGTTCAGGGGCTGAATTTTTTAAAATGCCGAAATAGGCGTTTGATTAATTATATCAAAGAGAATTAAGACCAAGTTTCAAGCAAATCCGACCACAAATAATATATTCCTCAAAGGTTTAGCCTGGACGTTGATTGTAATCAATCAGGACTTTATTCTTATACATATATATATATATATAAGAATAAAGTCCTGATTGATTATATATATATATGAATTCAAGACCAATTTTCTCAAAATTGAAAGCTCAAATTAGAAAAATCTGTTGCTCATTTACGATTCAAATTAGAAAAATCTGTTGCTCATTTACGATTCATTTATATATATATAGATGATTTTGCGAGGAAAAAATGAATCGCAAATGAGCAACAGATTTTTCTAATTTGAGCTTTCAATTTTGAGAAAATTGGTCTTGAATCTCCTTGGAGCACATGTACGACTTGACTGGCGTGTCTGACTATTACTCGCCATTTCTACTTATATTGCTAATTTAGGTTGCTTCTGTTACGATAGTATCCATTCCGATTAGTTGTAACCCTTTGAAAAATTGCAGTTTGCATAGAAGAGATATGGTACATTAGACAACGCCAGAATCAGTAGAACTGGCCAGTCGTGGTCAGACATGGTTAGCCAAGCCTTTCGATTTATTTTTACGAAAACGAAGCTTCCTATGAAAAAATATCATTCTTCATTTTCGATTCGTTTTCGAGCAAAGAATCATCCCCTGTTGATGACGTTATATTTAAGACTAGCTGTGCCCCGTGGTTTCACCCGCGTGGAATACTATTTATTTTATGTCGTTCGCATTTGACCGCGTGTTTCTTCGTGAATCAGTAGGCGACTGTCTCTTGTTTTCCGTAACTCAGATGTTTCCGATACTAATGTCGTTTTTTACCCCCTTTAAGGTTGAATTTCGAAATATTCTTTCTTATTACTTGTATAGATCATAAAGGAAGCCTCTGTGCAAATTTTCAACTGTCTAGGTTCAAGGGTTTAGCCTGAACGTTGATACAAACTTTGCAGCCCCTTTTCACCCCTTCAGGGGTTGAATTTTTTTAAATGCAGAAATATGTGTTTGATTAATTGTATCAAAGAGCGTTAAGACCAAGTTTCAAGCGAATCCGACCACAAATAAAATATACCTCATGCAAACGTTGCAACCGCTGTTTAGTCCCTTAGAAATATTACCCCCTTACCACCTGAATTTCGAAATATCCTTTCTTATTCCTTGTATATATCATAAAACTTCCGGAAAATGGCTCATTTGTTTACCTGTGGGCGCGTGCGCTGTATAATACGGTTATCAATAATTGTTTTCATTCTCTCAAATATCGATTAGCATTCGTGATTTATCAAGCATAGGATCAAACTCGTCGCTAAATAAATTCGCTTGGTGACGGTGCGCGCGTATACGCGCGACAGAAAACGCTGAAGGGCCTATTAAGTCGACCGATCTTGGAAAGACATTAATTTCACGGTGCCGCATAACTTTCCCGTCACAATTTGCATTCGGCTCTGTTCCTTCTTTAGGCGTGCACGGGCGCGGGGGAAATTAAAAACGTCCGATCGTAAAGCCTCGAAAAGAGGTGAAATATCACCTGCCCTGCTCTCGGAATCGTAATCAACCCGTTTTTCTGGAGAAAGAGAAAAACGCTCGGGTCGCGTTCGACTTTTCGCGCCGGATCGGTGAGAAATTCGAGCGAAACTGATCCCTTCGCCTCGGTAAGGAAGCAAACGGTGGCCAAATAGAATCATGGACTCCCTTCGAGCCAAGGAAATGTATTAAGGAGGTGTTCTTTCATTCTTATCAGTTTTGAAGTCGTTTTTATGATTTTGTTGCAATTAACGTTATCGATACGAACGTTTAAAATTCGGTACGTTTATTTATGCGTATGCATACGAAATTTTGTTAAATTTACAATTGTCCTGCGCAATTTATTTCGAAGTTATGAACGTTATTCCGCATCACGTCAAGCGGAATGAGTTCCAGAATGTTAACAAATCGCGTTCGTACTTGTGGCTCGAACCAATCACAAATCATTTTGTTTTACTCGTTATGAATGCGACTATCGTTTAAGGGAGGACACCGCGATCAAAACTAGCTACTAGTAGTTATTTAGACAAAATTTTGAAACCTTGTATTTTTGTGTAGTTATTGACGCTGAATTCAATAGTGTAAATAAAAAAATGTTTAAATAATCTTTTTGGATCCTTCGATCCGACTTTTTTTTAAATAACTTTCTTTCAAAAATGTAAAAACAATATTTAAACATTTATTTGTTTGCGCCATTGAATTCAGCGTCAAAAACTACATGAAAGTACAAAGTTTCAAAATTATGCCTGAATAACAACTGGTAACTAACTATTTTAAATACCTTAAGCAATAAAAATATAGCAAAAAAATTAAACTCGTACGTATTTTTTAACACAATTCGAATATGTCTTGGAAAATATAGATATAGAAAATGAAATCAAGAGTTGTTTGTGGTTTTTTAAATATAAAGTTCATTACACCGTTTTCAAGTTCTTATAATTTATATTCTTACGGGAATAAAAAATATTTCTGTGAAACGAATAAAATATTCCACGGATAAAAATGTATTTCTATACAGAAAAGGCTTGGATTTTTTTAGAAGCACTAAAATGAAAAGACCCTTCGCGGTCCTATATATGTACTCCGGGCGAGAGGTCAGCGCGAGGCAAACGGGCAAGCCGCAAAATGCGTTGCAAGACAAAGGAAAATGGGGCAAGTAATTACAAACGAACGGGGCTATTTTCGCGGCGAAGGGGCGGTCGAATTATTCGGAAAGGGAGCTTTCGAATGGTAATAATTCCCGGCGATGATTCCTTCCCATTTCGCGTCGATGAATTTCACCGCGGATCTGGATATCATCGCGAATCTGTCGCTCCCAACGCATCGAATCGCAAGCCTCGGTAATTTCTCTTTAATATTCCCTTTGCACGAAACAACGCGATATTCGGCCGCGGGATATTAACGATTAACAAGGCTTAATCATCATCAATTAAATTAGCTTTCAAGCCATCCATTGGACATTTTCTTTCCGCAATTATACCAATTGATTGGAGCGCTTTTTAAATAACAAATAATCAAAGTAAATAAGCATCGTGATATTAGAGCGAACCAGGACAGTACAGGAACCAATTCAAAATAAAACTTCATATATTTATTTTATTAATACATTTCAGGGGAAGAAATAATTAAGATTCCTACATATTTTTAGAGTAGAATTTGTGTAAATTAAAATTTGTTGTTTGTAATTTTAACCTCTTATTTCTTATCTTATTAATTTTATTTTATATTGGTTGCTGTACGAATACTTCTTACACTGACTGTACCAGTTTGTAGCTCTTGAATTGCTCTTTCGTATCAACTCTTATCGAACAATTGTGTGTTTCTGATTTCATCAATAGAGAAAGATCATGGGAAAAATTGAAATTGTTTACTTAAAAAGCGATCACGTTTTGTTACCTAATCATTGATTTTGTTTGTCTAAATTAAAGAAATACACTCACGTCTTGTCATAAGTAGACCGCGGATCTTTATGAAAAATAAAATCAAAAATTGAACCTAAATAGAAATTTATTTTACTCTGCAAATATTATAATACGAAGTTTACCCTCAATATTTTTTATATTCTTGCATAGTGTGTGCATTTTGTAGTTTCTTGCACATTCAAATTCTCTATAAATATCATAAGTTATAATTCAATTGGATAAAACAGTCGCCGCGTAGATTTTGGAGCTTGGCTTCGATTAGTGACACGAATGACGAAAATTTCTTCCGTTATATTTTTAAATCGATAAGATCAGAAATACACAAATGTTCGGTGATAATTAGTAGGTACTTGATATAAATAAGCAATTCAAAAGGTACAAAATGGTACATATATACAACTTAAAGCTTGAATACTTTTATGTACCTTAAACATTCGACAAAGAGAGATTTAGAAAGAAAGAAAAAGAGGAGAAAGTTTTGGTTCGCTCTAATGATTAATATCATTAAGCGTTTGCATAATTTCTAGAGGTAAATATAGACATTCGAGCGCGAAGAGTTAAACCAACGACGCCCACGAAAAGGATAATATTTGAAATATTGCAAAAATATCGGTGGATGCAAGGAAACATGATCGATTTAAGGTCTCTTCGATGCCGCCGGTAGCCCGTGTACCCTCTTGGGGCTAATTACACCCAAGAGATATTCAGTGCCTTCATCTCTCCCTCTCCCCAACCCCACCTCCGCCCCCGTCCGTTCTTTCAACGCGAGAACAAGGAGCACGGTGAATTTCCTCCCGATAAAAACGCGAAGAATGAAGAGTTAAGCGATCGTTTCTTCCTCGACCGATCCGTTCGAACGAGTATGTACAAGGGGTGGGACCGTGAAAGATTTTTGTTCGGTTCGAGAAAAAGCACTCGGTTTCTCCCTTTCTGTTTTCCCCAACCGTCTCACCCTGCCCCCCTCCACCTCCCCTGCGTCGCGTCCACACGTTCCTTTCACCCTTTTGCTCAGACAAAAGTTTTGCATGCCGCGAGCAAGCAAGCAAGCAAGCAACCGGCCGGGCGGGCAAGTAGCAGGAAAGAGAGAAGGTCCGGATATTTTTGTCGTTTTAACGAAAAAATCGCAAATAAAGGAGCGAAGGCACGCGAAAAAGCTCCAAAGAGAGAGAGACACCGTTGAGGGGAGGGGGCGTTCAACGGCTGGAGAAGGGATGCTGCCGACATAATGTACCGCGTAAGAGCCATTAGGTTATTAAAAACAGTGCCGGCTAAACACGAGTAACGAACCGGCTGGTGGCCACCGAGGGATGCGACAAAGGCGAAAAATTAGCCTTGATAAGTTCGCGTTTCGATGCAAAAAAAAAAAGAAAAAACGAGGATACGGGGCTGGTGGGAGGGGGTGGACTCGGAGGGTCTGGTTCAGGCAGGGAGAAAAGACCGTCGGAATCAGAGGACGGAAGAAGGAGTAATCTCGACTTCCTTGAGCGTGAGTTCGCGGCGCGAATTGGTTCTCCCGTGAAATGCTTTCGCTTTTCTTTCCGCTGGACTTGCGTGGACGTTTACTGGCGCTAGTTTTCTTTTCCGTTCGCGAGAATTATACCGGGGACCAGGTTGTGGAGTGGATGTATTCCCTGCCTGGAACTTAAGGGGCTTGGAACATCAAAAAATGAACAAAGATCGGTCTAAAAAATGTTTTTAGTAAAATCTAAGCGATTCTGAACAGTTCTATGCAAACAGAATTGAATGTAGACCACTAAAAGTGGCAAAAGGTTCGCTTTTGACTGTCATTGTTTTCTCTTCGAGAAAGTTGTCAGTTGTATTTCCTTATATTTTTTACAGTTTTATCGCGTTTTGTTACTTTTTTCGTGTCGTCAAACTTCTCTTTGTGAGAAAGAAAGAAACTTTGTGAAAAAAAATTTGTTTACCACTTTCAGTGCTCCATATTCGATTCTGTTTGAGTAGAACTGTTCGGAGTTGCTTAAATTATAATAAAAACAATTTTTTAGAAAGTGATTTTTCTTCATTTTTTGATGTTCCAAGCCCCTTAACGCGTTCCGTGCCACGTGTACCGTTTACGAGTACCAGAAGTATTTATTTATTGTGCCGAAAACGTATGTTTTATGACAAATTTAATTCCGTTAAATATATCTATTTCCACGTCATATATATATATATTATCGCATCATTTCTGATTTTCAAACACGAATGGAGCCAAAACTGAGAACCTCAGCATACCGCGCACACCGTACATGTCGCGCATTCAAACAACGCCATTTTGTTTTCTCGCACCTAACATAAACGTAAAAAATATTATTTAAGAGTTCGATGTACACTTTAATCCTACGAATGAAATTTATTCCAATCGAACAAATAGTATTCTTATGAAAAAATTCGTGAATCTACCCTTCGTGTCGACGTCGGAAGGCGACGTAACCCCTTAAAGCGAATATTTTCGGTCCTCGTCGCGATTACCTGGCAGTGTTTTTGATCGCTATGATCCTCGAACGAGCAGCCTCGTATCCGAATACGTAGAAACGCGTAACGTCATCGGTGATAATGTTGACGGGATCGATTTACGTCACGATGCGCCAGCCAAACTGCATACGTTGACGTTTCTCGCATAACAAATTCCGATTGCGGAGCCGACTGTTTCGCGTTCGACCAATCGATACCTCTCGTTTCCGTCGCGTCTCGATTCTTGCTAGACGGTTGCCCTTTGCGCGGCGCTCGTTCGATTCGTAACGATCGATAAATCTTTGCAACGACACGCTCCGTCCGCGCTTATCACGGCTCGACTGATTGCGAAATAGAGACCCCTCCGGGCTGAATAACGCTGCAACGCGACGGCACGGTCCAACGTGCCACGCTTACCACCTTGAAATTCGGTTTATTTCGGCATATGGACGTAAACGAAACTTCTTACGAGTCGAACGGGAGTGAAGTTAGCCTGGGAATTTCGTTACGAGGCTCGCAGCCCTCGCGGAGGAAACATTCGAGCCTAACGCGTCTACCGTAAACGCTAAAATACCGTATAAGACTCTAGATTAGTTTCCGCTGTTCCCCTTGGATGAACGAATACGTAACGACTGAATACTCCGAGCGATTCACTGCTACCCCCGTATTCTGTCAACCCTTATGGGAACTGGATAATATGCTGCCGATAAGCATACAGCGAGTCAGGAAATTATTAGAACGTTCTGAAATAAAATGTTTGAGATATAGAAAGTACTAGTCGTATTACGAATTGCGAAACAATTTTATTTCTGTAACGATACTTGAATACCATGCTTATGCGTATTGACCCTTTACTTACTGGCGGGACTTACGAGTCCCGTCAATTTTTTCATGGTACTGTATTAACCCTTTGCAGTCGAGAGGTGACTCGAGGTGAGCCAAGGGACAGAAATAGTTTTGATAACTTTAATCATCGATAACTTTCTAATGAACAAGTTTAGGGCATATATATATATATATATATAAAAGTATGATCTATAGCAAATAAGGTGAATTATACAGTGTTTCACAGTATAACATAGTATAAGTGGGACAGGCTGTACCTAAACGATTGGGAATAGAAAAAAGTGTTATAAGTTAAATGGTTTTGGATGGTGCATAACATGCGACTAATTTTATACACTTTTGTGCATCGGTGCATCAGAGAAATGCACCTGCACTCTTTTTTTTTTAAATCGAAACATATATTTTAGAGGACACAGATCGATGCAGATTCTTCTGCTCTACAAAAAAGTAGTTTTGTTCATTAGAAAGTTATCGATGATTAAAGTTATATATATATATATGTTAATACTTTTTTGTAGAGCAGAAGAATCTGCATCGATCTGTGTCCTCTAAAATATATGTTTCGATTTAAAAAAAAAAGAGTGCAGGTGCATTTCTCTGATGCACCGATGCGCAAAAGTGTATAAAATTAGTCGCATGTTATGCACCATCCAAAACCATTTAACTTATAACACTTTTTTCTATTCCCAATCGTTTAGGTACAGCCTGTCCCACTTATACTATGTTATACTGTGAAACACTGTATAATTCACCTTATTTGCTATAGATCATACTTTTAACGTAATATACATCGAATAATAAAAAGTTCATGTTGCGTCAGTCAATGTATACATATCTATTACGATGATCATTCAAATATAAACCGAAAGTTTTTTACAGAGCTCTATCGAGACCAGATAAAAATACAAATGGACTGCCTTATTTTTCTACGTAAGTTCCTTCAACAGAAATACATTTTCCCCAACAAATAGGGAGCTTCCTGATCCCATAATAGAAAATAGAATTTAGCTGCCCCAGTTGAGCACGTACAGTTAAACTTGCGAGTCACTTCGACGAAGGGGAGGATTTTTTGAATCATACGGCGACCTGTAAAGAAATATGCGTCACTATACCCTAGGAAACAACAAAATGAGTATCCAGGAACAATTCAATGTACACGTTTGTCTTAAAATCACTGAATTATTGACGACGATCTCGCAGTAATTCTTAGAAGCAATTACCTAAATAGAAAACTAATTGTATGGGATACACCATGGAATTTGCCTCTCTCTCTTTAAATTTAAAAAATATGCGTCAAAGCGATGCTTTGATAGCGTCAAAGTCGCAACTAAGTTGTTCTCTCTTTATGAATAAATAAATAAATAAACGAAATAACGCGCTGTCAGGATTTCTTTGTCTCCCCTGCGCAGTGCACCTTCGGCGCGCCTATGGGGCGCTAGATCGATACTTGTTCATTCCACGCATGTAAACACCGGGCCGCGTTTTGCAACGGGCCAACAGCCGTTTTGTTATACTCGAGCCCGAACTTTTGTCGTAAACTATACGCTTTATGCGCGGATAGAGAGAAAGCGCGGCACGCATCTGTACGGGACGATTAGGCGGTGCACGGTGAAAAGAGGGGATTCGAACGAAGGACAGAGTGACGGGAATGGCCAACGGAGGGAGAAGGAGAGGACGGGAACGAGCGCGAGAGCGCGAAGGAACGGGTCGGGAACGTTGCTGGGAGGAAGACAGAAAGGGAATGGAAAGAGGAAACGGAGGGTGTGCCGGGGGTTGGTTTCAATTAGGAGGCAGTAACTCTCCCAGGCATTGTTCATTTCACTCTAGATTTGTATTCCCCGTTTGTTTGTTCCCTTTGCATTTGCGTTAACCTGAGCACAAGCGAGCCGCCGTGCGTGTATACGCAATCAGTCGAAGCGGAAAAGACGAACCCGGGTACCAGAGAGGAATCGGATGATCATTCCGCTACGCAGGATCCGTGATTTTCCTCTGTTGCGAACGAGTCGTTGGCCGTTGTTCGAAAAACAACCACGAGACATCGATTTGAACGGAATCCTTCGAAATATGGTAATGTTTCTATTCCCGTCGCTCGCGTGGGAACGAGGATTGCTGTTTAGCTGGACGTAGCGGCGATTCCATTCCATTAACCGAGCTTGTCACTGGCTTTAGGAGAGGGTGAATCCTGAGAACCTAGAGCGTTCATTTATCCCATTATAATCGTTTTACAGCTACATATTGGCTTGTCCGGAAAGTTTATGCCTATTTTTAAGAAAAATTCAAAGGCATATTTGAATTTTGATGTACATTTATTGAATTATATGTGTACCATTTTGTTCCACAACCTTTCCACAACCTGTTAAGGAATGTACACATGTTATTTGTTTTCAGCCATTCCGATATATTCAGATCTGTACCGCTTACTAAAACTCGGCATGGACTTTCCAGACAGCCCAATACTCATCTGCGTCTCAGAGTTACTAATATAACTAAAACTTTAAACGCGTTTTTCTCTAAAATCATCGTTTCGAATTTGCGAGAAGCACAACTCAAACAATATTTCATTAATTCTAAATGTTCATTATTTATACTACAGGGTGTCCCACGCAAATGGAACAAGTTGTATCTCCTAAAGGGTTGGGAATAGAAAACGATGTTATGAGTGACAGTTAAATGGTTTTGGATGGTGCATAACATGCGACTAATTCGATACACTTTTGTGCATCGGTGCATCAGAGAAATGCACCTGTACTTTTTTTTGAAAATGGAAACATATATTTTTGACGACACAGATCGATGCAGATTCTTTCGCTCTACAAAAAAGCATTAACATATATATGCCCTAAACTTGTTCGTTAGGAAGTTATCGATGATTAAAGTTATTTGAACTATTTCTGTCCCTCGTCGAGTGTTCCGGGGTATTTACGTTATGTTCCATTATAATGTTTGTTAACATGAATGTGATGCTAATACTAGTCACTGTAAGATGAAGATTTCTATCAATAACTATTTACTACCCATGTGTGATCATTTACCGACCCAGTGTTTCAAAATCATGGCATTTACAAATAATGAACTAGTTGATATGTTCATTTTGTATACAAGATGCAATCAAAATGGTACTGAGGATGCAAGACTGTATTGGAACAACTATTTTCCAATCGGCAGCAGCCCACGAGTTCGTATTATTATAAATTGAAGTCCAATTTACATCAATATGGATCTTTACACAAACCAAAATGAAAAAGTGCTTTGACTGCAATGGAGGACCGTTCGAACACTAGATATGTACTTGCTGAGCGACAGAAATAGTTCGGATAATTTTTACCATTAATAACTTCCTAACGAACAAGTTTAGGGCATAAGTATGTTAATACTTTTTTGTAGAGCACAAGAAACTGCATCGATCTGTATTGTCAGAAATATAGCTTCCCATTAAAAAAAAAAAAGTGCAGTTGCATTTTTTCGATGCACCGATGCACAAAAATGTATAAAATTAGTTACATGTTATGCACCATCCAAAACCATTTAACTTTCACTTGTAATATTTTTGTTGACTTCGAAAAACATTAAAACTGCCCTAAAGTGTATGAAATAATTTCTAGTTAATTCGTGTGAATACTGACAAGCTCAAGATTTATATCTTAATTCTTAATTCAATAATCTTAATCTTAATTCAATAGTCTTAATCAATTATTTGCTTAAAAGTATGAGA
>NC_071979.1:3044798-3052709 GCF_026283585.1 Hylaeus volcanicus
TCTCATACTTTTAAGCAAATAATTGATTAAGACTATTGAATTAAGATCAAGATTATTGAATTAAGAATTAAGATATAAATCTTGAGCTTGTCAGTATTCACACGAATTAACTAGAAATTATTTCATACACATTAGGGCAGTTTTAATGTTTTTCGAAGTCAACAAAAATATTACAAGTGAAAGTTAAATGATTTTGGATGGTGCATAACATGCAACTAATTTTATGCACTTTTGTGCATCGATGTATCGGAAAAATGCAACCGCTCTTTTATTTTTTTTTAACGGAAACCTGTATTTCTGACGACACAAATCGATGCAGTTTTTTGTGCTCTACAAAAAAGTATTAACATACTTATGCCCTAAACTTGTTCGTTAGGAAGTTATTAATGGTAAAAATTATCCGAACTATTTCTGTCCGTCAGCAAGTATCTAGTGTTCAAACGGTCCTCCATTCCAGTCCAAGCACTTTTTCGTTTTGGTTTGTTTATGGTAAATATTGCAACGAAATTTAAAATGCAGTAAATGAACCGGAAATGAATACAGCGTTGCGGGCACTGTTCTCTTCAGACGTCTCCAATTTCGTTAATTTTCCGAATTCAACAAAATCCTTTGGCAAATACATTTTCAAAGGTCTATACTTTGAGAAAATGCAAAAAAAAAAAAAGAAATCGATATTTTTCGAAGTTCTAGATCAGATAACCCCCTTAAGTAAACAATAAATTAAAAGTGTCGATACGACCAACTGGCTGTTGCCATTACGCGCGCTTATGTTCGCAAATGTATCGAAGGTGCGAGCGTTTCGATTGGATTGAGTGAGATTGGTGACGCGAATCCTATCCACCGGAAGTCGGATAGCGGCTCGTGTCTTCAGTGAATCTGTGGCAGAATGGATAGAATCGTCGACACCTTGGCCTAATCGGGAACTAACCGCGCTTGTAGCCGGGAACGATAGCATCACTAGAGGGTTGTTATAATGCGATCACGTTATCTTGACGTTGTGACGGTGAAGCGCGAATTGCATGTAATCAGCAGTACCCGCGTCGATCCTGATATAGACGTTTCCGGAATTGTTGAGCCTGTTGGTGACACCATGCTGTTAATTCAGTGACGCAAGATAGCGGCCCATGTTTTGTTTCTACTGTCACGAACGATTACTAATTATTATCGCGGGAGTTAATTCGGCAGCCGAAGTTCAGCCTTATTTCCATTGTGATCGACGAATTTATAGTTCATTTGCTAGTTTATTGCCATTGATGGAAATCTGGCTTTCGTTTATGGTTTATTTGCATTGAACCAGTCGTATTGGAATTTCAGTCTCCTACTCTGTTGATATACTTAGGAAAATGTTCGTTTCAGGTTACTCTGATTCGCTGTAATCAAAAATAAACTTTTTGAAGACATTGAACGACCTTCAATTATACACAATTATACTATATTGTAGATCACTGCGTCCGTCTTGAAACGCTTTATTAGAAAGTACGTAAGAAACGATATTATTGCATTAAACAAAAAAAAAAAGTAAACATAAGACGAATGACCTTGATTATAGATTATTGCATTTGTTTTACACGCTTCATTAGAAAGTACGTAAGAAACGATATATTTTGGATTGAAAAAAAAAATTAAACGTGTAGTATGTATTTATGTATTTGTAGGAAATTTGAATGTGCAAAAAACTACAAAATGCAAAGAATATGCAAGAATATAAAAAAGATTGGAAGTAAAGTTCACGTTATAATATTTGCAGAATAAGATAAATTCCTATTTAGGTTGAATATTTGTAGGCACATTTGCGAAGATTTTATTTTGGGTCCGCAATCTAGTCAATATTTATAGATAGATGTAAATCTTTCTGCAAATAACTGTTAATTGAACCAGAATTTTCAAAGTTAATATGGGCTGGTAAATTTATAACTAAAAATAAAGTAACATAATATATAAAACTTTGATTTCTTGCTATGAATATATTGCTCAACGTAAAAAGATTTATATAAATCAAGTATCATTTCAATAAAGTACACGATTCCAAACTTGGATCATTAATATGACGCAATTTATGTTTGTCATATTTTGCAACGAATGCAAAAGTTTAATATTAAGATATAATATAAATATAATCCAAAAACAAAGTCACGTATTAAGAGAAATAATAATAATATAAATACTTCGGAATGGAAATACTTATCGAAAGCAAGAAACCGTGGCGAGTTTTAAAAATGTATAGATAGATGTAAATCTTTCTGCAAATAACTGTTAATTGAACCAGAATTTTCAAAGTTAATATGGGCTGGTGAATTTATAACTAAAAATAAAGTAACATAATATGTAAAACTTTGATTTCTTGTGATGGATATATTGCTCAACGTAAAAAGTACATGATTCCGAACTTCAATTATTAATATGACACAATTCATGTTCGTCACATTTTGCAACGAATGCGAAAGGTTAATATCAAGATATAATATAAATATAATCCAAAACCAAATCATGTATAATATTAAAAGAAATAATAATAATATAAATACTTCGGAACGGAAATACTTATCGAAAGCAAGAGACCGTGGCGAGTTTCGAAAGTATCGCGTTTATGAAAAATTTAAAAGACGCGACCGATCGGCATCGAGGTATCGAAACATCCGTTTAATATCGGGGAAGCGAGGATGGGTGGGGACGCTATAGCAGGCAGATTTTAATCCTTGTCGTACCCGCGAAGGGAAGGGAACGACGCTGAAGTGACTTGAAGTCTCTTCAGGCGAGATGCTTAATTCCACCCCGTTCTTCTACAACCACCCTCCGGGCGTTCCCCGTCCCCTGCCCCCTCCTTTTGCACCCCCGGAGGAATAATCCTCTGTTCTTTAATTCTCCTCCACCGTCGGATGGACTGAAAATTGTATCTAAACGTTGCGGATACGCGGAACGGTTACGCGTTCTCCGCTTCCGCGGCGTAAACGTTGTCGCCGTGTCCGATCGTCCATTCGTCCGAACCTCGCGCATCCCCTTTCCGCTTCGACCGGTTCGTTTCTGTCGCGACACCAGACGCCGATACGACGAATATTCTCTTTCTTGATAACCAATATCGAGTGATTACCTCCACGAGGTACCAAGTTTCGCGCGGGCAACGATGCCGCGCGAAACGAACAGATTTCTCCAGAGAACGAAAAATTCCGGCGTGCTTCGAGCTGCACCCTCTTTCATCCCCCTCCGCCCCTCCCTACCGTTGCCGCGCCTTCTTTTTTTTTCATTATTTTTTAGTATCCTCCCTGACAAATGTATCTGTGTCCTCGAGCGCGCTACGCCTTTCATCTCTCGTCTCTGCAGTCAGAGCACTTATACGCTCCGTACTCTCTCCTCTCCTCTCTTCTCTCTCTCTCTCTTTCTCTCTCTCTCTCTCTCTCTCTCTTTTTCTTTCTCTTTCTCTTTCTCCTACACCTTTCTTCCCTCCCGCCATCTTTTTCGGTCTCTTTGGTCCCCGTCCTTTTCTCCTCGCTTCATACCACTCCACTCTTCGCGTTCCTCGTCTTCCGGTCTCACCCTCGCAATTTTTCGTCCTTCTTGCATTCCGCTACCCCCCCCCCCCCAACCCCCAAGCTCCCGGTGTACCGGCTCTGTGTCGCGTTTTCGAGAATACAACGTCACGAGTACCAAGGTAAAATACATCGTGATTTTAATACTTTTAACGTCTTTGTAATCTGCTTTTCACTCGCACAACCGGTAATGCGACACACCGAGAGCCGCCTCGGGTACACACTGTATCCGGTTGTCTTCTTTTTCAACGTCTCCTTCCACCCCCTCCGGTTTCCGTTGCAACGCGGCGTCCTGGAGGACGTCGTGTCGGGGCGGTGTATCGACCATAGGTTGCGAATTTATTTATTTGCACGGGGCGATCCCTTTCGTACGAAAAGTAATACAATCGAGAGGGCGAGGAACGAAAGGAAAAACGTCGGAATTATCCTGGTAGCCGGCGCTGATTCCATCTCTGAATGCCTCTAACTCTATTTTACAAAGTAGTAATTTGGTTTTACCTTACCTTAGAAAAATTATTTACCCCGTATAATGTTTTTCTTTGTAGTTAGTAACTTTTGTAAGAAGATTGTTTCGATAGCTTTATCTCCTTATTGAACCTATTCGCTTTTGTTGGAATATTATTGTTTAGTTAATGCAAAAATATATTACACTGTATATTAAACAAAAGGCTCCGTCGCCAAAAATCGATAGGTCTTTAACTATATTCAAACCTGTGTATCTTTCATAATAAACGTATTGTAGACTCGTTACTGTTATTTTCTTGTTGTTAATTTTCGCCAGGATCTTCGTGTCTTTATTTTTCGTTTATAGTGGATGAAAATCGTTCTTTCAAGCTTTCATAAATAAATAAAACAAAGATTAAAAGTATCGGTTAAGTATTTATATGATACCATATTCCACTAGCTTTAAACGGAACACCATGTATACATATAAAATTGACAATATTTTATATTCTTACGACAAAACACGTATACGTATATAAAAAATACTGTAAACTTCCTTTTTTAATACGTTGTTAGGGACCACACAGATAGTATAAATCTAGATTTGCAACCCTCCAAAACGTAAGCCGAGTTACAGCCGGACTTCTTTCAGTTTTTCGCAAAAGAGTCACCAACGCAGTATCCTGACGAGAAAAGCCACTAGTACTTTATTTAAAGTAGATAAAATTTGCTAGAATTAGAGATGTATTGAAGCTTTGTAGCTTCATTAGTTCCAGAGATACAGCTCTGTGAAAATCGACAAATTTTCCAAAAAAGTGGAAATTTTAACTTTAAGTCTACTTTCGACCTATATATTGATATAAATACTCATCCTACACTAAACTCATGCGAAATGATGTTGCAGCAAATTTAATTACCTTAACTTTAAAACCATAGCGGGACCTGTACCTATTATATATTTTTTTAACTAATAAAAATGAAATGAAATAAAAATCCGGTTCAAGGAAAAATTCTAAAAAAAAGTATAATTGATACCGTAGATACTTGGACTTACACTCTCATTCTTTAGATAAGTTACTTTATTAGAATGCACAGTCGTATACTCAACGTCAACACCTAATTCTTTACTCTCGCAATCCTTGGATCATCTTGTGAAAGTATATCTGTTATCTGTTGCGTATATCTGTTGCGAGAGAGCCAAAGAGTTAAGAATTGTTTCACGAACGTAATTTCGCCATTCGTTTCTGCCAGCGAGGAGCTAAAAAAAAAGGAGCAGCGGCTCGAACAAGATATGGCGGTGGCCGTTCCGCAATTTGGGTCGAGAAGTGGATCCGCGCTCGTCTCGGCGCGGTTAGCTGAAAACGTGTCCGTTGTAGGGTCCCTCTTTCGAGATAATTTCAACGGCGGTCGCTCGACGGGACAATTTTTTCGTGACGCTCACGGTACCAGCCGCTTTGTTTCCGTTATCAGAAATTGCGGAGAGCCGCGCGCTGTCTCCTCTTCGTATTCGCAAGGGCGAGTAATTACGCGCGTCAGGGAAACGGGAAAATGCGTTCGTATGCTATCGACTTTCCCTTGCACGAGAGTTTAATCGAGAACTGCCCTTTTACAGAGAAGGCACGTGCGTACACGGTAATACCTCGCGTAATTTTCGAAAGTCAGGACTGTCAATTATCGATATACGAAGGAGATCCCGATATCCGGGAGGATATTTTTTATTCGAGCTGATACGATTTTCTTGAGGTAAGGTTCCTTAAGGGACATCACGACGGTTTGAAAATGCAAGCATCTTCGAGGACTTTTTTCGAACAAGTAATCATTAATTAATTGCTTTTACAGTTGATATAAAGACGGTCTCATAAATATTCATATCCTCTATGTCTATGTATTAAAGAAATTTGTGTAAATTAAATGATAGGATTTGTTTCCAAATAAATTCACTGTATGTATATAAACGTGTAAAGTCTATTTATGTACTTATTTCTAATGAAACGTTTATTCGCAAACATCACACCTATCGTTTAATTTAGACAAATTTCATCAATAGACATAGCGGATACGAACATTCATGGAACTGACTGTAAACATATTGAACAGTATAAGAAATCAATTTTTAATCAGATTTATTCATCCATATCCGCTATAGGGATAATAGATATAATAACATCTATTTTGACGTATCTAAAAGGGTTAATATTATATTAGACATGAATTGTTACTCGAGTTTGATTACTTGATACCTTTGAACGTGAAAAATGAAATTAAGTTTCAGCGACAATACATTTTGCGACCATCTACTTTGTAAATGATATATTATTAGAAAATACGTGAAAAATTATTTAATTATTTCATTAAATTGATGTTTATATTATTAAATTTAGTGTATTCCGCGGTTTCATCGCAGTGGAATAGTATTCTTATTATATAACGTCTCCGTGCACCACCTATTTGGTCCAAATTTTGCCAAAGACTTTCTTTTTATTTAAATATTATAAGGTGTGAATTTCAGCCAAATCGGTCCATAAATAAGAATTTTCTAGAAAAGCGAACCCAGTGCTATCTGGGAAAGTCTAACACGAACATAAATAACCCGGAGCACCGCACGAACATATGGTGTGAATATAAGGTGGATAGATTAAGTGGTTCCAGCCGTCATAGTCAGACATACATACGCGCCAAGATATCTCGCGAGTTTAGCGATCAAACACAAAAACAAAGGTCACGCTTAAGGTAACTTTCAACGAGGAATCCAATGGTGACCTTGGATTTGACCTTGAACCTAATTTTCAAGGTTATTTCAAGGTCAACTTGTTTTCTTTTAACGGGAACCCCTATTTTTTATGCCGGAATCGAAAAGACCGGAAAGTTTTACGTTCGGATATGTACTCAGGTCTAGGTCAGGTCAGGTCAGGTCAGGTTTACGTGATCCGTAAGTCGCGTTTGTATCATTCATATTCTAACATTTTATTTACTTTCGACTTTTCGAAGTCATATTTTCTTGTTGTCGAAAACAAAACCTAAGTACCGAGGATTATAGGAACGTAAACAAGGATTGGAATGGAAAAGTCGACCTTTCGTGAAGATCTCGGAGTCTCGAATGTGAGAATGTTTTCTCTTGAAATGTTAAAATTGTTTCTGCCGGTCTTGACCACCATCCTCACCCTTGTCACCTCCCTGTCGTACTCCCGCCACATTGAGATCCTATGGTAGGGGTGCAAGGGTATCGTGTTTCGCCCGCACGCTGCTACCACACTCTGGTAACGCAGGGGTTTTTCCCTGAGCAACCTCATCGTAAATGTTTAAACATTTTTGGAGACTGCTCAGAATTCTCGAACACGTGTATTCCTGATGTCATTTTATGACGGGGTAACACTGGCTGGTCAGCTGGTCAATACCAGTTAATCTCGAAGTGACACTGGTTTCACTAAATAAAAAATTAAACAAATCCATTTAACTTACTTTTAAAAGAGGACTAACAGGAAATAATTTTGTTCAAATCTTCATTGACAAAATCGTATCGAATATCTACAAATCTGATATTATCTCTTTGACCGCTAAATGCTGTAAGTAGTAACGATTGCTCTTTTCCCCCTCCTCCAGGAATTATAATATATTAACAGGAATTAATATATTAATTTATGATATTATAAACTGAAATGGTCCAAAAACTGTTTCTTTTTCTTTGCACTGATCACGGTGAATACATCATTTCCAAATTTTGTTTCCGTGGAGGAACATCAATCTTTTCATTAACAGTATTCAATATTGCCGTATCGACCAAAAACTACACCAAACCTAGGGTAGTATGTACATAAACACTATTCAATATTGCTCCCCTACCAAAAGCTACCACAAACCTCCTCAGACAGTATGTACATTAACAATATTCAATATTGCCGTTCCCACCAAAAGCTACTCTAAACCTATTCAAACAGTATGTACA
>NC_071979.1:3052719-3054177 GCF_026283585.1 Hylaeus volcanicus
CCGTTCCCACCAAAAGCTACTCTAAACCTATTCAAACAGTATGTACATTAACAATATTCAACATTGCTGCCCCCCGTAAAAAACTAATCCAAACCTGCTAAGACAGTATTTCCGTATAAACAGTATGTACCCCAAACCTACTCAGACAGTAGATTTCGGGCTTGGTGCTATGATGTACCTCCAAGTAAAAAAAAAAAGTTGGAAATGACGTACTCACTGGGATCGGTGCAAAAAACCACTTTTTGACCGATTTTAGTTTCTGACCCCTGGGGAAAGGGGGGAGTTAAGGGTCAATATCTATGATAAAAAAATCAATCCGATAGCTAACGATTATGATAGAATTTTTGTTCGCAACCAAGAAACTACGCGATTGTACCAATTAAACTAGGATTTTAATCGATTCTCAAACAATTTCAAATCCCATTTAGAGACTCTGTTTCCGAATAACAAATCGTCCTAATAGTACACTGTTCGGACACAAAAGTAATTCGAACAATCGATGTTCGGATCACTCTACCGTACATTGTTTGACAACTCGATTGGACGAGCGAGTCCTTCCGGCTCGACAAAGTCGGGAGATCATCGTGGGAACGGAAACGGTTGACGAGATTAGTAAAAAGCATCCCCAAAAGCTGTCGTGACTTTTCGCGGCACTCGCTGCGCTTCGCAGGCCCAGGTAAGACAGAAGCAAATCCCACGATTGGCTCGAGCGGTCTTTAAAGAGGGTTTTAGCCGACACGTTGTACACACGGAAGGCGGTCTGCTAAGTAAAGATTCCAAAGCGAAGGGGTTGCCGTCTTAATCCGCGGGGCGTCTGTTTGTGGTATTACCGCGTTAAGGGATGAACCTCCGAAACACAACCGCTTCTTCCCCCATTCCTTAGGCGTTATTCGTGAACAATTATAAATCGCGATATTGTTGCTCGGTTTTCACTCGCTTCGGGGGGCGTAATCGTCTTTCGTTGGAGAACCGAAGCTTAATCTTCTCTGCATCGTACTTGTAGGCAGGTGACAACCATTTCGAATTCGATCCTTATCGGGCAAGATACTGATAAATGCACAATGTGGACATTTTAATGGATGATATATTTTTATGAAATTTGGGATTTACTTCGTGTATCGGCCGAATCTTATGAACTTTTAGCGTTTGCTACGTTTGCAGGCTTACGCGACCAACTGCCTCTTTCATTCATGTTCATCCCGACCAGTGTTGCGCATAATCGTAATCACAAATTTGTCTGTGATTACGATTGTAATCGTAATATCAACTCATAAATATTTAATTACAATCGTAATCGTAATTAGGATTACGATTAAATTATAGTCGTAATTATGATTACGATTAAATCGTAGTCGTAATTATAATTTCGATTAAATCGTAATCGTTATCAGAACTCAGAAACATTTGATTGCAATCGTAATCGTAATTATGATTACGATTAAATTGTATTCGTAATTA
>NC_071979.1:3054187-3077790 GCF_026283585.1 Hylaeus volcanicus
CAATCGTAATCGTAATTATGATTACGATTAAATTGTATTCGTAATTATGATGACGATTAATTCGTAGACGTAATTATAATTACGATTAAATAGTAATTGTTATCAGAACTCAGAAACATTTGATTACAATCGTAATCGTAATTATGATTACGATTAAATTGTATTCGTAATTATGATGACGATTAATTCGTAGACGTAATTATAATTACGATTAAATCGTAATCGTTATCAGAACTCAGAAACATTTGATTACAATCGTAATCCTAATTATGATTACGATTAAATCGTAATCGTTATCAGAACTCAGAAACATTTGCTTACAATCGTAATCCTAATTATGATTACGATTAAATTGTATTCGTAATTATGATGACGATTAATTCGTAGACGTAATTATAATTACGATTAAATCGTAATCGTTATCAGAACTCAGAAACATTTGATTACGATTGTAATCGTAATCCTAATTACGATTACTCCCAACACTGGCTGAGACTTATAATCGTAGCTCTATTTCGCGACAGTCTCGGAAACTAAAAATTCAAAAATGGCCCAGATTCGCTTCACGTTCGCATCGCGACCCCTCGTCGTTTCACCGATCGTAACACGGTTCGCTCGGCGTTTAACCAGGCTTCCAGGCGCGACACGTTATTATTGGAGGATCGATGTAAGGAGGGAAGAGTGGAACGACAGACGGTAGATGTCGGGCGGGAAAACGTGCTATTCGTCGTTGGCCGTTTCTCGACTGGTTCGGTCGCGTTTCTATTCGCGGCCCTTGCTCGCGATAGTTCGATCAGGCGGTCGCGAATTTGAATGGGTGGCTTTCTGCCAGGCATTAGTAGGCTCGCGTGGCATACATTCCGCCGCGGAATCAACTCCGGCTGACACGTCTTCTGACGGGACGAGGACGTTCCTGTGCGCCGGAAACGCAACGTCCGGCGATAATGTCCGTCAACAGGGACGATGCGAACGTCCCGGCAAACAATGCGCCATTGTTGCCAACTTATTCCATTACAGATAACTCCCTCGTTCATTGTTTCTTCTCTCTCGCTCGCGTTTCGCCCGCGTCTCTCCTTCCCTCGAGTCCCCGACCGATTCTCTTTTTCCTCTCGTACCCCCCTGCCCCTTGGACTCGATCGTCCTTTCCCCCGTTTTTCGCGGAGACGAGGCTTCTCCTTGGTTAAGGGATGCACCTGGGATCGGGAAGATAAAAGAAATTGTGCCAATAAGTTCGCCACGCCGACGATTGCCGTGAACAGTTGCACGGTTGAAAAAAAAGTCTCCTCCTTAATGCGCCGGCGGACGATCGCGCGTCGATTAATATTTCACGGACGCCGGTGGCTTCCGGTACGTGGATATTACCAAAGGGGTGGATAATAATGGCAGGGGTTGAACCCGAAGTTAATCGAGATAGAGGCGCTCGGATGAAAAGCGATCGCTGCTCTCCCGTTACTTCCTTTACGCGAGAATATCCAAATGAGTGTATCCAAAAGATTTCAAAGATTACTAATTTTTGGAACGGAATAGATGAAAATGTATCGGCGTATTATATAAGGCGCACGGTACGGTGTTAATTGTATTAGGTTGACGCGTAATTATACTGCGTTTAACACGCACGAACATATGGTGTGAATATAAGGTGGATAACTTCAGTGGTTTCAGCCGTGATGATCAGACATACATACGCGCTAACCTTTTTATATATTAAGATTGTGTTGTACCAGGGCTCTATGGGGTCGCTTAGCGAAATCTTGAGGCCGGGAGACTTTAATGTAAAATATTTAATATTCCTTTTTATTTATGTTATTGTAAGAAAATGCAGTTTGGATGAAAAATGGGGTGTATAACTTTTATAACTATAATAAATGCAATTGTACAACGTTTTGTGCAATTTTTAATATCATATTTTTGAATGTTTTTGAACAAATTCTAAAACTGTACTTTTTCATATGTATACATATCGTTACCTAATCAATAAATCATCACAAAATAAAAAATTCAAAAATTCATATCTCGAAAACCTGTTCATAGAAAAATTTGTCATTGCGATTTTCGAGTTTAGTAGGCCAGAATACGTAAGAAAAAAAAATAGTGACATTGAATGTACATTTTGGCTGTAAACTACTGTCTCACTAAAGCGTAGTATTAGATTACGAACAAAATCTCAAATATAAAATCTATCTTTATCGTGAAAAAATCAAAATTCCAATTTATCCGTATTTTGTACATAGATGCGTAGTTTCTTAGTACAAATGGAGAAGGAAAAAAAATAATACATTCAACGAGAAGAACTCCAATACCTATTGGATGACAGGTACACTCTATTACTGGTAGAATATCCTCCTCGATGAGTAAAACGTTAAACGTCGTTGTAAAACTCGGCACCCACTTCTATCGATTAATTCTTGGACGTACAAGCAACCAAGAAATCAATTCCTTTTTCGAGAAATAAAATAGAAATCCAAGCAAGGAAGAGTTGAACAGAGGGTTGGAATCGAACTTCAAAGAAACGCGTCGACCTAATATTTTTAGCGATCATCGCTGATTGCTCGTCGGGAAAGCCAGCCCCATTTGCGCTTTAGTCGAGAAACAAAATAATTGTTTTCAGGGCTGCATCCCCGGTAAGCGGACGATGCGTTCGGCGACGGTTGCGAGGCGAACTCTTTTAACGGAGGAACCCTATCTACCAAAGGGACACTTTCTACGGCATTTCGAACTCTTTGATGCCGCTCTAACTTCTGCCGATAAAAATTTCGCAAGTCGACGAGGGAACGACGAGGGGGTCGTCGCCGCGCGCAAGAAGGGGATGAAGTATCCATCGGGATCGGGGAACAATCCCTTCACTCGTGGATTGCTTGTTCCGCTATTTAAAAGTGTCCTCCGTGTGCAACGGGTAAGTTAAGTCCCCCGGACTCGCGTTAAACGCGGCGAGGCTCGATCGACAATAGCACAGCGGCGTTCGGGAAAGTGGCGCTGTTTAATATTAATAAGCCGGGGAGGCTCTGCCCTTGGCAGGCACGTAGATGCATATCAGACTAGGCATTACGGAAAGACGACTTCCACGCCGGCGGGGCACGCGAGACAGTTTTCGCTTCGGAATTTGAATAGCCGTGTCGCGGCTATCGCGACAAATATCTGCAACGCATCAGCGTTCGCCGTCTCTTGGCCACGCGCGGCTTGTCGATCGAAACTTTCCCGTCTAAAAATATTTCGTCTGCTCGATCATCGTGGTATTCTTCTTACTTCCAATCTGACGTGTTGATCCCAACAAATTTGACTCGTCGAAGATCGGATCGCTTCTTTTTACATTTGTGCGAAGTCGTTAATCTGGACAAGTCTTGATACGATTTATTGAAGCAGGTTTTTGGTAATGAAATTGATTGATTTATACTTAATCGAATAATTTTCTTCGTTTTCTATGATCTTTTCCTATATCTTTACTAGCGCTCGTATTTCTTGATTAAGAAAACTGATCATTATTAACAAATTATAAATTCTTTGTTACTTCAATTATTTTGTAACGATCGAACAAATAATAATCACTTTTGGCAGCTCCATTTTTTCAAATTTATGGGAAATTAAAAGAAACGTTTCGAAATTCAGATATTCGAAATTTTTTTTCTTTTTCTTTTTAGGTTTGAGATAGTAATCTATTGGTAGTCATCTCTGATAGCGATCTAATAGGTTTTATATAAATTATTAAATTATGTCGTTCCAGATTACGTCCTTTCTTTTCAAAGTGGCGAAGGGGATGATTTATGTTTGGAGCTGCCTCCTTATTATGCCCCGTTGAAAAAAAATACCTGAAATTTAAGAGAACAAAATTTTCTTTCAAACACAGGTTCATTTTGTTCTTAAAACATTTAGCAATACAAACAAAAAATACAGAAAAAATACAGAAAAAGAAATAGATACAAAAAATTGTAAAATTAGTGCAACATTCATTCTACTTTCTGCTCTGTCTCCTTATTGCACCACGAAAAGAAGGAATTTTTTAAATCCATGCTTATGTTCTAACCTCAAAATCATACAAAAATGAAATTTTCTCCTTATTGGAGCACACCCCTCAATTACTAAACTCGGTTTCAATTTTTTGCCGACAAAAAAGAACCACACGAATTTTTGCCGGTACCTCGCAATTTGTACAGAGGTAGATGTTACATTTTTGCAAATAAAATATATTCAAATCGATCAATCGAAGTTTTGTAGCGTGAATCGCGACACGCGTTTCGTCACACGTTAGATCACACAGCGAGCGAATCCCGGAACAATGCCGCAGCCGCGTCACGGAAATAACTTCGTTATTTTCCCAACACCCGTATGATCGATATCACATCCAAACACCGCTATTGATTTAATCGCGGCCATGTACACCGCACGGTAATTAAAATTAAAATCCTCGCGTTCCAACCTGCCGGACGATTGCGGCCTCGTTGAAACGAAACGGGGCGCGTAGAGGTGAGTCCAAACTAGAGACGAGTAAAACTGTCGTTTGGATAGCAAATTTGTATAATAACGAGTTAAAAATAAACAACTCTCTCGTTTGTTTGATCGATGTTACGATGTGAATTAACCCTCTGGCTTACAATCACGAGTGAGTCTGACTCGCGGTGCTTCGTTCGGACTTCCTACCTTCGTATTTACTATGGCCCGAGCGATCGTGAAATAGCGTATAGGTCAAGGAGTTAAGTAGAGGTCCGAGGAAATAAAGCAGTCGGTAGAAGCGTATCAATCGGTTAGGATCATATTACACTGGTCAAGGAGCAATCTCTCTCCCTCCAAGTGGTGGGGATAGTCATCTTGCAGTTATCCAGTCAATCTTGTCTTGCACTTATCCAGTCTTTACTGTAAACGAGTCGCGTATCCTCATTTTGCACTTGATGTTCACCGGTATAATTGGAACCTAAGAAAATATTGACAACAAATGAACGAGAATACGAATAGTAGGTTTATAAATGGAATTCGCTTGAAGCGATCTACAGATGTATCGAGTATTTTAATTCAGGATCTAGCCTTTGAACGTCAGAAAGAACTGTAACTACTACGTATTTTATTTTCCACGGAGTACATACTGTTCAGGATCAAATATAAGTTCGACAAGTGTTTTCGATACGATACATTTCTTTATACGATTCTGACAATAAGTAACAATTGGTAGGTGTTCCTGAAACATTGAAATCCTTTAAAGATTACAATTCGAGCCTCTTAGACTCATTCGGAACGCTACCTGGTTAGTCTCAAACAGCATTATTTATGAAGATTAAAAAATAATATCGCGAACAAAGAAATTGCCAGATTCCGTACTTGTTTGCAATTAACCGATTAGACTCCGATGACCACATCTACCGACCGATAAGGCACAATCCACTCTACGAAACTAACAGTTTCGCAAACGTTGAAACATCATAGATTTATCGTCATAGATAAGTTAAATTGTTTAGAGATAACCATTACCCCCCTCCCCCACAAAAAAGAAATAAAATTAATTGCCTGAAACATGAACTGGAAAATTGGTTCGTCGGATCGACGATAAAGAAGTTCTTGTATGACGAAAGTTTGTAGTTCCATAGCCATAGATATTGTTCGTAAAACTAATTTAAAATAAAATTAACAAGAAAAGAAAATATGTAGGAATGTTGGTTAATTATTTCTTCCCCTAAAATGTATTAATAAAAGAAATATATGAAGTTTTATTTTGAATTGGTTCCTGTACGAATACTTATTACACTGACTGTATATAATATACCGTATACAGGGTGTACAGGATATTACTAGCCAGCGTTTTTCTCGTAAACGGAACATGAAAGAAAGAAATGAAAGAGGAAAAATTTAGTGTTCTTTATGTGCGATATAACCAAGTATATACAGATCTTTGTAGATCTGATACAGGTATGTAGATCTTTCGTATTTGTACTACTTTCTGAGAAATGAAGCTGAGTTTTTTAAATGGAATGGTATATTTTTCATACCATTTTTTTGCTGGTAGAATATCGAATTCTAAATAGAAAAGTATAGACCTTTATTAGCCCAAAACTTAATAGGTAACGAGTAATTTCATTTTATTACTTGAAAATTTTCGTAAAATTTAACATAATATCAAGATGGAAATTCAAACAAGTGTACTACGAATTCTTTATAAAGAAAAACATCATCCCTATCACCTAGCACATCATCAGGAGCTCCAACGGTGTAAACATCGCTGTCCAGCGGGAAATTGTGATAAGTAGACTGCGGATCTTTATACATTTATAGGAAATTTGAATGTGCAAGAACCTACAAAATGCAAACAATATGCAAGAATATAAAAAAGAATTGACAGTAAAGTTCGTGTTATAATATTTGCAAAATAAAATAAATTCGCGAAGATTTTATTTTGCATAAAGATCCGCAGTCTAGTGATAAGGTTGAGTCTCCGTCTTGATGTATAAGTAATATTACCGAAGAGTCCAACCAACAAATCCAAAACATGCTACGAAATACTGCTCTTTGCGTCGAATGTATCGAACCGATTACGCGAGCACATCTGCAGATATCTTAACCATCTTTCTCGAGTAAATATGACGTTTCCGTGAGCGATCTACCCTGTAATACTACCTGATCCACGTACAGGATGTCACAAAGTTATATGTCACGGCCACCATAGCGTGATTCTACACCTACGATTCGGTGGAAATTGACACGAAAATAGGTGTTCGGGGTTACAGTGGAGACCTACCTCAACGCAACGCATTTAAAACACGCGTGAACGCGTTCGTAACTCGCTCGGGTGTTTGAAACGAAGCGAAAGAGACCGTTCTCATTTAGATCGTCCAATGCATTTCGAAATCTTCGTTCGTGAACCATCATCGAGCCCCCATACGCGAGCGTCTAGCGCGGGCACAGCCGCGTTCCAGCTCCGTACTGCGTGTCTTTCCCCCTTTACTGTCGCCCTTGGTTTCGCGATTACACACGTAGCGGCGATTTAATGCAAAACGATGGTTCGCGACGAACCCTGGGAAAGAGAGACAGAAACAGAGGCAGGAGCGGGACGAGCGATAGCCGGCGTCGTCGTGCGTTGTACGCGTGTGCACGCCGGTTGAAGAATACTCGGACGCCGCCGCGTGTATCGCATGCGGGCTCCATTTGAAATTATTTCTTTTTTATTCTCTCTCTGTCACGCTGTCGCCATTTACGCATCCCGCACAAAGCCCATTTTTCCTGTCCCTGAACCCGCCATCAGCGCCCCGAAAGCCTAACGACCGCCGCTTGAAAGAGAACGACAATCGCTCGCGATCCGTCCTCCTTCCGGGATAAGAGTCGACGGTTAAGTGACACGATCCTGAGTGAACTTTACTTCGACGCTACGTATTCCTACTCCTTTGCGCGGATATCGCGGCCGTTGTTGTTTTCATGTCGCCGTTAAGCCTTTCGGAATGCGTCGCGCGACGTGACGCGTCGAGGAACGGTTTTCGAAAGCCTTACCCTGGACTTGGCAATCCCAGGGTAGCGACAAAGTAAGTTGTAACGTCTGTCGAATACGCTATTTCGTTACGGAACGGTTTTATTTTGTCGAGGATGGTAGCTTTGAATTTTAACCCTTGGGCCCATCTTTTTGCACAGTGTGCAAACTGAAATTTGTATATTAAACAGTGTAACTGTGGAACCATGTTATTTATTGCGACGAGAAAATAATCGTTCGAGTCGTGAAGAAGCAATCCCGTGGTGGCCACTGGCCAGGGAAATGTCAAGGAATTTTTTAATAAGGCAGGGAGACAATAGTGGAATAAGAAAAATCATCGAGAAACCATCTTTGAAAGAAAAACACTTGAAAGAATTAAATAATTTTTTTCAATTAAGTAGCTTAAATTCAGTAAACGCGTCGTAGGCAATGGTACGAAAAACGTTGTATTTCGCTGTAATATATTTGATTTGTATTTGATTTAAATATTTGATAAAAATGGATTTTTCGGGATAACTACTGCAGGAATTGCGAAAATATTATAAACATCATTAGTCCGACATTAATTGCATTCGTTATTCACATTAGCACTAAACTAGGTATATAAAAAAAAAAAGTATACATGACGAATTAAGTAACCTCCTCCTTTTCGAAGTCGGTTAAAAAATTACCGCCACTGATGACGTCTTGCTCACACTTCTCTAAAAATCTCGATTTGATGTGCGGGCAAGGAGCAATGGTTTGTCTTCGATACAGCTCCTATCCTTTTTTATATCAGGATATAAGAGCAGATAGGAATCTTCTAGTTTATTTTTAAGTAAAGATTGAATTTTTCAAATTAAAGCTCTGAACTTTTTTTGCCCACCTAATTATATGAATAAGACGTCATTTTCCAATTGTAATCCTGAGCGTTATACTTCCGGGCGCAGTTTCGAAACACGCGCATTCCTCCATTGATCAATTAGCGGGAGCCAAAGAAGGTTGACAAATAATTTGCTGGTGGTGTGCGGGGGATCACGGTTCTCGGCCGTAGAGACGCCGCGAGGCTTAAAAGCCGATATATCAGAATAAGAACTTGTCCATTAAAACGCTTAAGTAGTAATAAGTACGCGAGCCTAACTGACAGGCACTTCGAAGTTCCCGCGGATTAAAGTGTCCAACTTCTCGAATTTATTAGAGAAAATAAATAATAAACGTGCTCGCGCGAGTCGCTTTCCATGCTCGCGATTATCTAGGTCTGGATTCTTCGTTTTCTACACGTATGTAGATATGGATTTTGTTTAATTAGTTAAATAAAACAGTAACGAAAAATAATCCTTTTAATTTGATCGTTTCTATGTACTATGTATTCCAAGGTATTTTGACGAATGAAAATGAGTGTTGTATGTCTTATTTACTTTTCTAAATAACGAAAATGAAACGGTAACTTTGAGGCATTGTTCCCCAGATCATGTTGCACTACTTTGGAGATCAAACTCCTGGACCCCTCAAGGGTGGGGATGGTTTCTGTACATTTATCGTAGAGAAATTTGTGTATTTATGGGATAGCTCTAGAGCCTGAAAGAAAGGTCCAACTTTGATAATTAATTTTGAGAGGATTTCTTTTTACAGGGTTTATTTAACACATATTGAAGTATAGAGAAAAATTGTTCTATTATAATTTTAGTACAAAATGGCGGCAACAAAGCGAATCTTCAAAATTGACTTTTGTTTAAACGCCTTCAAGGAAGGACGGTTTTCTTGTTGTGTATTACATTTGGAACAAAAAACCAACAAATTTTATAATATATATATATACTGTTGACTATAGAAGTACGTAGCAGTTCTTTTATTTAATGTAAACTTTCGTTTTTATTAACAATTTAGTATTTATCTTTTGGCCAAAAAATGGGTTAGTGCGCTATTTCTACAATATTTGATTTAAAAAGGAAATCCTATATACTTGTACAGCCAATAGTATATAGATTATAAAATTTTTTGGTTGTTTGCTTCGGATTTTATACACAACAAGAAAACCGTGAAGGCGTCTTAAAAAAAGTCAATTTTGAAGACTCGCTTTGTTGCCGCCATTTTGTACTAAAATTATAATACAACAATTTTTCTCTATACTTCAATACGTATGAAATAAACCCTGTAAAAAGAAATCCTATTCCTTTTGCGATACTCTCAAAAGTAATTATCAAAGTTATGCCTTTTTCTCAGTCTGTACAGTGTTAACCCTTAGATGGTGTTACTCCTTAAGGAGACTTTACTGTACACGCTACTTTAATAGCAAAGTTAAATCGCTCAGTCCGAATTCATAGGAATTGAGACCCGTAAATATCAAGGAACAATTCGAAAACAAGCATTATTTTCGTTTACAATTCGTAAAAATACCTCGCTTCTCGCATAAATTGTCGAATCAAGGACATTACAACGAACCCTCGTGTTTATGGAGCCTCGATGGAACACCTCTTCGTTTGTTTCTCCGCGCCGAAAGATTCAATTTCCGATAGACGACATTATGACTCCTAATCCCCAAAAAAATGCCTGTACGTGCTTTATTGATTTTTATCCTATCGCCGCGATCTCAATACCTTTTAGGATCGTCGTTGCCAACTTTCCACAGCGCGCAATTAACTGCTGCATAGAATATCTACCATCGACGAAATATTTAAACGTGTCCCGTGGCACTGCACAGTGGTCTGGCGGCTCGCTCTTCGTGGCCAAAACCTAATTTCTCAACAACTTTACAGAGAAATTTTTTCTTGACAAATTCATGACAGTAGAATACTAAGAAAGCATCTCGAGTTGCTGATAGATACCAGAAACCAAAGCCTCGAGTACAAAGGGTTAAAATCAGTTGAAAATATTCCGTGACTTTTCTCCGGGTTTTCCTGATCAAATTACGAAATCTCCCTGACTTTTGAACAAATATGAAGTGTGAGCAAGATGTCATAAGTGGCGGTAACTTTCATACACCTAGTCTAGTGTTAATGTGAATAACGAATGGAATTAATGCCGGACTAAGGATGTTTATAATATTTTCGCAGGTGTCGAGGCGAATTCAACGACCTATGACGATTCAACCTTAAATCTCTAAATAACGCTAAAATAATCTTGACCACGAAAAACACCGGGTCGACTGCTCCGTTTCGTAGACGGTGTCTTACTCAACCCGAAATTCCGCTGAAAAATCGGCTCGGGAAGTACAGGAAAATTATTTAAGACGTCGACGGCATCCAGGAGAGTCTACTGGAATTTTCGAGACGCGGAAATTCCGCCCTTCGTGCACGGAGTACCGTCGTTCTGCCCGAAAGAGGCATTACGGGGTGGTAGATCGGATCGGTTCGGGCGCCATTCCCAGCCAGGGGAAAGAAATTTCGCCTCGGTCGGCGAGGAGCTGCTGCAAAACAAATGCTGGCAACGAAAGCGTTTACCAGTTTATTCGCGGCTGGCTGTTACCCGGCAGCCATCTTCCCGGCCTCTCGCGACATGAAAGTTGCAGGCGTCTTTCGAGGTACGCCCATACGTGGCCAGACACGCTTGCGTCACCGTGTGCTCACCTAACCGTGGCAACACACGCGTACTAGAGGCCGCTTCCACACAGGTAACCAACCTGTCTGGTTCCAACCCATGGCCAAGTTCCTCTATCACGTTTCTCCCCTCTCTATCCTGCTGTTACCTCTCCCCTTTTGCGGGATGGGTAGAGGGGCGACGGGAGGGTGGAGGTGGGGGCCAAAAAAGGTATTTCTTCGGAAGGATACGTATCTACGTGCCTCCATATCCTCGACTTGTACGTGGAATACTCGAGACGTCTGTCGTTGGACAGAGGAAGGTCTCGAAGACGTTTCTTGACCTTTGGGTGGAGACGGAGTGGGGAACTTTACGTCTTCCCGCGGAACCCGGGACGCCTCGTTCTCTCAGAATTTCGAATCGTTTCGAGAAACAACCAAACATTTATTAACCCTTTGCAGTCGAGAGGTGACTCTCGGTCGCCGCTGGGTTCGACACAATAAATCGATGAACAATAATGTTTTTATGATTGAAAATCATTTCATTTTCGAAACAAGGGGGGTGCCAACGGGAAAATGTAACGTTTGTGACATACAGTGAAGCATGGATAGAGACAGGGACAAATGGATAGATATGGGATACTGAAATACGGTGGTGCTAACGGAGAAAAGCTTTTTATTGAGGTTGATTTTCAATCTCTTGATTCTTACGACGAGCGTGAAATCTGTTAATTTTTTAGGTTTAATTTCTTTAAAACTCGAAGTGTCGATAAAATGATTGTCGGCGAGCTAAAGGTGGCCTGATTAAGCTTTGCACTCGAGAGGTGACTTTCAGTCACCGTTAGGTGTCACGCAGTAAATCTACAATACTTAATGTTTCTTTAGGTTTAATTTCTTTGGAGCTCCAAGTATCAATAAAATGATTGTCGGCGAGGTGACCTTATTTTCAAATCTAGATAGCTTAGAACTCATACCAATAGAATGTTAAGATACATCTCGAGTTGCTGGTAGATACCAGAAAAAAGGCCTCGAGTGCAAAGGGTTAATACTGTTTGCGTTATCTCTTACTTCTCATCTATTACCACCACCCTCCCCCTTCTAGCTCGGGTACCTCGGGGTTGCTAATCCCGTACTGTAGCTATAAACACTGCTACAGCCCCTGAGGGCCACGTGAAGCCTAATTATTTTGTTTTAAAACTGAACGTCGAAGTTCAAGTACGATACAACGTATAGGAAGGCCGAAGAGGTTAACGCACGGTGGCTCCGTGAAGCGTCAACGATGCAACGTTTCCTCCGATAAGAAAACAATGACAACGCAACCACAACGAAACCAGCCACCAAACATTCTTTCTCCTCGACGTACAAAGACAGCAGTGGCTACGTAGAATTCACAAAAAAGTTGCGCTCCGTTGACTCGTCGTGAACGGGCGCAGCGAACCCGAACGAGTTCTCGGTATTTAAGTCAAGTTCTTCGAAGCGTCGCAGAGTGTACCATTTTATGAATCTACCTTTACTTTATCCCACCGCAGGAAGATGGCTGAAATTATGATTGTGGTTCTAATAACGAGTAGAGGGTTTGAAATGCATTTTTGTATGTAAAACTTGAGTTAGATTTAAATAAATCTATGTTAATGAAATAAATATGATGTACTATTTGTTATTATTCTGTACTAGCTGCATCCAAGGTTTCACCCGCGTGGAATACCAACGTTGCAACACCTTTTTATCTCCTTAGGGGTTGAATTTCGAAATATCGTTTCTTATTCCTGGTATACATCATAAAGGAAGCCTCTGTCAAAATTTCAGCTTTCTAGGTTAAAGGGTCTAGCTGAGACGTTGATACAAACTTTGCAGCCCCTTTGCACCCCATTAGGAGTTGAATTTCTTAAAATGCCGGAATATGTGTTTGATTAATTATATGAAAGAGCATTAAGACCAAGTTTCAAGCAAATCCGACCACAAATAGAGTATTCGTCAAAGGTTTAGCCTGGACGTTGATTGTAATCAGTCAGGGCTTCATTCTTATATAAATATATAGATGATTTCGCGAGGAAAAAATGAATTGAAAATGAGCAACAGATTTTTCTAATTTAAGCTTTCAATTTTGAGAAAATTCGTCTTGAATCTCCTTGGAGCACATGTACGACTTGACTAGCGTGTCTGACCATTACGCACCATTTCTACTTATGTTGCTAATTTAGGTTGCTTCTGTTACGATAGTGTTCATTTCGATTAGTTGTAATCATTTGAAAAATTGCAGTTTACATAGAAGAGGTATGGTACATTAGACAATGCCAGAATCAGTAGAACTGGCCAGTCGTGGTCAGACATGATTAGCCAAACCTTTCGATTTATTTCTACGAGAAACGAAGCTTCCTATGAAAAAATATCATTCTGCATTTTCGATTCGTTTTCGAGCAAAGAATCATCCCCTGTTGATGACGTTATATTTAAGACTAGCTGTGCCCCGTGGTTTCACCCGCATGGAATACTATTTAGTTTATGTCGTTCGCATTTGACCACGTGTTTCTTCGTGAATCAGTAGGTGACTGTCTCTTGTTTTCCGTAACTCAGATGTTTCCGATACTAACGTCGCAACCCCTTTCTACCTCCTTAGAGGTTGAATTTCGAAATATCCTTTCTTATTCCTTGTATGCGTCACAAAGGGATGCCTTTGTGCAAAATTTCAGCTTTCTAAAATTTCTTCTTTCTTTCTTTCATCTGTTATAAAGCTAACTGTAACTCCAAATCTATCAGCAGTATGTAAAATTGTTAATATGGAATTGCATGATAAAATGGGCCGCATGTTTCAGCGAGAAGAAATTTTCGTTAACTTTGTTATTTCCCGAGATATGATGTTCGACTCTCGTTTTTCAAATTAAAACCACATGTGTTGTTTCGGATTATTTGTTCGACTCTCGTTTCTCAAATTGAAACCACATGTGTTGTTTCGGATTATTCGGTAGTACTTTTCAAATCGAATTCATTGACCTGTCACATATACACCCGATTTGAATTAGTATTTAGATTGTCCCTGACCAGATTATGAAATTTCCTTGACTTTTAGAACGCGAGAACAAGTACGCTCCAATGAGACCGTTTTTACTTGAAATAGATCGTTTCTCATACCACTGCTTACGACGCGCTTTTTTATTCCACTATTGTCTCCCTAACTTATTAAAAAGTGACTCGTAGCTCGATCAGCGTAAATTACGTATACCCCTTCAGGCAAAGGTACATAAATCTCGTTGTAAACGACTCGCTTAAAGGCCGACGTCTAACGAACACGAGTGATCGGAAAGCAATCCTCGCCCCAAGATCCACCTAATAACACGCATATGTTCCTGCGAGACGCAGCCCCGGAGGCTCGAGATAAAGGAAGGCGAACGAGAGGCGACCATCGAAAGAGGGTGCGCGAGGGGATGGAGGAAGGTAAGGGACAGAGGGAAAGGAAGATGGTTGGGAATGCATTTTCGTCGGGGAGTTAGAAGACCGCCGCCGCTACCACCCCGTCGAAATGGTATCGCAACGTACGTCGCGCACGTTAGGCCACCGCGAAGGGAGCAGGAAAGGCGCATGCATCGAGGCCGTGCGATAGGTAAGTAAAATAATAAAATACAAGCAACGTCGGTTGTACCGCGTCGATACGACGGGACCAATGGGAATCTGGGAAAGCCCGTGACGTCGTTGGACGCACGCCCGTTGCTAGGAGGGTCGTAGGTGGAGCTTGGAAGAGCGACGCCCCAGGAGGACAGGTGGAAAACGCAGGTGAAACGCGAGATTTCTACGGGCCGACGCCGAATTCCTCACGCGTACGTTGCACCCTATTTTACCCACCCTCGCCTTCTTCCACCTTCCCCCTACCCTCCTCCACTGTCAGTAGAACCCAACCCCCCCTTTCGCGAGCCTTTGTCGCGGTACCAACGCCCCGTTTACGCCGGGGATACGAAGGGTACGCGAAAATGACTCCCAGAAACCAGATAGGCGAGATGCTAATCCTTAAATGCACCACTCTTCCGCGTTAATGATCGAATACGGATTTTTGGAGCGAGGCTAAGCCGTCTCGAATGTCGAAACATCGAGGTTCGAGTTGTGGACACACGTCGGTGCTTGGCGTATGCTTGAGAGCAAGTGCACACACGAGTCCTATATTTTAGCTATGTAGACAGGCATTCTTGAATTTACGTTGTGATCTTGTGGTGAGCAAGATTGGTTTATGTGTAAATAGATAATAGATTGTCTAATGGATTATGGGATCATACTAACCAGGGCTTCTTAAACTTTTTTCATTCACGACCCCATTTATAATTGCGATTTTTTTCGCAACCCAACAAAATTAAAATAAAGATATTTAGATATTTTTTGATGATTTATTTATCAGGTAACAATATGTATACATATGAAAAAGCATAGTTTTAGAATTTGTTTAAAAACATAGAAAAATATGAAACTAAAAATTGCACAAAAAGTTGTAAAATTGTATTTATGATAGTTACAAAAATTAGATGTCCTATTTTTCATCAAAACTGCATTTTTTTTGCAGTAACATAAATAAAAGAGAGTATCGCAGAGAACATTTTCTCTATTTTCAAGAAATGTTGGATTAGTTCTTTATTATTATCTTTATTTATGCTTTATTATGCCATTGTATACAATGCTAATATTTACTTTTATTTAAAGTTTGACTCACAGACTACATCATACGTAAAACAAAGTTTTGAAACAAATTACGACATATAACATTTCTTCCTTTCTTTTCAGTATCCAAATCCTTAAAATCCATTTTTCAGCTATTCAATTCACATATTGACGTATCGGACGGTTTCTCAATGCTAATTACCCCAAAACTAAACGAGGGAATTTTACTCCACGAGCATGCTTCTATCATTTCATTTGCTATAGCTATGCTCCCTTAAAGAATGAATCGTATTGCAATCGATAAAACTGAATTCGCTTGCAATACCGTGCAAGACCCTTTTATAGCACATCTTTTAGATTTTCATCGTTAGAGAACGAGCATAAATTTTGTTTTACCATATATATTTTATTTGACCAAAATTAGTATACAGTGTACTGCCCGAAATTCATACAAATCTTATAAAGAGAAATTCAGTATTTAGTACTTCTTTTACCTTCGTGACAACGTCGACTTTTCTTAAACAACTTTTATGTAACTTTTTAATTATTTCGCTCAGTCAAAATATTTTGCTTGGTCAAATAATCCCAGACATCTTCGATAATATTTAAAACGGGTCTTTCAGGTGGCCCATTCCTAACTTTCAGTTTCATTCTCCTCTAAATTTTCTGAATAATTTTTTACAATTCTATTATATGTATGTATATGTATAAATATATATAATATATAATATATGTATCTAATACATCTATATATACATATATAAGAATGAAGCCCTGACTGATTAAAATCAACGCTCAGGGTAAATCCTTGAACCCAGAAAGCTAAAATTTTGCACAGAGGCTTCCTTTATGATGTATACAAGGAATAAGAAAGGATATTTCGAAATTCAACCTCTAAGGAGGTAAACAGGGGTTGCGACGTTAGTATCGGAAACATCTGAGTTACGGAAAACAAGAGACAGTCACCTACTGATTCACGAAGAAACACGCGGTCAAATGCGAACGACATAAACTAAATAGTATTCCACGCGGGTGAAACCACGGGGCACAGCTAGTCTTAAATATAACGTCATCAACAGGGGATGATTCTTTGCTCGAAAACGAATCGAAAATGCAGAATGATATTTTTTCATAGGAAGCTTCGTTTTCGTAGAAATAAATCGAAAGGTTTGGGTAACCATGTCTGACCACGACTGGCCAGTTCTACTGATTCTAGCATTGTCTAATGTACCATACCTCTTCTATGTAAACTGCAATTTTTCAAATGATTACAACTAATCGAAATGAACACTATCGTAACAGAAGCAACCTAAATTAGCAACATAAGTAGAAATGGTGCGTAATGGTCAGACACGCCAGTCAAGTCGTACATGTGCTCCAAGGAGATTCAAGACGAATTTTCTGAAAATTGAAAACTTAAATTAGAAAAATCTGTTGCTCATTTTCGATTCATTTTTTCCTCGCGAAATCATCTATATATATATATATATAACGAACGAAATCCTGACTGATTATAATCAACGTCCAGGCTAAACCTTTGAGGAATACTCTATTTGTGGTCGGATTTGCTTGAAACTTGGTCTTAATGCTCTTTCATATAATTAATCAAACACCCATTTCGCCATTTAACAAAATTCAACCCCTGAAGGGGTGAAAAGGGGTTGCAATTCCTTTCAATTTTCTTTATAATTGATTTCCTGTTCTTTAATTATACTGACAATTTAGTTAGGAAATTTTTTAGTCCAAAACATCGACTACATTCTTAGTATAGAATGTAGAATAAGAATACTATTCCACGCGGGTGACAGCTAATCCAGAACCGCGGGGCACAGCTAGTCCAGAATAATATCGTCGCTCGAGTTGACTCGAACGCAGCAATTAAAAGGTTGAGGAAGTCGAGTCGGATAATAAACGAACAGGGACGGTTCGAATTCCATCCACGTCGCCGCAACCAGTTACCATTTACCTTTTCACCCTTGTTGCGTTTCTTTCGTTTAATGTCCAGGCCCGTCGCTCTGTTCGTCGTTTTTAAGGGTCACGCGGGAGCCCGCCGCGAAAACTTAACGGCCGCGGGAACTACGTATCGCTGAAGAATTCATTGGAAACGACTCGACGTTTTATTGCTTAACGTTGAACCGCGGAACGGTGACTCCTCCGCAACGTCCGGCTGCCTAATAAATTTCACCGAGCGCTAAGCCGTATATAAACGTTGCTGGGTTCCCTCGATGGATAAAAATTTACAATATTCCCATTGCCAAGGGAACGAACGGGATCATCTTCCACGAATCCTTCGAAGAAGAATGACTTTCCTGGTCACGTACGAAAACGTCCCCTCTATCGGCGCCGCGCGTCTAGACGGTATCCACCTTGTTTTCCCCGTCGCTCCGTCCTCGTCTGCCTCGTCCCCAACCTCGCGGAACGTACGGGCCGATTGGTTACCACCTTCTGGTTGCGAAACGACAGGGTAACGCGCCGCCTAAAGACATCTAAGCCGCAGGGGTTAACCCGGCACCTGGTGCACACTCCCACGAGACGCTGCTTGCTATTCGTCCTGCGCACCTCCGCCCCTGCTCCACGTTTCACCTTGCCTTCCTTTTACATCGTACTGCTCTTACGTCCCCGATTGTCTTTTCCGTCGCTAGGACACGAGGCGCACCTCTGGCAGCCAGGCAAACAAGTAACGTGCCAAACTTTCCTTCGTACGCTTTTGGGTTCTGGAACTCGAAGACGTTCCATCGAAACCCCAACGGTATATCAGTCGAAAGGGTTTCCAGCTCTTTCTTCTCCGTCTCGTTGCGCCGCGACGAATACCTTCCTTTGCTTTGCTCTTTTTCGAGCGAATCCGAGCTTCGCGTCGACGTGTACGCGCGCGTAGCCCGATGTGTGCACGGAAAACACACGTGTGTACCTCGGCATCGCCGTGTCAGAATCCAATAAGACGGCTGATGCAGCCTGGCCCCGTCGTAAACCAAGGCAAACAAATTTCGACACCGATATACCCGAATACGATACATCTCCGGTCGCGCATAAACCGACAGCAATAAAGTTCCGTCGAGTAAATTAGTCGATCGGTCGGAGGTCGAAAGGTCGGAACCGGTCGAAAAGAGATCTAGAGGATAATTTCATGTCGCGGATCCGGCCGAGTTGGTTCCGTCCAAGTTCCGGATGGACGATCGATCCCGACACGACCGGCGATTAATCGCTCCTCTCGGCCGGAAATTTCCAAAACTGTTCGAGTTCGGTCACGGAAGGCCCTTCGGTGGCCCATTCGCTTCGATATGCCTCGCCGTTAACCGACCCAGTCTGGGAAGTTGAATTGCGTTTAATATTACAGACTCAATCAGGCCGGGCATCGTCTCAAGGCCAATGTGTATTCATGATATGCCTGTTGATGGTTCCAGTGATTCCAATACGAAATTATGAAGTGTCCCTGGTACTATAAGATATTGATAGACCGTGCGAGCACGAGGGGGCGGGTATGAAAACAGCGACTGGATAATGAATCGCGCGAAGGGCCGTTACGTCGATGAATGTTTGATGGATCCAGCCTGTACGAAGAACGGGTTCGGGAAACGGCGTGAATCTTGGGGAAGGAAATTCGAGCGAAACCGGAAGAGAAATGTGTATCGAAGGCGGTCGGACGGGTACGCCGCAGCCGCATCTCGGCAAGATGGACGATAATCGTCATCCCGGTAGCAGGGGCACTCAGCCCCTTGAAATGCATGCAAAGCGACCTCGATGCACTCTCCATAAAATCTCCTATTATACGAGATCACTTAGAGCAAGCTCTACCTAACGAGCGCCACCGTTACCTTACGGTTCCGTTTAATCGCACCCCTGCCAACCTGGAAAACTTCCTCAACTCTTCTTCCTTCGTTCGTGTCGTATCTTTGCCGACTTTGCCCTCGGAACGCTTAAAAGATCTTGCGACATTAATATTTGGGGATCTCGATGCAGAGGCGTAGCGATGGGGAGGGGGCAGGTGGGGGCACGTGTCACCGGACAGTATTGGTGAGGGGGGGTGTCAAATGGCGCACGGTGGTTTTGAAATCCTAACAAAGTCAAATTGTATGAGGATAGTGCTATATTTATAAATAAAAGAAGTATTTAAAAAATCAAATTGTATTAGGTGTACAAATAAGTTCGGTGGACTTTTTTATCAGAAGTGCTTCAAGGTTTGGTAAAAGCGCTGGGACAAGTGTATTATATCTAAGGGAGATTACTTTGAAGTGGACGGTATAAATATTGAAGAATAAATAAATATTTGTTGATAAAAATAAAGTCACCTTACTTTTTGATCACACCTCGTATATTCAGCTGTAATTACATTTCAAATTGAAATTTTTTTCCCGCCGGTCGGTGTCTTGAGGTATTAGCTTCACGCTACTAGATTCGCTATGTAACTTTAACCTAATTGGTTCACAACCTCGAAAAACAATACTTCACACCACGACGTTTCAGAAAGAGCACATTAGACATTGTATTCTTTTTGCATTCGAGTTGAAGAAAAACTCTGCTGAGTTTACAAAAATGATTCTCATTCGTGCGGCACATTCTCCCGATATGGCCCCCTCGGATTTCCATCTTTCTCGGTCGCTACGATACCACTTAATTGATTCTCATTTCAAATCTTTCGAAGAAGTCGAAAAAAACATTCGTGCGTTTATTGAATCAAAACCACCATCTTCTTATAGAAACGGAATCCGCCAACTACCCGAAAAGTGGTAGAAGTGTGTAGAAAGTAATGGTGATTACTTTGAAACATAACGCATATTCCTTTTTCTTATAAATAAACATCGAATATATGATAAAAAGGCACCTAATACCACAATCCCACAAAAGCCTTAAAACTTTATGGTAGTTCTAAACGTATTCAAATTAGTACATACCGGAAACTTTAAGTTATGGAGTGATCTGAAATTATCTGTATTATAGAAGAGCGCCCCCCCCCCCACCTCCTAAATGATAGAGGGTTGAAATTCATTAAAATGTTCCTGGGCGCCAAATTTCCTTGCTACGCCTTTGTCTCGATGGTATTTGCACGAGACGTCGAACGCGTGTTTTACAAACCCTATTCGTAGTCTCGTTAACGCTAACCACTTCGACCGTGATGTTCATCGTAACGGACAGGTGCTTCGCCGAAGATTGGCGAGATTGAACAGGCGTAACTTGTTAAACGATACTTGCGTTGATACAGGAATGTTCCATCTAGGGAACCCCCGTAACCACATGTAAGCAGAATATCACATACGAACAAGAAGCGATTCCCTATTATTCATTAATCCATCGGAATTCTCTCCCGTCTTATTTGTACGGTGTCTTAAGGGGTGAGGTAAGGAAGGGTGTAACGGTAAATAAGGGTAAATAAGTAAGGGCAAGGAATAAGTGAGGCCACTCCAGCGATTCAAAAATTCATTTTCTTTCTTAATATGTTGCCTTGAAGGTTTCAGAATAAGAAAAACGATATTTCACAGCGCAGAGAAATATTAACCCTTTGCACTCGAGAGGTGACTCTCAGTCGCTAATAGGTTTCACGCAGCAAATTTACCAGCAATAATGTTTCTTTAGGTTTAATTTGTTTGGAGCTCGAAGTGTCGATAAAATGATTGTCGACGAGGTAAAGGTGACCTTATTTTCAAGTCTAGATAGCTTAAAATTCATGGTAAAAGGCCTCGAGTACAAAGGGTTTTAAACAAAACCTTATAAACAAATTTTGTTTTTACACATTAACATACATTTAATAAAATACCCTACCTGAATTTTTCACTAGTTTTCATAAATTTCTAAAAAAAATTCTCGAAATTAGCTTATTTTTTAGGAATCTGGAGTAGCCTCATCCATTAAATAGTTATTGACGTTTTCTTCCATCTTAGTGCCCGCATAGACATCTTTACCTGTTTTCTATCCTCTATTGATTCAAATTAGATCAACCTTCCACGGTCGTTTTCAATTATTTAGAAAGGATAAAGTTCCAAGATAATTCCAAGACACTAAGTTTCGATAGATGCGAGAAAGTAGAGTATTTCGAGGGCAGGTAGAATCACCCTAGCTAACCTACAAACGCACTTACGTATGTGTATAACCAATCTAGATAGGGCAAAGGAGTGACCACTTTATTAGCGACCGAGTAGATGGCGGTTAATTTAACGGCTTGGACGTTTAATGATCGATTCGGCAATTTCACGCACTAGCCGCCCTTCGGCGAAGGCTTTACCCGTAATTCGCGCTCTAACTCTGCACTCGAATTAAACAAAGTGTCTGTGCTTAAACCAAGGATTGGAAAGTGGCTAATCTCGATGCACGCTTCCCGTTGCATAAAAACTCGGGGATCGTAGATGTTATTTTGATCGAATTGCGAAATTTAGAAGATTGGCAAATTTTTTAGAGAAGATACAATTTAATGTAGTTTAATAAGAAAAGTCACATTATTCGAATTCTTGCGATAGGAGAAACATACTTCGAACACTTTAGAACATAAACGAGGCGGAGGCATTGAACTCTTCGATGCTAGCGATATCAACATTGCCAATGCAAATTAGATAATTAGAATTGTGGAGCTTTTTATTTGTCCTGCTATCGCGTAAATTACTAAGGTCCTGGAATATTCAAAACAATTTTGATAGGTGAACCAGGGATGCCTAGGCCATTGGGAAAAAAGTAATCTTCCCGTTATTTTGTCATATTTATTTTGACATATCGTACCGAATATTTCATGTAAATATAGCATAATACTACAAAATATAGAATATTCAAGCATCACAGATCATAAGACAAGGAATAATAGCATAATGCAGCAAGATATAACATTATTCTTCATATACTGCACAGTATAATACAGCAACATTTGGTAGAATACATAATATTCCATCTAAATAGAGCATAATACTCCAAAATACAGAATATTCCAGCATCACACGCCATAATACAAGGTATAATAGCATAATGCAGCAAGATACAACATTATCCTTGATATCACAGTATGATACAGCAATATTTAGTAGAATACATAATATTCCATCTAAATAGAGCATAATACTGCAAAATACAGAATATTCAAGCATCACAGGCCATAATACGTTGATTTCTTGTTATAAATACGTTCCCCGATGTCTAAACATTCATATAAACCGAGTATCATCCCAATAAATGACACGATTCAAAAATTACACTATTTAATACGACACCGTTTGCACATTTTGGAAGGACGTGGCTCCAAGTGCAAAAGGTTCCATATAGAAGTCTTTTCCTGACAATAATCGAAATACTTCGAAGTATCCATAGACATCATCGCCGATCTAATAAATGCAAATCGCAAGCAAAACCGAAATCGTGAAAATACGAGATTACTCTCTTCGATGCTTAACCCTTTAACCTATAACAATGTGTAAGACTCATGATGCAGCATTTGAATTAAACATGAAAAACACACGAATGCAAGGAATTTTGTACCTGATTATGGCACTCATGATCCTACAGTAAATCGTACCAGGTTAAAGGATTAAAGGAAATATTTTAACGGAACATTTTGAAAAATTCGTAGGTTTCCTCGGTAGAAAAGGCAACGAAGCATGGTTTACACTCGAAGAATACGAAAAGTCAAGCGCGCGTAGAATGTAGGTCGTCTTTAGGCTGGTGGAATTAATTCAGTAGAATGGCTAGGGGAAGGGAAAAGCATTTCGCGTCCCTGGGGAACTATTCGCGAGTCCTTCGGGGTATCAATTGGCGTGCTCGTCCAGGTCGACAGCTGCGATAGTGAGACGCATTGTCCAGGGCTCTGTGCGGTCAGTTCCTTAATATTGAATAAGGCCGACCCGGCTACCGCTCCAATGGCGGCGAAATATTGACGGCTCCGCAGTCTGAATCTTTAGACACGCGAGCGGTTGATCAAATAAAAAAGAAAGTTAAGAACTAAATCGCCTTGTGCTTCGTTTTCCATTGCTAATCGAAGCAATATCTTTTAGCCAAAATAAGAACTAAATTACATTATTTTTCAAGTTGACAGGACTTTTCAATGAGGAACTAAAAAAAATTAA
>NC_071979.1:3077800-3095281 GCF_026283585.1 Hylaeus volcanicus
GTGTATTTGATAACGCTAAAGAAATTAAATACTGTGATAAATTTTAACACTTTCGCTGCGGATGACGAACATGTGCGACCAACTGAAAATATTTATATGGTTGTTTTAAATCGGCTTGTGCTTCGTTTTCCATAGCGAATGAAAGCAATATCTTTTAACCAAAATAAGAACTAAATTACATTATTTCTCAAGTTGACAGAACTTTTCAGGTGATAACAAATATTTGGAATAGCCATTTTGTAGGCCGAACTCTCTAGTTTTAGAATCAGGAGATCAACATTTTTAGATTTCGGCCTACAAAATGGCATATCTTCGCGAAAAATGGTCATAAAAAATATTTGGAATAGCCATTTTGTAGGCCGAAATCTCTAGTGTTAGAATCAGGAGATCAACATTTTTAGATTTCGCCCTAAAAAATGGCTATTCCAAATATTTTTTATGACCATTTTTCGCGAAACTATAGTCACTTGAATATGACCAAACTTTTCGAAAAATTGTAGTGATCCCTGGAATTTTATCCAGCAGTGTAGTTCGGCGTTTCTACTTTAATGTCTGAGCTTCACCCCTTGCTTTCACAGAGCAACGGGACATCTCCCGAGGGCGATAAATACGTCAGTGGATGTACGGAATTACCATCTTTTCCGTATGAATTCGAAACGCTTAATCGCGATCCAAGTAGACGATTCATTCGTACAATCGTCCTTCGTTCGTGGAAGTAATTGTTCCGGGAAAGAATTCCATCGGAAAGATCGGGAATCGGAAAATTCCCGTCCTCGATGTCCGAGAGCTATCGACTCCGATCCCACTCAGATTTTCCCCGGGCAAATGAAATTTTCCGAATCGCGAGACACGCTGTATTCGTCGATGCGAAAATTCTTCGTCCATAAATCATAATCAATTGCTTTTTTTCTCGAGCATTTGATTCTGACACATCGTTCTCTCTTCCGCCGCCATGCTTTTCGGTTTCCGTGATTCGGTGAACGCGCGAATACCTCTCCTTCGTTTTGCCAGCCCCGTATAACGCGTTGACAACCTCTGAAAGTTTCTTTTCCCGGGAATCGCAAGGATTTGTTGCGATTCGACTGGGTGATCTTTGTCGGAATTGCGAAAAATGGCGAAGATCGAGACGATATTTTTGCCAGATGACTCGCATAAATTCTTGTAAAACGGCTGCCACGTAAGCTCGGGCTACGACTTGGAAAATCCCGTCGACTATTTCCAATTATTTCGTTCGAGACGTCGAACCTATCATTCCGTGAGAAACATTCGAAGAATGAAGTGCGGCGTGCTCTATCACGATCGTGAAAGGAAGCACAATTGGCATGGTGTCATTCATGGTTTTCACGCGAACCATTTCCTTTTAACGTTTTGAAGGTATGAAGTGTATTACAACGTTTTCGGCCTGTACCATGGAAGTCCCCTTAGCGATAAAAAAACATTTTTTTTATTTATACACTACCGTTTATTGTTTGACAACACCGCATTTATATTTACAATTTTTATTCGTCTGATTTGTATTAGATATTTTTATTATACGTAAAACTTTGTAGATTAATCCATTTCTCTACTTAACACATTGCATCGCGGTTAAATCGCAGCTGTATAAAATAATTTTTGAAAACAAAAATATAGGCGACTTCGAAAAATATTAAAACTCCCCGTAGACAGTATACATGTATTACATTAACAGAATTCAATATTGCCGCCCTCGCCAAAATCTAACTCAAGCAGGAATTAGAAATCTTTAATTTTGCGTCAACTACGAACATTTTATTTAACATAATTTAATGTAAAGGAAATAGAAATTTAATATATTATTTAATAAAATTAAATATAAAGGAAATAGGAATTATTTCATACTTTTCACTGCATTTTCCCATACTTTTAAGCAATTATATCTAGATCTGGAGAGTATTCATATGAATTAACTATAAATTGTTTCATACTTTTTAATGCAGTTTTATTCTTTGACTATTTTTCTTGGTCGGTCAATTTTTTGTCCAAAAATTAATTTATTATTAGGTATCTTATAATCCTCGATAAAAAGTAATTATATTTAATATCATTAGCGTGTATGGTGAATTTGTTAAGAACTACGCAAGATGTAAAGTTACTTAAAATCGATCTTGAGGTTTTTATTTGAAAACAGACATCATTATTATTTTCTTCAATTCCTATATCAGTATTCTCCGGATACATTGAATAATCCGTACACTGTCAACAATATATCTAGTTACCAATGCATTCGTCTATTTTAATAGACTTAAAAAAACGTTCTAATGAAATGTATACTTTCTTATTTATACCATAATTTATACTTTCTTATAAACATTTATACATACTGCATTGAAACCATGAAACGTATGAAAACGAGGCTGCATCCTAACAGAATTCTTGCGATCTATACTGATACGATTTCCTTCAGATCATTATTTGTGTTCCATTCGGTACAGAAAATTAATACGAAAGAATTACTGTTTGATATAATAGCGTACATACATATAGTAGAGTGGAATCCCGTAATATCGCGAGACCGGCGGCGGCTTTCAAGCGATAAGCTAAAAATTCCGTTATTACACCGGACCGGTGTGCAATGCGTTACTTATTGCATTTCGGTATTTTCCGTTCTGCGAAATATTCACGAAGATCAACCCTTTAACCTACGATTTACTGTAGTATCGTGAATGGCATAATCGAGTACAAAATTCTTTGCGCCCTTTCGTGCGACCTGTGTGACTCGTGTGTGACTCGTGTTTTTCATGTTTGACTCGAATCTTTGAGTCTCGTACATTGTTATAAGTTAAAGGGTTAAAGGAACGTAGGAATGATTACTCTACGTCGCAAACAAACTATTAATCGTTTCCTCGGAGTTATAGCCTTCCTCCAGTGAGTGTCTTGCTTCTTCAAAAATATTTCTATCTTGCCTAATAATGTATTAAAACAATTTTCAGACATTCTGAAATATTCAAAAAATTCTCTTCCGTCTTCAATTGACTCTGCGTACAACGTAACAAATTCTCCTTTACTTTCTCCTTTTCCAGGCTTCATGCACCCACTTCCGTTTCTTCGTCTTATTTTCTTCATTATCATCGTACAAACTTATAGCACTCATTGCTAGTTCATCATCTGTACAGTTCGCCATCTTGGGAAACACTGAGATTATAACTGATCAAACTCTACGGATATTAAGAACAATTGTCACTGAAACGTCGCGAATGTTACTGACACGGAACCGATACCGCACTGACACGTTACGGATATGTGTATACAGGGTGTGTACGTATACGCAGGGTGTCAATTCTACAACAAACCAAGAAAAAATTGCTCTTGGACATTTTCTCTGTGTCGTCTTATTCTCGAGTATTTTCAATTTTAATTTATTTTCTGTGTTTTCGACTTGACACTCTTTAAGCGATCATAGCTTCATCAAATTACAGAGCGGACTTAAAATTTAGTACACCATTCGAAAGAACGTTAAATTTCCCATCTTTCTGGTGCAAAACCAAAATTTATTACGCAGATTTAACAAGTGAATAATTAGAGCGAAATTCAAATTTTTGGAAATTCTCACAATGTTAAGTTTGGCCTAATTTTTGACTTGTTAAATCCACGTAATAAATTTTGCTTTCGCACCAGGAACATGGGAAATTTAACGCTCTTTCGAACGGTGTACTTAGTTTTAAATTCGCACTCTAATTTAATGAAGTTATGATCGTTTAAAGAGTGTCGAGTCGAAAACACAGAAAAATAATTAAAAGTGAAAATACTCCTAAATAAGAAGTTTCTAGAAAAATGTCAAAGAGCCATTTTTTGTTGGAAATTTGTTGTAGAATCGACACCCTGTGTAGACCTCTGATCGAACTCTAAAGGAACAAACAACCAACCTGTTCCCTCGAAAGGTAGACGAAGACTTAATCGGTTGAAATTTTTGTCACCGAGTCGTTCTCCCCCAAAAATGAAACAACGTCGATGGAGGTATGTCAGTCGATAGGAAAGCGTCTCTATTCATGGAAAATGCATCCCCCAGGCCGCGTTCACGAGAAGTTTTCGAAGACAGGGGCGTACGCCCGGCGGTTTCTCGCAGACACTCTTAAATTTGTGTCCATTGTCGTGCAGGACGAAAAGGAAGACGGAAGTCGCTCACTTGGCAGAAGTAGCGATACCAGCGTGTATTATGGCGGTTCGGTAGCGACCGATGGGGGATGGGGAAAAGAGAGAGAAGGAGGGCTGTATACACGGGCGGGGCGGTCGACTTTGGCGAAACCAGAATCGGCCATTGTTCGTTACGAGTGGCTATCTCGCTGGACATTTCCGTACCCGAGTAGGTACATACTCTGGCCACTGTGGCCTACCAGATATTTCGATGTCGTGCTCGAAACTCCTATCGAATATCATTGTCGTGTTCGACTTCTCGATGTCGGTCGGTGGGTACGGGATTTAATGCCGAAGCCCGCGAGCGCGGGTAAAACAATTTGCCCGGGTTCTCTTTATTTTTATTTTTTTCTTGTTTTTTTATTTCTTCTCGCGCGGAGGCGCTCGACGAACAATTATTCGGAGGGGGTTTCGTAAAAAGGCGCGCGATTTTCAGCGGTTATTGGAAACATAGTTCCGGAGAGAGGATGGAGAAGAAGGGTGGCGTTCGATCGACGTTTCATTGCGTTCACGCCGTTATTCCGATGAAAAATTTGTTGGCTCGGCGGCGCATAACTGTAATGTATTTCCGTGGGGCAGCGCGCGTTGGTTGCCGTGGCTTACCAGCTATTGCTAAATCGTGCTCGAAATTCCCGGCTTGTACGTCATTATGGAATTCAGCCTGCCAACAATGACCTCGTTTGCCGATCGAAAGTAATTTATGATTTTATAAAAGTCCATGCATGCGTGCTTCTTTCGTTTTGTTGTTTCCAAGTTCTTAACGAAACGTCGCTACGACTACTATTTAGAGAAATTTTAATTTCGAAAGAACAGTATAAGACAATAAGTGGACTGCGGTTGAAGACGGAATTTGGAAGATACTTTTCTTTCGATTTCAATTTATTACCTGTATCTGTAAAGATATGAATTTGCATAAACATTCGGAGTTTAGCAACAAGCGTTATAAAGGTAAAATGCTTTAAATATGTTTAGACTATGCGAATAGTTGGTCAACTACAGGGCTTAGTCTAATGTATTTCGTGTAGAAAATTCGGTGTATTAAAATAATTAACGTATAAGGTTAATTATATCAGAGAAATTGTTCGTAATTACCGACCACGTTGCTGGACAGAGAGCTGCGCTCGAAACTTATCAATCTAACGACCACTTACTTCATAGTTTCCCAAAGTTACGATTCTGGATAACAAAAAGTCGTATTAGAAAATAATGATGCGAATTTTGAACTTGCTTTTACGTAGTAAATCATCTCGTAATTTCTTTTCTTATTTGTGTATTGTTTTATTTCGTATGTTATTTATTTTCTATTTATACTTTTGTAGTACATATTTTGTACTAGAGTGCGCCTGTTAACAGTGCTACTAACATCAACAACAACAATAATAATAATAATATTAATATGTGAATAGTTCATTTAATATTCATCCATTGTATAAGTAATAAAACAATATTTTTTGTGTTCGTGAGATGTACAGTGAAATTAAAAAATTTATGATGAAAATACACTAACTTCTTAATAAAGAATGAATCTTCTTAACAAAAGAAAGAAATTATTATTATTACTTCTCGCGTAATAAAGAAAATACACAAACCCGACAAAGGGAAAGCGACGAAAGTGGTTAATCGTCGGAACGCGAAGGAATTGTCACCGATCGTCCAAATGAATATTGAAACGCGTTCGAGACCTATCGATCCTAAGCGCGGAAATAGATTTACTGGCATCGAAAGATATAATTGGTCGCATCGTGAGTCGAATCCTTGGTAATTAAGGAGGTCGATGCCTGTCCAGGATGGACGTCGAACGAGCACGAACAGGGCGTGGTTGCAGTAAACGTCATCTGCAGGACACTAGACGTCACGGGCCACACGAATATCGCATACGCGTCACATTTGCATGCTCCTGTATACGCACACCATAGCCAGCCAGGAACAACGGATGCACATTGCGATGCAATGTGTTACCCTCCCCGAGTCTAGTGGCTGCACTAGGACTCTTGCGCCGAATTTTGGACGGCACTCGATGCGTCGCACATTGTGATATTTCGGCGATCTGGCGGGACAAACGGTGATTTTCGAAATGTTCTAAATATTCCAAGTGCTTATGGATATTATAAATCAATAATAGAATGTCTTATTCGTCAGAAAACACAAATATTATTCCAAAAAGTAAGGTATAATTAATTGGGTCTGAAACTCGAGCATATAGTGTTTAATGCCTTTAATGTTTAATATAGCGATGACGCGTATCATTCGTTCATTTCTTTAAAGTGCGTAACTTGTTATACAAAGTTATTGCACTACTACTTACTTATTACTAGTTTATTTCCATTCTTCTTATCAAAACTCTTGCATTCTTACATGACTCCTGCATTGTTTTAATACTGTCTGCAGTACCTCTTACTTGTCATCCATTGGGGCCCGCTGGCCCCCCTTTAGCTCGGGTACCTCAGGGGTTGCTAAGCCAGTACTGTAGCTACAAACACTGCTACAGCCCCTGAGGACTATGGACGCGTATCGTTCGCTTGACTTCTTGAATTCTCAACTGCATTGTAGCAGTATGCTCTAATGATACTTGGGTGGATGTATTAAATTTGTATGTTTTCCAAGATATTTTTACACGTTTTCTTTTTTTTCAAAAATCCGTTTTATCGACCTCCTAAACCTCTGTAACAGTTAACGTGTAATTTAACGACTGTTCTCGAGTATAGTTACACTTTTAACATATTATTTGATCATATTTGGAATGCATACTTTTTATGCATAAAGCTAGACTCATGGGCTATCGAACACAAGCAGCCAGAACATGAACAAGTGTGAACAACTAATAATTTTTTAATTGCAAATCAGTAGGGGAACTGCATCTCGTTCCGACTATCCAAATTCAAATCGTTCTCCATCGAAGAGTAATTGGTACTTTTGCATCTAATTAACCTCAAATTAAAGAAAAATTATTCGCTTTTTAAGTCCGGAAGGTTAGAACTTTTGAAATCTAAAGATTTTGAATTACAATTGAGAAAACGCAAGTCATGCGATAATCGGAATTTTAAAAAAGTGGGAGTTGGAGAATCTTATCAAAATTGTTCACTGGTATTATGTTTAGAATATGTCTCTATTACAAAAATAAAAAAATGAAGTTTCTAATTATTTTATTTTCCGAGACGATCGCGTTTATATTCCGAACAAACGAAGTTCAACACGGTTGCTTCGCTACTCTCGACTTATAGAATTGGAACCGAAATTTAAAAATATGCAAACATTCTCCGGATATATTGAACATCAACACTTGTAATACACACCTTTGTGTTCCTAAGAACGACATACAAGTTTTACAGTTCTTAGATTACACGGGTTTAAGGATTCCATTTCGCACAGAATGTACCTAAGTACATCACAATTAGGATAATTTTATAATGCACGAAAACAAAGTTCGCGATATTTCGACATGGAGATGGAGATGTCTCGTAAGTCTCGGAACGAGTCAGCGTTTAATACATTCACGCCGGCGGGTTTCATCGTTGGCTCACGCGTGTTAAATTCGAATCTGTTTCCGAGTTTTAATGATATTCAAGTAATTTATTTTAGAAAATACGTATAACGAGTCACAAAAGTAATCGCGCTATCGATGGATAAGTTTAAAAATAGTAAGCGATGCTAGTGCCAAGAGCGAACATTTCAGTTTACCTTTTGGATGCTGTGTAATCGTCTATATTAACTTGAAATGACAGAAAGAAAAAGTTGGAAGGATTTGCGATGTTTCATCGGAGAATCGATGTCCAGAGGGATCCTTCGACGCGATGCGATGTCCGCGGGCCGGCCATTAATAGCCATCACGGCGGTGGCTGACCGGTATTAATTCGATGCGTTCCTGAATACTTCACGAGAAGAGTGTTCAGATGAATTTCTGCATCAGAGGCGATCGCTGCGCGGCGCACACGTGTTCGACGGATTATCGTTTCGGATCTAATGGAAATATTTCATTTCTCTCGAACAGGCAGTTCTCGGTTTCCAGCGTACAGCCGCGATTCGTCCCGTGGAAGTAACGATACGATATCGACAGTTCGACGCTGACAGAATTCGAAATCTCTGTCGTTAGCTGGCCGCTTTTCGCATTAAACAGAGCTTTCAAAAATTCTCTTGACGCACGAAGGAAAAGCTTTAAGAATTATAGTTCGCAATTAATTACAATCGTCGATGAAGATAGGACATCTGGATCGTGGAACATAACGAATGTCCTCAAATGTATCGCAACATATCGATTCGCCGAAGACTAAAAATAAAAATACAAAAATTAAACGAATTGGAATAAAACGGTGGGATTCGTGGACCCCTGGGAAAACATCTGATAGGTAAAATCAGAAAATTCGTTTCTTTAGTAGGTACGTAAAATGCGTATGAACCTCAATTTGCAAAAAAAATATTGTTCATTGCAAAAATGGCGGCAAAAAACATGAAAATGAACGATACAATGTCGGCCGTTATTTAGCAATAACTTTATGCTATAATACTAATTCATTAAGTGTCGAGATTCATAAGCATATAAACTAAATTACCTTCAATTTATGCGTTGAATCGAGTGAATCGGATAAAAATTCGATGAGCTATACGTCCCACCGTTTTGACCGAATCCTTTCCTTGCGACTACTATATCTACATATGTATACATTCAAATTAAATCTACACTGTTAAATTTTCTTCTTTGAACGTCCCTTTATATGTAAAAAAAAGTTTCAATAACAAAAATTAATTATATCTGGAAATTACATGCGTTAGAAAAATACAATAGCTGGACCAGACTCCCCCCTTGAAAGATGGAAAGGTTGTGGGACAAAATGGCGCCTATGTAATTCAATAAATAACATGATGCCCTTGAATTTTTCTTAAAAATTGCCACGAACTTTCTGGACAACCCGATACTTAGCTGTACGATAAATCTCGGTTGATTCGTGGCTACGAGTCCGATTAGCTCGGTCGCGTGCGTCCGTGGTAGAAAGGCAGGCGTCATTCCGGTCGGGCAAGATCGCCCGTGAAGCTGCCGTGCTCCATTCTAACCATTCCATGCCACAGGAATGTCAATACTACCCTCCCGTGCAATCGTCAATCCCCCCCCTCCTCCGTCGATCTAGTCGCATTGACGTATCCGTTCTCGTCGAAGTCATCCGGAACCGCTCAACCTGACCCCTTTCTTCCCGGGAACGCCGGGATACAGGACGCCGTACTCGATAACCCCAAGTACCTTCCTACGCGGTGCAAGGACAATTCCGCTGCCGTTAGTAGGGAGAGTCGATGACACGAAATCGCAAGTACTCGCCATTGTTTTCGTAAGAGGAAAATACAAGCAGGAGGGCGGATGGGGGGAGAGGTGGAGGAGCCGGTACCACCAACCAAGGCCCCCCTTGCGTTCATTGGTCTCGGTATCGGTTACGCGTTGCCGGATACCCCCTCGTCGGAAGGGGTGAGAGAAACGTAGAAAAAAAAGAAAAAAGAAAGGAAGAAACAGACGAAGGAAATAAGGGAGAGCGAACGTTAGAGAGAGAGAGAGAGAGAGAGAGAGAGAGAGTGAGTGAGGGCAGAGTCGCGCGGTAGGCCGACTTTTTAATATCCAGGGATGATCTGTAGCTGCGGGATGCTGCGTCAGCCGCTGTCATTGTTATACGCCCGGACCTCTTCAGCACAATGACAATTTCTCTGGTTTTATTCTCCGCTAGGCACTGCCTTTTTCCCGCCCGTTTCCGTCTCGCGTATTACCGTGCACTCCCACTCCCTGCTCCTCGACGTTTTCCGCCGGTCGCGCCCCCCCCCCCCCTGCCAGCCCCCCTCCGTCGTCCGCCCACTCGTTTTCCCCCTTCGTTTTCCAACCATCGGCTGCCTGCTCGTTTTCTAGCCGGTCTCAGCCGGCTACGTTTACGTTTGTCTACGCCGCGCCTCCGTTCGCCGACCAACCGCGTGTCCATCCGTCGACGGTTATCGTTTCCAGTTCCCGTCAACCCGACGTTTCGTCGACTTTTTTGTCCGTGACAATTGCTCGGAAAGGGGCTTCCGCTTTCCACCGCCGGCTCTCGACTGGGTGCCCCTCGTTGAACCAGCGGTTCGACGGATCCGCGGATTAGGAAGCGGGGTTCCTCGATCGTAATGGTACCAAACGGCGCTTGCCATAGTCGCCGCTAGAGGACAACCTATGGCCGTGGAGCGGTAATGTCGCGGGAACTCGCGGGAATTCCGAGGGAAAAGAAGCAAGCGGTGGCACAGAATCCGTGGAAATGCTCGATCTGTCGCGGGATCGTCACGGCCGGGCCACTTCGCATCGACAACAGTTCGCGATGGCGTCGTTTGCACTTTTCGTGACCATCCTAGCACTTTATTTACCTTTATTTATTTATTTACCGGATTTACCTCTATTTATAGGCTTTTTAATTGCGGTATTTAGCTATCCGAATTTATTTACTGTGTTGATGGTTGTCTACGAACAATGTTCAGTTTTTGGAAACAGACTTGGCTTTCAATGTACCTAGTAACAATATAAAGGAATTACTGTCAGCCTAGATTAGCATATGTTACTGTAGAAAATTCTTTTATGAATTAAAGACTGTTTCTACATAGCCCGGTATATAAAGTGCTAGGATATCAGCATCCATGATTCGACACGATCGAGCATTTCGCATCACCGAATGATCGCTGTCACGGTTCTAAACACACACGCCTCGGAAGCTAACTTTGCATCAAATTCGTTCGGGTCGCAACCGTGGTTCGAGCATACCGCTGGCCACACGCTGGCATCTGACCTACTGTGGATAATACAAAATTCAACGTGTTCTCGTGAAAGTATAGTTGCTTTCATCCATTTGGGCCGATTTGGTACCGATTTATACGACTTAAAATACTGCATCACGAGTCATTCGGTTGTACGTTTGTAGTTCAGAAGTTCAATTGTTTGTAAAACTGGCTTTTTACGTCCTTAATTGGGAGACACATTGTCTATAATGTGTGCTTCGACGCTTATGTTATTAGTACAGAATTAGTTTTTAATGTCTCTACACTCAATGGTAACAATAAACTACTTTCCATTTTTTGTTTGCACCTTGCTGTATGGGCCATCATGGTCCAACTCGTAATCCTGGTGAAAAAAAAGTCGAAGACAGATCGTCTTGCCTCCAGACTGGCTGCTGATTTAGCCTTCTCAGCATATCGTACCCTCGTTTCATCGTGACACTGACAAATTTTGTTGGTACTTAAACCAGGTTCAATGTCGAATCTTCGCATGATGTCAAGTAGAATCTTCTGTACTCCATTAAAACATGATGTACCTATACGTACGTTACACACGAGGACTTTGGTTCCACTAAATGACTTCTTCGGTGCCAATTTCCAAATCACATTATTTACACTTTCATTTGAATTTTATCTAAATCCTCACAAACACCTATGGGGCAGATCTCCATCACAACATTTGGTACGGGATTTTTATCGGGAAAATTTTGTAAACTATCGCGAGCAACCTTGCTCTTTCTGGGCAATAAATATGGTGTGGTTTCGTATCTGTCGACAATTAATGACATTATTTTGCCCAAGTAGTATCGTTGATGTCTTTAAGACGTGAACAAAAAAAAATAATGGAACAATGCACAACATACAACAAATAACAATTAAAAGAGCTACGAAAGCGCTTTGAGAATTTTGGGGATGATATTGTACGTTGTTTCATCGAAAGGAAGTACATGAAAACAGAAAACACACGAGGAAGTATAACGCGTGTAATTTGAGTTGGGACGGAATCTTTCGCTATCTGCGTCGATGAAACAAAATGACACGGATTTAGACGAATTGAATATAACGTACAGAGAGCCACTTATCGCTGCCCGGGCTCAGGTAGTGGATTAACACAGCTCAGTGGTATTTAGACCTTAAAAGTAATAGACGCTTAGCCTCTGCAAGCATCAGCACTCTGCGCAGAGCTGCACTCTACGTTCGAATCATATTCTTCGAAGGAGCGCGATTTTCGCTGGCATCGGGACGCTCGAACGCATTCCACGAAGTTGAAAGACGATCGGGGACGAAGATGGCGTTCGGTTCCCCGCGAGAAGGTGAGTCGCTTTGCTCCCAAAAGACTCGCAAAAAAGGAGTATAGATACCACCTAGGATGACGCGGACTTGCACGGCGCGTTGGCGTACACGAGTCTGCGGACGGACGGAAGAAAAATGTAGAAATAAAAGAAAAGTCAGCAGGAGCACGGTCGCGCGGAAAAAGGTGCGATCGCCTTTCGCGGCGCTCGGCTGGAAGTCATAACGGAGATAGACGCGCATCGGAGCAATCCCTCATGCAGTCTATACGGTGCTGGTCGCGTACGTGTGTATCGCGGCTGCTTGTGTTCGTTCGTATGGCACCCGCCTGCTCCAGCCCCCACGGGAACGGGTAATAGATTTATTGGACACCCGGTACATGGGATATAGATATGGATGTTATAGGCGCTCGAGTTAGAGATACAACCCCCACCGTCCGTAGCCACTGCCACCACCACCACCCCTAGCAAATACGAATGGCACATCTAACTTTATGAAATCTACACCCCTGCTCCCCCCCCCCTGGCTCTTTTGTCCGACCCTCCTTGCCGCGGCTCTTCGACTTCGTTCACCTTGGCCCCCTTCGAGACACCCGCGGATGGAAATGTGACGAATTCATGCCGTCGGAGCGTTTTTTTTTTATTTCTATTTGCTCCAACGCGCGTTTTTGTAACGCGTTTTAGAAGGAATGCTTCTTTATTAGTGGGACCATCGAAACGAAAGTTTCGTCAATTTAGAGTACATTAAGTTATTAAGATACATAGATTGATAGACATAGAGTTATTACGATATAATAATATTAAGATGGCAGTTTTATACATACGGTGAGGTGCAAAATTGAATTAATCGCATTTTGTTAGAAAAATACATTTTATTATTTGAATAACTTATAACAAAAAAAAAACAACGTTGATAATTGTTTCCTTATAATCTCAGGTGACTTATGCATGGAAAATTGATGAAATCCGTTTTACACCGTACCGATAGAGTCGAAGAAAAATTATAATTATACAATTAAATTTATATAATTTTTATAATTATAAATATATAATTATAATTAATTATTTAAATATTTTATATAATTATTTTATGTTATATATTGTATTACGTTGTGAAATAACATAAGTTACCTGAGATTAAAAACAATTATTAACATTGATTTTTTTCGTTAGAAGTTATTTGAATGTGTGGAACTTACGTGAGATATAATTCTCGAAAAATATTTGACACGTATTTCTTTTTATCGGCAATCGTGCATATTGAGGGGGTGATAACAGCTCCTAAAGTGGGAGATGAAAACATGTCTTTTTAAATAATTTGGAAACTAGAGTATTTAGGACAACAATTTTCGTTTTAAATTATGTGTTTTTGAATGCGTAATTCGCTCGTGCCAGAAGAAATTGTTTATTTATTTATTTAAATGATTTATTTTTGGAGAAATGTTTTGTTTTGTTAATTTCTTTGAAAAAAGATTGTTTTGAAATAAACAGCGGCTTTTAATGCAACCTCCTATTAACTAAAAATATACATGTGTCTGTGTTTTGAAAGTCTTAGAGCCTAACCAGAATATTTCCAAGACTATCCTGAATTGCTGGCACTTTGCTATAAGACGATCTCCCCAAGGCTACCATTATGAATCCCTGACGGTTTTACAAGAGTTACTATACCTATCTGTACCACGTACTATACTTTGACTCCATAAAAATCATGAAAACGACCTTGAAACCGGTAAGAAATCGGACTACCTCCTTAACTCGTATCAATGCAGAAAAACATGAATACTTGCACATCCACCTTGACACAACACGGTGAATTTGAATCGGAGACTGGTACTGAGTCTGCACGATATCGTTTATCATCGGTTTAGAAATCACGTGGATCGAAAGAGAAGCGGGACACGGTCGCGCATTCGACGTCTCGAGTAAACGTTTCATCGCGGAACGGTTCGTTTCGGAAATTAGAAACATTATCTGTCTTTCTCATCTCTCCTATCGTTCTACACGTAACCATCGCCACTAACGAAGCTTTACGAGTAAAGCTCGCAGGTCTGGTAACAGCTTTCAGCTGTAATCAAATACTGATCTTGGTCGGGCCCGACGACTCGGTGCTTTTAATCGAGCGTTAACCGAAGATGGGCGAAACACTTCTCTAGATAAACAATTTCTAATAACAAATAAAAGGTAAACAACTTTTAGTCCGTTGTACGTTTCGCCCTGTCTTTGGGACCTTTTTAGGAGAGCGATTATTTTCAGATGCGAGATACGTGTTGCTTGTTGTGTTTATTGAGTACTCTTATAAGTTAAGCCGATCAACATTTATAACATTATACGAATGAGCAGGCATTTATCGCCGTCATTTATTTTCGAAATAGTACAGCCCACAATCACTTCGACTGTCCAACAACCATTTCACACGATAACTAATTGAGGATGTATCGGTTTCTCCTTGAATTTGGTTATTGATATAAAATTCTCAAAACAGTATTTTCAAAATTGCTGAGCACTCTAGCTTCGCCAATCTTCGATCAATCGACTTGAATCTCTTTTCATGAAATCAGCATATGTTTTCTTTAGTAAAATACGTAGAATTTTTTTGTATTATATTAATAAGTATTTATATTTTTTATGAAAATTTAAGTACTGCAACTTTGGACTAAATTTGTATTTCTTACTTTGGAACCGCGCCATTTTATTAAAAATTTATATTTTCAATAACGGTTATGTATCTCGCCAGCTTTTGGACCGAGGAAACCAATTAATTTTGTTTCGGTGTTCTAGCTCGAACTTGGTGTGAGTTATCGTGCCCGCCATTTATTTTTTAAACGCTCCTTTAAATCGTTTACCATCCGCCATTTTCGTAATTGTTAGAGAAGTAAAGTAAATTTAAAGGGCCCGATGCATATTTTTTTTAGTTCCGAATTTTCGGCACGTATTCAGGATGATCTCGCTGTGAAGCGTGTTCATCTTAATATTATTTTATATTTCTAAGGAAACTCTCTGTTCTTTTGTGATATAATTTATTTTCCTTTATGTTATGGATACATTCTAAATCGTATGATTTAATAAATAAATATTAATAATATATTTCTAAGAGTAATAATGAAAAAAGTAAAAAATGAGTTTCTAAAGAACTCTGAAAATTCCGGTGGGCAAAATGTATAGCCCATTAAAACTTCCGCTGCCGACGAAATTAAGTAGCCATTTGCTGGGAGCTACAATTATGATATTTTTTTTTAATGAAAAACACAACACTAAACACGAAAGAACAGACCAACATGAATGCTTAGATCGTATTGACTGTCTAAATACGACTAAACCGACTAAAAAAGCGAAGGACGCGCATGTGCGTCATCCGCAGCGAAAGTGATAATGAACTTCCCCGACCAAAAATTACACGAGTTTCGCGAACGGTCTCCGTACGCATATCACCATTATTTATATCTTTTCACAATAGTAACGTGATGTTATTTCGAATATCGTTCCATAACCAGTAATCACAACAACAACAACAACAACAAATGACGCATACTCAAATCCCATGCTACCAAGTTAACAGGAAAACAAAAACGGCGCGCGATTTAAAATGCGCGTTGCAGCCTTTATATTAAAAGAATGCCGGGAGCCAAAAAGCTTAAGGAGCCACTGGCGCAATCAGTCGGATCACCGGCACTCTTTCGGCGCGATAATCACGAGATCTCGAAGCATCGGAGTCCATCGTAGTGCGTGGAACGGAAGAAGCTAAAAATTCATTTGCGCCCTTTATTTCCTGAGACATTGTCCCCGGGTGGAGACTTTCATCCTTTTCACCCTTTCATCCCCGCGAACTTGTCGACCATGAAATTACTCGCGCACGAAAAAGATAAGCTTCGCCGGCGAAAATATCCCTGACGGATTCCTCTCACCCTCTGCCGCTTTCCTAACTCGCCCCCGCGCGGCGTATTGCGGCCTCGCGCGTACACGCTCCTACGCCCGCGCGGAAACTTACCTCGGAGCCGACTCTTATTTACCTAGAACCGGTCACCAACACGATCGTTCGACCGTTTTCATACGTACTACGCGTAGATACATGTGTGTGAACTCGCGAGGAACAAGGGGGAAGGGGGAGGGCGTAGGGGGGGGGGGGAGAGTGGTCTGTTGAAAGGGCTGGTTTTGATTAGCTCTGTAGACAATACCCACTCTCTGATACCGCTGTGATTCCCTCTCGCTCTCTCTATCTATCTTTCGCTCGCGCTCTCTCTTTCTCTCTCTCTCTCTCCCTTTCTCTCCCTCCCGTTTAGTCCTACCCATCTCCACCCACCGTGGCACCCTCAACCCCTCGACCCACCCCCCTCGTCACCCAGCAGCCTCTCCTCGGCTTCGCCTTCGCCGCAGCGAACGCAGCAGCCACTTTGTACGCCGACTGTTTTGTGTCTGACGAACAATGGGCCTGCACCACTGACAGTGCACAACCACCGGCGCGTCTATCGTTGTCGTTCTATGCACCATTACCAAGGCTAGTTTCCCACCCACACAGACAGCAAACCGCGGTCTCCTCCATCGCTCGCTGCGGTATTAAATACCCGCGCGTGGCAGACGCGTGCATCGAGATATAACTTTCTTGTCCCCCCGACCGTAAGTAACGACATTTCTAACCGTGTGGCCCGTCGAGTTTCTTCAGGTTCCCATGTACCACTAGTTGCGCGGCATCGCTACCGGATCATCCGATTCTTCCTCGGCTCGCAATCGAGAGATACGGTCCATACAGAATTCGATTACGAGATTTTCTAGCAAATTGTTGCAGTTGCGAATCGCTATCTATCATAGACATGCCAGCAAGGATAAGGTAAACGATTGTTCGGGAAATATGAAGTGACACGAAGGTGTGAGGATACTGAACACAGGTGATTGTTGACAGCTAAATTAAAGATGTATTTTGGTAAATATTTTGACATGATCGTATGATATATCTAATTTGTTCGTCGTTCGATGAAACAGGAGTGTAGTGGCACCTCCTGTCTGCGACAATAGAGGGACACCCCGCGTATCGCGCATTTCTCAAAAGTGATCGGTTCGCCTAACTTTCATACAAGCCATTCTCGAACGACCTCAAACATTGTAGCGTCTAAGGAATGAGCCTGCTAGGTAGCCTTACTAACGAGTCCACTACCAGGCCCAGGACAGTGTTGAGCATAATCGTAATTACGATTACGATTGTAATCAAATGTTTCTGAGTTGTGATTTAATCGTAATCATAATTACGATTACGATTGCAATCAAATTTTCTTAGTTCTGATTATGA
>NC_071979.1:3095291-3115030 GCF_026283585.1 Hylaeus volcanicus
TTAATCGTAATTATAATTGCGACTATAATTTAATCGTAATCCTAATTACAACTACAATTTAATCGTAATCCTAATTCCTGATACAGCAATTGTTAAAAAATACTGAAAAATAATAAAGTGGTGCCACATTGAATTGTGAAGCAGGTTTTCCAAAATGTTGAATTGGTCGCCACAATCGTTAATCTACAATCTCATACAAAAAATGTGGAATGACATTTTAACAATGAAGTTTAATACTCGTGGCCAGCAGTGTACGTTAATGTTCAAGTGTTTTTTTTTATTGGGTGATCCTTCGTGTAAATCTACTACACAAGGAACCGTTAACTAGCGATTCGTCGACTATGCTCGTTATCGCTCGTGTCATTTATTAACTGTGTTATTCATCGAGTTACGTGTTCCCTCTCGTAAACGGAATATTCTGTAACGCTTGCTGTCGCTTACCGCGTATGTAACTCCAGCCGAGAGTAAAAGGGATCGCAGCACCTATCTCGCGGGATTAAGCATCGAGAAGAAAAGCTATCCTTTAATCTTCCCTTCCTTGGACCTCGACAACTTCAAAGCGCGTCTTTTGCGCGAATCTGGACATCGGGGAAAGTCGTTAAAAACGTACGCGGTGTTGGCGAAAGCTTCCAACTATGACCAAAAGGCGCAACGCGTTATGCTCGAGTTCGACAGTCGAAAAGTCGGCGCATCGGTATTTGGAAAACTTGCACGAGGTGGAAATGTAGGTGCGAATCGTTTGTTGATTCTGATATATGCACTGTCTGTAAAATAATTCCCCTATAGTTCGCGACAATTTATTTAACATTGTACAAATGTTTACTTTATTTTACTTGGAATTCTAATATTTATTAACGACACAAAGGAAGAGAATTTATTTAGAACGAACGAGTACAATTTTATCTCTTGAAATTAGTGACTATCGATTAATAATTGGTTTGTTTAAACGTACTAATTTTGTTATGCGCCGTTTAAAGGATGTTCTTTGAACTACAAGATTATCGTTCACAGTTCAAATAATACCAGCAAACTGATTGTGAGTTTGTCAGAGAGAATCGGAGAGGATCGTCAATATAAACAAACAATAATTGTACGCAAACATTATTTTGCTTCATAGTTCATTCGATACGATACACAACTGATTCTTCGAATAATCGTTATTGTAGTCAAAGTAGAACATATTCTATGTCTCACTGTACAAGACAGTCCAAGTTTTTTGAGACTGTAATAAAACAATGATCAACATTGATTTTTTATACATAGCTACGAGCTCTTTAAATATTTTCCCGAAAAGTTTGTATAATTGATTCATTTTTCCTCTTCGCTGTATTTTACATCGCACACAGTGATGGCGATTGTCCGCGAGCTATCGATGGACGGCGAAAGCTTCCATTGGTTGGTCTTTAACCGATACCCGCCAGCGGTGTTTTCATTCGCACGAAATTTCCTCTGGAACGTGTACGCGTCTCGAACTGGAGACATCGCGGCGAGATATCACTTCGGTCTTCGAGATTTAATCGCGCACAATGGCAGAGACGATCCTGTTGCGGTATTGTCACCGTTGTCGGTGGCAGACAAACCTGGGCGGGGAATGAAACTTAGTTACTCAATAGAGCACACGATGAAACGCGTTACTCTCGCTAGCATGAGTGACGATGTGACATCGCGACTATCTTTGGGCTCCTCGCGAGACACCTAATTCGCTTACGGTGCTCCGTGAGATAGCTCGCAATCTGTTTATAATTCACACGTGAGCCAGGGTTCGAACAAGTTTCGCTGGCGTTGCGTGTTAATTGAATACCGGTCGACGAGTTCGCGCGGCGGAAAAATGTTCTTCGCGTTAGCTCTTCAAGGCGCACGATTTAAATGTAAAATAAAACTCGAGCCGAGTGGTATTACGATCTCGTTACTAAATTCTGGACTTTGTGCATTTATGATACGAGAAAGAGATGCATTTATGTCAAACGAAATATTGATATTATTATATTAATTAATACAATGTACTCTACATAGATTATGTATTCAGCTTTTAAATTAGTAGAAAACGTCGAATAAAATGTTTTTTCAAGTACTTTTGAACTTCTTCCACGACGTCAGACATTTACGTCACGCAGAATGAGGTATGGAAGAGAATGAGAATCCCAGCAGTATGCAAGGCACGAATGTGTCTGTGCATAGTTGCATACATTTCCAGAAACGTTGTTTGGTGTCAGTGATACTGGAAATGTTTTTTTAGTTACCACAATCCTACTATTAATATTATAAATTTAATTCCTTCTTGTTTAAGAAATGATATTTACAAGGGAAATTCGGGTATTGTCAATCGTCGAAAAATTTGAATTTTTGCTGAAATAAAGTTCACGGAGACCTAATTACAGTGCCCTTTTCCATTTTTGCACAAAAACGATTTTAACGTTGGTACCTCTCCTTAGAAATAATTTTGTTTATTCATATTTTTGCTGATATCTTCGAAGCCATCCATGTTAATGTATATAATTATCGTTTTATCCGCGTAAATAATTGAAAACAACGCGATAGAATTTTGGCTTTCATCAGGGTCGTCGACCCCTTTTGCGTCACAAGCTTCCGAACAACTCAGCGACAAGAATGCGAGTGATTGAGTAGTAATATCCAAACAACGTGTCAACGTTTCCTTCGACAAACGCGCGTAATTGATTTCACGCCGAAACGTACCCTATTCCACGAACTTTCCCCCTTCTGCGCGGAAATTAACACAAACTTCTGGAAAAGTCAGCAACTCGTGGATTACATCGCGGAATTAAGTTTTCAGCGGCATTGTTCCCAGTCGTCGAAATTTGATCTTCAATCGTTTCGAATGTGTTCATCTTACGGATCCCATCCCTCTGCGTCAAGTAGAACTCTCGAAGAGAAATCTTCCATGTGTAAGTCTCGCTTTTTAACGAGTTTCTAAGCCAGCGATAGTATTCGAAATACGGAACTTTTGAGAGGGCAGTGACCAAAATCGGGCTCCCGATTGTTTTCTCTTGAATAACTTTCTCAATATTAACGATAAAATGTTCACTGTTTAAAGATTCTTTGTTCGGTCGCCTGAAAGACTGCTTTGGAAAAATTCGTGTAAAATATTACAGTGGTATTTACGGAAAAAACACTTTCAGATTTACGAAGAGAAACAAATAATATGATTTTGAAAAAGGTGAAAAATTATGCTTCATGAAAAAGAGCTTCAAAGTTGGACCCCTTATTTGTCGCATATTAAGACTGCCTAATATCGATGTTTTCATAGAAAAAATTAAGAAAGACTGATTATTTCCAGCTACTTAAGGATGCACATATATGGACCAATATCTAACATTGGAGAAAACCTCATCCCCTACGATAAGAACCGAAACAGTTTCATAAGAAACTGTTGCTAATAACCAAAGTTTGATGCGACGTTAAATATGTAATAAAAAAAAAAAAAGTATCAAATTTGTTGATACCTGTTTTCGTCTTGATCGAAGTGATATTGTAAAATGTAGCAAATTTTCTCATTATTTATCTCCATGTTCAAGACGTTACTATTGTTAAATCAATAATGAAATTTGATACCTGTTTTTTCTATCCGTAGTACAAAACGTAACCTTTCAAATGACATGTGTGTCCCAATAGATTACGCGTAAACAAAGATATACAATATTAATCCATCTAGCAGCAAAATGCCACGAACATGTTCGAATACCCATTATTTCACCAACGTGTTACATTTTTACAGCTGTAAAGTAACGGATGCGTCGCGATGTAGCACGTTTACACCTCGAAGCGCGAGACCTCTAGTCGAGAGAAACCGGAATCAATCGGAAAGCTATCCCAGTCAAGCATCGCGCGTCTCCCCGTTTCGTTATCACGACATTAGCCGATCAATTTTCATTCGATCCAGCACACTTACCCGCTTTTCATTCGACGAGTTCGCGGCCCCTCTCCGCCACCTCGTTGGTATACCTAGACGCGGCGAGAGCGCGAGAGCGCCGGCTAAATAAAAAAAGGAGAAAAAAAAGGGGAGAGTGAAAAAAACAGGAATGCAAGAGAGGAAAGAAAAGAGAGAACAGAAGCATCGGGTCGGTACAGCCCGGTCTCGATTGGAAATTACTCCCTTTCATCCTTTCACGGGGTGAAAGAGCAAGTAGGAAACGCGACGCAGTCGACGCTATCCAGCTGTGGCTCGAATACATTTTTCTACTTCCTCCGATAATGCGTCCCTCCTCGGTTTTCGCTCGTGAATTTCGTTACGTCGCGGCCGCGGGCGCGCGCGTGGCGCTATCATCGATACGAATTTAATTAAAAAATGTTTAACAAGCCCCGCCTGCCCCGTTGTTTCTTTGCGGTTACCGCGTAAATATAACCAGGCATTCCACGGTTAATTTCCTGGACGCGCCGCGGGAGTTTGCGGCCCGTTATAATCGCCAAAAAATAAAGATAAAAACTGGGAAGGACGACGCGAGCCGAGAAAAGTCTCCGACCGCGGATAATTGCAGCGGCCAAATTAAAAATTGCCCCATCATATCCGCGTTGGACGGTCGTAATGAAGCTGCCCGCTGCACCGACACCCACGTATGGTGCTCGGAAATCCCAAGAAGCTGGCCGAAAGTATCTCTTCGGACCTTTTAATCCGATGTACAGACGGTAGGAGGTAAAATGAGCCAATTTTATGAGTCATCAAATTTCTTTAAACGAGAACTATTATAAATTTTGGAAATTTTGAATATTATCTACTGGTACTTGTGACAATCGCAGCATATTTTTTGTTTACTAAATATCATTTAATATCGACGATGTTATGGCTCTATTTAGCTTTTTATCACAAGATTTTTCTGAAAGTTTTGATGTTATGACCAAAAAATGTTTCTAACCAAAGGTTATCAGTATTCAATCGCCAGAAAATTGCATTTTGATACTGTATCAGTAACTAGAAAGTAAAAAGTACAAACTTTTTTTAAACAAATTTTAACACGTACAAAAACTACTTAGTTTATAAGAAAATCTGATATTCAGTGAACGAATAAATACAAACTAATTTATATAATTTGATTAAAAACTAAATTAATGACAACTAATTTATCATGCTAACTTTCAATTGCACTAAACTTTTTGAAGTGGGCGTGAATCTACCTGACGTATGGTAAGTATAGTAGTTTAAGGTTTCAAAAAGTAATTGGTTATTATAATTGTGCTAACAATGTAGTGAAAGTATTACATCGAATTCGTAGTTACTGAATAAAGTCATGTCCTTAGAGAACCTGATAATATCATTTCATTCTTTTTAGTGTTTTTTTTTTTTAAATCGGTTAAACTTTATTCAGCACGTTGACTGCCACGGTATTTTTCAGGGTTCTGGTGTAAAAAGTCAATTTAATTTAATCATATCATAAATATTATTAGAAACTCTAATTATGGTGCGTAGTAATCATACGAGGCATATAGAATGTATGTTTTTTTTAAATAAAGGCCTTACGAATTAATACATTTTTTTTTTTATTTTGATTTTGAATAAACTTTGTATGCTTATACTTTCTGTTGATTAATTAATCAATTTTCTGTTCTTGTAAGCCAACCTCAATTTTGCTTCTCCTCCCTTAGGCTATCTCTTCATATTTACACTGACATATTACGCAACATATAAACAAAGTAAGAGTTATCTCGTAGTTGGCAGTCAACGTGTTAAAAAAGATTTTTAATTTACCTTGCGAGAGCTCGGTAATCACCGCCCAAGACGTTGATGGTCTCGCAGATGTGCGTGGAGCACAATTTGATAAACACTGGCTTACGCGGAGAATGCGTGCGCGTACTGGTGCATCCTAACGCACCCCAAAACTCCCTCCGTAGCGGCTCGAAAAGCGTTCCGCGCGTGCCGTCGTCTTCCGAGCGAGCGCTTTTATTGCGCTCGAAATTCTGAACGCGAGGTTTTTTTCTCTCCTTACGCAACACACACCCCCCCCCCCTCCCCCCGGGGAAAATAACGCACCGCGGCTTCCGGCTCGTTTACTTAGTCGATGGGTTTCGGTTATCCATCTTTCGATACGTTTGCCAGAGTCTGATGGAATAAAAATATTTCCGACGATCGGTCTCGCCGATTCAGCGACTCCTGAATTAACTTTTTGCGACGCGTGTCGCGGTTCTGAATTATTTTACGCGCGCTGGAAGCTGCCCTTGCGAAGTGACTTGACCGCTGACTTTGAAGCTTTGGAAATATTCACCTTGGAATTATTATTATTATTACATATGAATAGACCGCGGATTTGTATGCATTTATAGGAATTGTAGGTGGCAAGAAACTACAAAATACACACTGTACGTAAGAATATAAAGAAATATTGAAAGTAAAGTTCGTATTATAATATTTGTAAGAGTAAAATGAACTTCTGTTTAGGTTCAATTTTTGTAGGTACGTTTGCAAAGATTTTATTTTGCATGGAGACTCGCAGTCTACTTGTCAATACAGGGTGTCCCGGAATTAGAATTGGAAATGGAGGGTAGCTGAGACGATTCTGAACCACAATTTCCTTTGCCGAAATTACGAATGGTGCTTTGTTTTCGAATTATTGAAACAAAACCACCGATCAGTCACAGCGTCCGAGTAGCCCGCGCTCAGCCGCGATCAGTAGATTGAGCCAGGACGGTCAGCCGCGATCAGTAGTTCGAGCCAGCACGCTCAGCCCAGCCATCGAGTCAGCCTCTCGCGATTGATCCGTGATTTTTCGTTAACGATTCAAAAACCAAGCATCATCCGACATTTTTCCAAAGGAAATTGTGGTTCAGAATCGTCTCAACTACTCCCCATTTCCAGTTCTTACACTAATTCTGGGACACACTGTATGTACTGACAGCCCTATATAGAGACGAAACGAGATAACCCTCTGAGCGTTACGCCAAATTTATAGAGCTTTTTCTCTGTACGAATATTTAATACACTTTAACGATACAAAAATTTTAAATAAATTTCAAAAAGATTCCTTGAAGGAACAAAGAACATCCTGTAAATATGTTTGACTACCTTCAAAATTTAAATTTGTTCTTGAAAGTTATTTTATATGAAGATACAAATGTGATGTGTTGCAAGAAAAACTGGTATTCAGTGAACGAATAAATACGATCTCATTAAATTAATTCGATTAAAAACTAAATTAATGACAACAAATTTACCATGCTAACTTTCAATTGTACTAACATTTTAACATTTTAGTTTAGTAGTAACATTTTAAAATTCAGTCGAAAATGTTGTTTTTCTGATTAGTATTTAATAAGTAATATACATTTTTTTTTTTGTCAAATATCAACATTGTTATTACTTTTTAAATATTTGTCAAGAAACTGTTACAATAAGCCTTGTATGCATACATTGTAGTCAGTGTCTGTTTTACCGTGGAGCTTACAAAATTTAAAGATTTTACATATCTAACAGATCATGTTATTTTTCCGTGCTAGGAGTATAAAAATAATAAATTTGACACCAAGACCAAGCTAAAATTAGAATAATATTAAAAATACGATTATGTAAAAAGTTAAGGTTAACGATGTGCAGCAATTTGTGAATAAATAAGAAGAGAAAACAGTTTTGATATTGCATTAAACTGAAACTGTGTATAAAAAGCACCGCGTAAATAAAATTATTATTAACCGCGTAGAATAAAAAACGATGTATACCAAGTACCGCATAAATCGAGAGTCAGGTGTATGTACACCAAGGATAGTGTACTCGTTACTTGCCACAAGTAGCGTGCTATTAACCCTCAGCCACATAATGTCCCCGATCGGGAACCAATAAAAACAATCCCAGTAAAGCTTGCCGACGGAACTTTACAGGGTTTGCGTATGATGTTATCTAATAGGGACATTTAATAGTTGCACACGTTCGGCGTCGTGTTATTTGGTTTGAGTATTAATTAATTCGAGGACTTGCAAATACGAGAATTAATTTCTTTTTTGAGAGATAACGTAAGTTTCTGGCAATAAAGAATATATATGTACAATGCAATGAAGCGAGAACGTCAATTTGATCATCAAATTGTAATTAATAGGAAGAATAAGTACTGTGGAAAAAAGTTACAGTTCTATAATGTTTGACAATAACCCGAGAGGCTTGAAAATTTTGAACAAATAGTATTGTTATAGATGATTCTTTTCATCGTTGAAAACTTGTCAATGCAAAATTCAGTATTACAATTGTCGAGAAATTTTTTAATTCTAACGTGTTATTGTTTAATTTATGAGATTACATTTTAATTATGTAATATTCACGATCCTTTTCATCAATGAAAATGTGTCCATATAAAATATAATACAATAATTGTTAAAAAAATTTTAATTCTAATATATAGCTATGTTTAGTTGAATAAAATAACATTTCAATTATATTATTATCATGGAGTAGTACTTCGTTTATTTCTTTTGCCTTTCAGCTTTTGAAGGGAGATAGACATATTTCTTCATATAACACAATAATACGATTTCTTCATGTGATACATATAATACACATGCCTTATTTTCCATCTTCTTCTTCTTTCCTATTTCTTTCTTATCTGTTTGATTATCCTTCTTTATTCTTATATTTTCCAAGACCTATATTTCTGTCAATGCTTCACCATATTATATTATCATCTATGTACAATAATAATATAATAGTATAATCAATTACTACTTATCATATCATAATTATATTAATATAATTAAGATTTATTTAATTGAACCAACATATACAAATTAGAACTAAGAATACCTCAATAATCATTCTACTGTATTTTTGCATTGACAATTATAAATACATAATGTACAATAATAATATAATAGTATAATCAATTACTACTTATCATATCATAATTATATTAATATAATTAAGATTTATTTAATTGAACCAACATATACAAATTAGAACTAAGAATACCTCAACAATCATTCTACTGTATTTTTGCATTGACAATTATAAATACGTAATGTACAATAATAATATAATAGTACAATCAATTACTAATTATCATATCATAATTATATTAATATAATTAAGATTTATTTAATTGAACCAACATATACAAATTAGAACTAAGAATACCTCAACAATCATTCTACTGTATTTTTGCACTGACAATTATAAATACATAATATTCATATATATTTATATACATGTATATATGCATAATGGTCTAGAAACTTTACAAACTCTCGTATAATTGTCAAATTTATTTTCGCCCAGTTGCATCGCCCCGGCGATCGTAAAAAGTAGGACGCAAGAAGTGTTCGGGGATAATTTTACGTCGCTCGAAGCCTGAAAAAGTATTTTAATACGCGAATGGATGTCCGTGATAATAGTGCTCCACTAATGCCTTCAGCCTGCACGATATACAACGAATTAAATACGCGTTACGGGCGAGTAGAGGGTGGTCAGGGACCGGGGGGGGGGGGGGGGGGGAGGGGGACGTTGCATAGTGTAGTATTGGATTTATTCGCTAGGGGCGTTCTCTGCGGCGACGGGAGATGAAATCTGACTTTGCGTGGAATTTTTTAATTAGCAAACGAAAAAAATTCGATGGCACGGTGGCCCGTTACGGTACGCGTATGAAGTCATCGATGCGAAAGTGGCTGCAGATTGACGTGATCTAACCGGAAAGCTCCCGTCGGATCTTCGATAATTGGCGAGCTATCGATTTAACCACGCGTGGTGTTTATTATCGATATACCTCACTAACCGGTGCGTGTCCGGTGGCTGTGCTCTAAAATGAACCTTCGCGTGATACGTCCCGATCGAACGAGCAGTAATTGTATCTCGTGTAATTGTTTGCAATAGCGGGTGGGACGTAAAGATAATCCTCGTACGACCGTAGTGGGATGCGAACCTTCTTCCACCGGAAGTTTCCGTAGGGGATGTGTTACGATTATCGAAATGACGAGACCGAGTACAGACTTACGGAAATGAAGAAAATTGGGAAAGTTTAGATGAGAAAAAGAAAATAAAAGAAATGAAATGATAACGTTCATCTATATCGAATTTTTAAATAAACAAAACTTGATTCGACTTACATAGCTGTACATGTATGTATAACATTCGTTTACAAATTTGTATACATATCCAACATTTACAGTCTTTTTAGTCTTATCTTTAAATGTAATAAGGATTGGATTTAAGAAAATGGGGTACCCCTGATCGAGCTGATTTTTTATAATAGATAGCTTGCGATTGCAATAGTGGTCATCTTGATCCTTAACTTGAGAAATATTTATCAATTATGGGAATAGATATTTTTTATATAAAAACGAGTTCACTATTCTCAATGTAAGATAGACATACGTTTTATTACATTTTCGTCTTACATTTTTAAGTAAAAGATTATTACTATTCAATTCTCATTCTTGTCACTTGCGCGTACCAGACTACGCCCCGCAAGTAATCATCTTCGAAATTACAAATACAGTTCGTTCGAAAATTAAAAAAAACATTTGAGAATTCATGAATGGCTACGTCATTCAACTATACGCGGAAAGAAAGATTGAACGAAGTAAAAAGCGATGGGATTATAAAATACCGATGCATATCATGGCAGTAATTCAGAGAATTTCCGAAATTGCATAACTGAAACGGAACGTTGAAATTCCGGAACGATTATCTACTCTACGCATTGACTAGATGAAATTGACGAGAGGTGCCTGTTTCATTTGCGCGTTCGCGAGACGTGATAATGAAAAATTGATTACAACTCTGAAGCGAGAATCGCGCACAGTTTTTCGCGTCTTCGTTAACACGAAACCACTTCTCATCTGCTCGGTAGATTAAGAAAACTAAGAAAATAGTACACTAAGAAAGTAGTGCACTCAGAAGAAGATACAAAATCTTGAAAATTGTTCAGCCGATGTTTCAAGGAGGCAGTCCGATACTTTGGATACAATATTGCTGTTTCCTTACAACTTTTTGTTATAAAAAGAATTATTGACGGAATCAAAATTATGATTAATAGACGCATCGTTCATTTAATTTAGATCATTAAAATATTTGTTGTTATATGAATTATGTTTTAATTACTGTTTTTATTTTTTTAGAATACGATACAGAAAAGATCAAATTTCCATTTCAATTTCAATTAAAACAATTCAAATAATCCAGAGTGATTAGGATAACTCATGATAACTTTATCTGAAATCAAGAAATCAAATATTTTCTATTAATATGCGAGTATGCGAGTACAGTTACGAGTTCGCAGAACAATTAAATTATATTCTGCGTTTAGTATCATTATTATTATACTATTTATGTTTGCATGTACGAATAATAGTAAATACAATAATAATAACTCGTTATACTTCAATTTTTCACTGAAAAAAATGTCTATAGTGAGTCTAAATCTAATATGGGAATATATAATTTTATATACGGCCCGCAAAGTTATAATGCATTTCCAAAGTGGCTCGCAAACTCATTTTGGTTGGCCGCCACCCCTGCTATAAAGAAATAATGAGCAACGTTAGTTCTTTTTATATTATGATTTATTTTAATAATAATAAATAATTTTCCTAACAAATTTTGTGATTGGTTCAGTTTTGCTCCTCGCTGTAGTTCGTTCGAAAAAATTTATAGGAAATGTGTTTTCCTTCTGGCTATCAAAACCCAGGTAACCGCTTAACTCTAAGCAGTCTCGCTCGGTACATCGTGCCGTGGAAGTTAACTTAAAAATGAAACTTAGAACAACTTAGATCGAGGAATTCTTCATCTCGAACTGCCCCTACAGTGTCACCGCGGTGTCGGTGGCCATGGGGTGAGCCGGGGTGGCGCCACGCGTAATGGGATTACGTCAGTGTTAAAAACCTCCCTTATCCGGGTATAATGTCATCCCAGATCGCGATAAAGCTTCCGTCGTTCGCTCGAACGACTACGACTTACCCGGAATTTCGGTCGTGCCTGTGGCCTCCTTTTTATTTTTTATCGAAAATCTGTCTACCATTATCGCGTCATTTAGCTTCTCACCTAACGTCGCGCATTTCTACGCGAGACTCCTAAAGAGAATGGACGATGCGCTCTTAAAGACACGCGGAACGTTAGGTACTCCGAGGGATTATTCCGGAGTAGTGGCGAGCAACCTTTTTCGACGCTGCTTCGAACAAAATAAAATACAAATTTCTGGAGACCAAATTTATATTTAAATGACAGGAATAAGGTAATATATTTCTATTTAATATAATACCTAATTCATTCAAAAATATATATATTCGGTAATACAGGGTGGTCCTCCAATTGTGGGGGTACAACAAATATTTTGTGTGCTATTTGAATGGTTTGAAGGAACCAATATATTGCAAACAATATTTCTCTCCAAAGGTTATTTTTTTCGGAGTTATCAAGGTCATCGATGTTTTTTGATACGTAACTACATTTTCCTTTTATTGCATCGTGTAACTGATGGAAAACTACATTCAGACATGTAAATAATATGACCTTGAAATGTCCTTGATCTTCGAAAATTAAAGTTTTACCTAGAACTGACGTCAAATATCTTCGACCACGACCTCTAAATCTATGAATACGAAGAATATTTTTTAGCACACTAAAAATATCGATCAACAGATGTGTGTTGATATTATATATACGTTGCAAAATTTAGAATAATTCTGGTAAAACGTCATAATGAATCAATATTACCGTTTCCCATATTGTCTATGCATTTCAACCTTGTCTTTAGAAATATTCCTGGAAAGGACTCCAAAATAACCATCGAAACGTTAAAGAAAACCTAAAATTGTATATTAAAACTCTGAAATATAAATATACACTGTGCTCTGTGTTTTAATTCGAATATTAGAGCAAGCAAATACCATTGTACACATAAGAATTGCTAAATTGCAAGTGAAACACACAATATACAGTGCTAGAAGTATTTATTTCATCGCAGAAATATTTCACATGTTATCGCTTATACATACATATGTACCTCAGCTAAGATTAATATTGGGAAAATATTATTGGGATTATTATTGAGTGAAAGTATATAGCTTGATGTCTAGATCATCGCAAGTTGAATATAGACCAATATGGCAATCATGCAGCTACTCGAGGAAGTCTGCGACAGATTGAATGAAGAATTGTAAATATAGATACATTTACTATGCGAAGAGAAGCACGCGAATATTACACATATTGAATTCCTGAATAGATATTTGGATCGTTGAGGAAAAATTTTTCGTACGAGAGGGATTAGCCCTTAGAAGCCTGATTTTCTAAATTAAATTTTTTTTAAATATCAATGTATTTATTATTTAAACAATTTTTACAGCTGACGTTTATTTTGTTAACTTTTCTTCGCAGGAACATTATGCAATGGTAGCATACGTACAGGCAAATATTAAAAACGAACCAATTACAAGTGTACAATTCGATTTAACTCTTTATTAACTGAATTTCTAAAAAATTGTTAAAATCTAGGCGTCCATCTTGGTTTTATATCATCTTATAGAGTTGTCTCTAACAAACTTCCAAAGACAAAAAGCTTGTGCTGCCATCGAACAATTAAAAACGAACTTCATAGCAGTGGACTTGAAAGTCACAATAGGTTTAATTAAACAATAGATTTAATTGATACAATACCAGGGGTCCTGGGAAAATATTTGAGCTCCATGCTCTAATTTAAAAACATTTACTTCTTAATACGATACCATGAGAAAATTGACGGTACTTGTAAGTCCCGCCAGTAAATAAAGAGTTAGAAGTCCGGTATCGGAACTTAGGGCATTCAAGGATTAAGCCAATATACACGTAGAGTATAAATAATGCAATATTTACGCATATAATATGGCATTTTGTATTTTGCAAAGTCTGCAAGTTTAGCGCAAATAGCTTGTAAACTCTTTCTTTTTTCGATGAAGGGTGAAAGTGAAGGTGTACAATTGTTAGTACATGTCGTGTAAAACGTTTATATTCTCAACAGACCAAAATTTTCTAAGCCTTCGCGACCAAGTAGGGGATCGAAACTGGCAAAAACTAACTTACAGAAACTGACTTACAGAAACCTCAGATGGGTATTAACCATTTGCACTCGAGGCCTTTTTTTCTGGTATCTACCAGCAACTCGAGATGCTTTCTCAGCATTCTATTGCCACGAATGCTAAGATTACATTGACTCCGAAAATGAGATCTCTAATTTGAGATTTGAGAAACAGGTCATCTTTGCCTCAACGACAATCGAGTTCCAAAGAAATTAATCCTAAAAAAAACCTAGTGGTGACTGAGAGTCACCACTCGAGTGCAAATGATTAATACAAATCTGTTACGATATTCGTAGCCGTATCTTTCTTTTTGTATCGTTTACACAAAAAGATCTATCGTAAAAGTGTTTGTTCCATCAACGATGCGATATCGTCTTTCTTCCAATTTCGACATAAACCAGTACGTGTCAAAAATTGATCTCAGTTACACTGATCACCGACGATCATAGCTTTAAATCGACAACGTGTTTCAATATCGTCTTAGTCGAGCGAACCCTAAATACATCTATCGTTCTAATTTTCTATTTTCCCGTATACGAATTACGTAAACGTCAAAGAGCATCGACGAGAAACCGATGCGTCAGTCAACGTGTCAAGCAACATCAGTTCTCTCTTTGGGACATTCTCCGGTGGAAGGCCATCGAGCGAGCGAACGCGGACACGGGGCAACGGGACGACGCGATTTATCCCGTTCCTCGGGCAGTGTTCGAAGTTACCTACCGGGCAGCGAAAGATCAACGAAGGAAACAACGGTCGCGGACGACTGCGTGGCCGCTGATAGAACGGGGACGAAAAGCTGGTCTCTCGCGTCGCGAATCATTCACGCCGGCCGCGCATAAGCACGTAAGTCCATACTTGGACGCGTGCTTCCGTACGAATACGAAGTCCATAATGCGTGTGCGGTGTGGGAAGCCCGCGGAGCGCGTAAGGGGGGAGTGAGGGGGTTTGTATTCACCCCTTCTACATCCGTGGCAACACTGTGATGGTCCACGGGCGCAGCGATCAATGCCATCGTCGGTCCTCTATGCTTCATCCCCACCGACCTACAGTCGTCGCCATGACGACAGCATCCCTACAACCCCCACCGATTGGACCGCGATCGCCGCAGTGGGGGGGAGCTGGAAAGCCGCGAAAGGGATGACGGAGCTCCCCCTATCGCTCGCCGCAGCAAGGAATTCCGTGGGTGTGCGGAGGAGACGACGCGGGGGGATTTTCACCCTCTCCCGACTGCTCTCCTCTCCGCGCTCTCTGTCTCCCTCTAGACCCTCCCCTTACCCCCCTCGGGCGTTCCATCTCTGTTCCACGGCGATCGTCTCGTCGTCTGCGTTCCCCGTTCGTCGGCTGGCATGTCCTTGTCGCGTTCCCGTGTGCATCGGGGGTCAGGTGGGTCACTCCAGGTGGCTCTCGGCACTGACACGATACCGTCGACACGATTTCTGGATCGTTGATTAGATTATCACGATTCACCTGACGGAGGATTCGACGACCTACAATCGACGCTCCAGACCTCTCGCGGTCCAGTTTACGCGACCATCCTTAACACCTGTTTTCTTGGGATTGTCCCAATCACCTGGTCCATTAGTAGATGACATACGAGGGTGGACATTCGTGCAATAGACTTTGCGATGGTCTTAAGCTTTCACGTTGAAATCTTTTATCGATTGCAACGGGAAGTGCGAGATTCGTGTATAGTACTCAAAAGCACACAGGATTTCGCTTATAAAATTTTCCAATCCGTGTATCGGAACGATCTATGACGTATGATGTAGTTCTGTGATATTCGTATGATAATCTTCGCAGCGTACCAGTGTATTGAGTAAAAATAACTATCCCTCTCTTCGTCATTCGAGTCACAAAAGCACACAGGATTTCGCTTATAAAATTTTCCAATCCGTGTGTCGGAACGATCTATGACGTATGATGTAGTTCTATGATATTCGTATGATAATCTTCGCAGCGTACCAGTGTATCGAGTAAAAATAACTATCCCTCTCTTCGTCATTCCAGTCACAAAAAAAGGATGCACGATTACTCGTAAGGTTGCAGTCTCCGGCAGTTGTTAATATGCTTTATCATCTTGTATAATCATCTTAGATCATCTTTTCTGTTTGAGTCTAATATAATTCTACTACGAAAATGAGACTACACGTGCTACTGCAAAAAGTATAAGTATAACGTATTAGGTAGCGAGACACCCCCGTGATACGTTGACCCTTTTGGGTAGCAGGAAATGCACGCGCTGGGATAAGGTCGTTGCTCTCGCAATGGTGTGGCCTGGTCGGAGTTTCCACGAAAATTGATATCCGATTGGGAGCAGACATGGCCCCTCTGGTATTTTAGCCCAATTTTCAGTTATAAAAGGAGCATGCATGCGAGCCCGAGGGACCAATCTGATCTAATTTGTTGGGATAAGGGTTAAGCGTTAAAATCGTTATTGTTATAAAAGAATCAGCGATGCAAGATCGAGTTTTAGGTTGTGGTCTCCTTCGAGCATTTGGTAGCCAGATAACGCGCAATTGTACTGTCAGGTGTTTCAACTGTACCTTTCTCAAGCCAAAATCGACAGATAGGCTTACTTTTTGCTGGATGACATATGAGTATCCCAAAAACCAACCTAATCAACGCAACTTCAGTCTTTTCAAACTTTTTAATTTTAACCAAATTTATCGAATCACTGTCGATCGTTAACCACTCGAAGCGTGTTTCTCTCGGAGTCCAACAACGCACTGTACCAAAGACAGAACTGTTATAAACATAATTTAAAGTCAGATTTCGGTTTCATGTGATTTCATGTTTCCTTCATTTTGCTACTTGATCGTTTGCGGATAAAGCCAGAAAAGTCCGAGCTGCTGTAATTATAGAAAATATTATAACCTTGTATTATATAGAAAATATTACAGTAATGTCTCCATAACTGCACAAGCTCGGGGCTGTCCTTGTGCAGTTATCGTAGACTTCGTATATTCTCTGATATTCGTCGACGACCTTCGAACTTAGGAGAATGACAGCGATTAAAGAAGACGACGAAGCGAAAACACCAGGGTATATCGGTGAGACAATTTAATGCAACGATGAAACTTGTTTATTATAAACTTTCTTGTTATAAAACATTTATCATCATATTTCAGACATTTTTCTGATTAAAATGAGACCAAACGCGATATAATTAGGACGATATTTTCCACTCGTCTTTTTTTTAGTTAGTGTTCTACGATATTTGATACATAATAAGTTGCCACAAGTACATACGTTGCGAATTACCGTCGTGTTTGGTCTCATTTTAATAAAAAAAAAAATGTCAGGAATGTGATGGTAAAAGTTTTATAACAAAAAAGTTAACCCTTTGCACTCGAGTAGTTTTGTTCTGGTATCTACTAGCAACTCGAGATGCTTTCTTAGCATTTTATACTGTCACGATCGCAACTAATTTGAGATTTGAGAATCAGGTCACCTTTACTTCATCGACACTCATTTTATTTATGAAACTTCGAGTTTTAAAGAAATAAAACCTAAACAAACATTATTTGCTGGTTGATGTACAGGGTGAAACCTGATGGAGACCGAGATCTCAATAATAAAAAAGTTTCACCGTTGCATTAAATTGTCTCACCGACATACACTATGGTGTTTTCGCTTCGTCATCTTTTTTTATTCGCTGTCTTTCTCTATATCCGAAGCTCGTCGGAAAACATCAGAGAATGATGGTTCGGTGCAGAATTCTGTGCAGTTATCGTAGACTTTGTGCAGTTATGGAGTATAACCTTCGAAAAATAACAAGCACAAAGGGTTAAAAAAAATTGTTGTTTCTGTTCTTTTCTACTTTTTGTTTCGTAGAGTTGATCAGTTTGGAACTTGAAAGTTTCCGTTATCTTATAAAACCGGTATATTTCGGAACAACACAGATTCTACGTGAAATTTGTCTAATTTTGATTATGGTGGGCACGTGACGTAAGCCGACGACTGTCACAACTCTACGTTCTCGTAACTGTATTGAATTAAATGTTAACATGATACCGTCGACGCGATCTGTGGACCGCTGATTAGATTACAACGTTGTACCTGACGGGAATTCGATGACCTAGAATCGAGGATCTCTCGTGGTCCAGTTTACAAGATCATCTTGCGCCGTTTTGCGTCTCCTTGGGATTATCCCGATCGTTCGCAGACGAGTCGCGAGCATGGTGAAGATGGTGTCTCGAACATATATAGTTAATTTCGAACTTCCCTGCGTCGGAATCTTCGTTAACAAGAGTTGACCAAACCTTATTCTCAATGTATAATAATAGGGTGAACCAAAAGTTCGTGCGTTTTTTACGTTATTTCAGTTTGTGCAATTTTTTCAAGTCATTAAAATTACTTTAATTACTTTATTACTTTATACAATATGTTATATATCATATTGTAGCTTTTGAAAAGCTCTTTCGTACTTAATTATTAGCTACATTAATTTATTGATCGTTTAACTCTTTTTTTAGTTTTAGTAAAATCGCGGAAAATTTTCAGCTACTGAAGCAGCAAAGAAAATATTATACACAGTGTGCTGCAACGAGGAGGTAGCTCCATTTTTTTATGGTCTCGAGGTTAGAACATAATCACGGATTTAAAAAATCCCTTTTTTTTCGTGGCGCGACAAGGACACAGCTCCGGTCGCTAGAAAAACTGACGATGTCAATTTAACGGAGACAGAGCAGGAAGAAAAACGTATTTTGCACTAATTTTACGATCTTTTGTTTGTATTGCCAAATATTTTAAGAATAAAATAAACATGTGTTTCAAAAAAGAATTTTGTTCTTTTCGTTCGAAAAGTCCCTTAAATTCCAAGTGTTTCTTTAAAACGGAGCGCAATAAGGAGGCAGCTCCAAACATTAATTATCCCCCCACCAATTTGAAAAGGAAGGAACGGAATCTGGAATAACATAATTTCATAATTAGGTGTCTATGCTATGATACTAAAAAAAAGAAAGAAAATTTTATAAATCTGAATTTTAAAACGTTCATTTAAATTTCCAAAAGTTTGAAAAAATGGAGCTGCCTCTTTATTGACGCACGCCTCTCAATTGTCAAAGGAATTGCCCACTTCAAGGTGTCGATCGCGTACCTTGAGAAACAATGTTTCGTACAATGTAAAATTAACTAACGTTTCCCAGTTACTATCTCGCGATTTCCAAATGACGCGACGGTCGCGTCAACGGGATGTAAACAGTGTTAGCTCGGGCAGCTCGCGTCGGGCACTCGCCACACGCGCGCGCAAAATGTGGCATGAATCAGAAAGAAGCGTGGGCGTGTGCGAGCTGTCCGTCGGGGGTGAGAAGAAGACCGAAAGGAGGGTCGGTATAAGGTGGACAACGCGAGGGAAAGAAAGAGGCCGAGGGAGAGCGGCGCGGAAAGAGAGAATCCGCGAGAGCGAGAGAACGAGGGAGGGAATTCGATCCACCTCCAAATCGAGTTACGCGGCCTGTTGGAGATAATGATATTTATGCGCGTCAAGTGTATGATGTGTGGTCCGCCGCACATGGTTCACACATATGCTTCTGCGGAGAGCCGGCAGAACGACAAAAACACTACCAACTACGAAAATGTGTTGCCCGCTCGTCCCGTGAGAACGTATACTCCGGCGGTGCACGTCTCGCGATACTTGCTCCAAAGATTTTCAAGGTTCTCCGTACTTTCGCGTACACTTCCTGCACGATCATTCCAAGGCGAGCTTGGAAACTTTGGAATTGCGATAAACGTTTCCCGCGGTTACCGAAACCACTTTTTGAACC
>NC_071979.1:3115040-3148697 GCF_026283585.1 Hylaeus volcanicus
TCTTATTTGGTAAATATTCACATTAGGACTATCTGTGATAAAAAAAAATCAGCCCAATCGCAGAGTACCTCGTTTTCTTCACCCTAACCCATATTTTCATTATTTAATCAAAGTATTTAATAATAATATTATCATTATTGAATATAATATAGAAAATTCAAAGAATCAGATTTGTACCGTACGAAACAAATTACAAAACGAAGTACAATAATAATTATATACACATACACATCGGCAAAATATAGTCATTGTTTGTTTACATTGAGAATCTTCTGACATTAATAGACTCAATTTGGAAATATTATTAGTTAAAATGAAATAGATGTTTTACATCGCAACAAAATTATTTCTTACTAAATGGTCTTCTTGCTACAACTTATTAAATCCGCTAGTAAAACCAAAGGTTATGAACAATATATTAACGTATAATAAAACTGTCAAATACTACATAGTACAAGAAACTACGATTCAATGCTAATTTTATGAATTTTCCTTATTTCAGTAAATGTAGAACATATTCTAAGCTTTATAAAATTGCATAAATTTGTTGGAACTATAACAAAACAGTCAACTATGATTTTCGATTGTTGTGAATTATCTAAATAATAAAAAATATTTTTCAAATAACTTTTTGTGATTGGTTCAGTCTTCTCCCATCCGTATACCTGTTCGTCGTCAATTAACCCTTATACCTTGTGCCTGCTAATGTTATTTTTGATGTTAAAGTGCATACAGTTAGAATGAACACGTTTATCGTGTGTGTTTGCAAGCGCGTAAAGCATGGCGTGGCGCAAAAAGGGAGATCCCCTCGAACGGTTGGCGATGTAGTATACTACGTAATGTAACAAGTATGTACAAAATGCCTGCCTAAGATTCACTCGCGTTCCGCGCAAATACGATCATGTTTCGCCTTCATTTAAACAATGTGGTTGGTTAATGATGAAGATACCTGCGTATGTATACACACTTCGGATACATACTATATATTTGTGGTCTGATACACGAAATCCTCTTTACTGCAACATCGTACAGTGGACGAAATTTGTATAGGGGCAATATGATAACGTCTCCATGCTAACCACGATTATTACGCTGACGAATCCTTTTTCACTAGGCAACATAGTGATTTATTTTTTTATATTTATCAATTATCTATAATATATGTCATGGTTATTTCTGTACTTTCGTACATTATTCCCAAAAATCTTTAACACATTAAGCGCTTGAACATTGTGAGAATTGAAAAGAAGATTGAGGATTGGAAGAATTGAAAAGAAGATTGAAAATTTTAAGAATGTTCACCGCGGGAGGAGGAGATATAAAGAAAGTATAGTTTCTTTAATTTGGATTTGCCGCGCTTTTCATGCTCCGCTGGATCAGTGCCCTCGATCGATACCCGCTAGATGTAGCGTTAAGTATGATAATTGGAAACGTCAGGAATAGACATCGAGTGCTGATTAGAAAGAGATGGAAGGAGAGATTATATAACAGAGCACGTGTGGACGATAATATACGGAGAGATAACATTAACAATAATTAGAAAGATATCTAGAGTGAAAATAGCGAGTGTAAATAAAGAAGCGATAGTAATAGAATAAAATTTTCCCTTGATTTACAGAGAAACTCATTATAGCATTTTGTCTTATATGTATACAGGGTGGAAGTTACAAAGCGTTACCGTCAAACATTTCCGAAAATATTGATTATACGCAAAAATGTTTCAGATCGGAAATGTATATTACGCAGAAATGTTTCAGTCAACTGTCTTTTTTATAAATGATACGTTTTTTATCCACCACCAAATAGTGCGTTTTAAGACGAATTAAACGACCTATGACTCAAGGTCATTCAAGGTCAAACCTACAGAGAAATAGATAAAAGGTTTGTTCGTTTTATTGATATTAAATTTCATTGATTTTAATGATTAAAGTATCAGCATAATTATGAATTACACAGATTGGTTTGAGATTTGATTTTTTTTCTCCCTTGGAATATGTGGTTGAGGGAAGATTAAAAGTTTTAAAGTTTTCCTTTTTAAATGAACGGTAAGTGTACCTTTGACAGGCACAGAATTAATTTCTACACCTTATACATAGACTACTAATAGAAGGAACAAAGAATAATAAAGAATTATTATCATTGTTCAGATCCAACAATGAATGCAGTAGTTGCACGCTTGCAAGTGTTAACGCGTTAAACGCTGAGTCTACTTTGTCTTCATTCTATTCACGCCACTTGTATGCTGCGAGCCGAAGAGATACGTAAGGTTACACTGTTTCAATATCTTCCATACTTTTCGAGATATTCGGCTGAAAAGTTTTCAAACAAACACCCTGAATAAATTCATTAGAATAGGAATCAGATTGAGAACTTCGATGGTTGGTAATTTAACGTAACAAAATGTCAAATACAGAATTAATTTCTACGCCTAATATCATACGAATGGAGGGTTAATATTCAACGAGGAATGCGTAGCCCCTGTTTAATTGTACGTCGGAATATGTAAGAGGAGACATTGTACATCGGGAAGCGTTAAAATAATTTTTGCACCGAAACAATATTTTCTATCTCGGACAACGTCACTGGGTAATTCAGCCGGCGACTAAATAAACGAACATTGAAATTCATGTACTCGTGGGCAACGCGTGCAAGGGATGCAGTCGCAGAATAGAGGAGACACTAACGGGACGCGAACGCGAGTCGGGTTATTTTTCCGGCATTGTCCTTTTCCCTTTATTACGAGAAGCTTTGTCCCTCCGCTTTTTGATACGAGTACACGTGTACACGTGTACCTTTATACCGTCGGCGACTGTACGAAATCTTAACCAAAGGAGCGATATCATTATTCCCGCGTTTAATCGCATCCCTCTCGCGACCTTTAACCACCGCGATATTAAAAGCCCACGGTCGGAGAAAACAAAAGAAAATAAACGCAGCGCAAACGTTTCTCCGGTTACGAAAAAATTGTTTCCTGTCGCGACGAAACGACCGCGTTAGAAACGTCTGAAGGCTCATCTCCAATTTCGAGGCATCGCGACGCGTCTCTCGCTAGTTTGCAATTTCAAACGTTCCCCGTGCAAAGGTTGACCCTTTGCATTCCACTGGCGCCGACACGGCGACGTACGTAATATGCACCTACACTCGGCTCGAGTTTTATACGTGTGCTCTACAATTCGGTTCGAGCTTTATTCGCGGTGCGGTACGGTTAGCCGAAGTAGTCGGGAGACACGGACCTTCGGATAAGGGAATTTTCGAATAATAGAAGATATTTTGTAATTTCTTGACGTTGATTTTCGTGTACTAAGTTGTCCAATAAGTTCCCGGACACTTGCTACCAATAAATCGTTTTATAATAATATTATAATCAAACAATAATTATTCTTCAAAATAAATGCCATCGCTTCTGATAGTTTTCGTCCATCTTTCTGCCAATTGTTCAACTCCGATTTGGATCAAATGTCATAAAGAATTTTAATGTCAAAAATTCAAGCATCAACTGTCCGAGAACTTATGGGACAACCTAGTATGTATTTCAGAAAAACAAAATGTAAATAATGATGATATAAAATAAATACTGAAATTATATGCATGGTGAATATTTGTTCACATTGTGACGATACAAAAAATATTTTACATGCAATTTGAACGTCACGGAGAGGCCCATGCGCTGCAATATATTTTTAGAGCAGAATTCAAAGTCATCGATGTTTTTTCGCTTCTAAATGCGTATTTTCTTTTTATCGCATTACGTAGCTGAGAATACGTTAAATTAAAACACGCTCAGATCTGTATAACGACATGGTTTTGAAATGATACATTACTCGAAATATTGAATTGAAATAAAAAATTGATGTCTACCGAAGGCCACAGACTTCTACAATGACGCAACGAGCGAGAACCTGTAAATGTAAACAAACATTGTTTATAACGAAGAATCAATAGTACCAGAGGACATTGAATACGAGATAGTTAAACCTTAGAAGCCTGATTTTCCAAATTAAATTGAAAAAATATCAATGTATTTATTATTTAAACAATTCTAACAGCTGCCGTTTATTTTTTTAATTTTTCTTCAAAAAAACATCATGCAATGGTAACGTACGTACAGCCAAATATTAAAAACAAACCAATTGTAAGTGTACAATTCGATTTAAAAGTTCGGTATCAAATTTGGAACTTAGAGCATTTCGAGGGTTAATACTTGTGCTCCTATTAATCCTGAGACATTTGAAAAGATAAAACAGTCTCTTATTATTCAATTCAGACGATGTAACGTCAAATAAGGTAAGAATTTCGAACATCTCCTGTAATATTACGAAGATAACTTAATAGAAAGTGAGTGGTTGAATACGATCAGGCTTCTAATTTCTTAGAAGTCACTCGTAGTGCGATCATAAACATATTTGTTTACATTTACAGGTTCTAGATCGTCGCAGTGTCACACAGAAGTGTACCGTATTCGATAAACATCAATTTTACGTTTCAGATCATATCCAAAATCATATTAATAGACACCTGAACGTATTTCATTGTTAACTACGTAATGCAATAAAAAGAAATATTAATTTAAAAGCGAGAGAACATTCATGACCACGAAATCTCCTTAAAAAATAAGATATTAACAAAAATATATATTGCAGCGTATAAATCCCTCCATACTGTTCCAATTGCATGTAGAATATTTTTTGTATCATCGCAATTGGAAGAGATATTCAGGGAGCCTGATTTAAGCATGGCATTCTATATAACTTTTTGACACATGACAAGCCTAGAAAATGGTACTCAGTTTTCTTTAGATTCTGCGAATCACCGAAAAACAGCGCTGTCTAAGGTTTCATTCTCTAGGGCTTTCACAGTTTTCCAACTAGTAGAAGCCTGTTGAAAATAATGTCAGCTTTTTAATGTCCGTAATTGTTAACCTGACGATACCATATTGTTTTTACTAATGTAGATGCACTTCATCAGTCTCTAATTATTTTATATTTCATTCTCATTGTCAGCACCACATCTTTCCATTACACCATTAATTGGGTGGCATTAAAAGGGGACACTAGGCTGTGTTGTGATAGGTTACAATGCTTCGCTAAATCCATACCGATGAATGCGATAAATCGTATCGTGTGCAGAACCCTGCAACGTTTGGACTAAGCGAACCTTGCGCTCATTTTGCTTCTCACCGTGATTTCTAGAATTCTACTAGTCACAGCTTAATAAAATTAGACTCATTATTTTTGTTATACTTCAAGCTTTAATTTAAGCTCAGTTGCATCCAAAAATGTTAACTTTTATGCCCGTGGTGGCTTTGAAAATGTACCGAAAAAAGGGTACAAAAATCACTGTTTCTTTGCACAAAATGTTCCTTTTCCAGAAAACCATTAAATATAGGCTTCTCAAATTTTTTATATAGATTAATACGACATCTGAGGGCATTTTAGTCGTTTTATTTCTCTGTCTAAAGTTGAAAATAAAATATGAAAAATCATATGCGCATGACACACAAGATCATTTTTCAGTACTTTCGTTTTTTTACAAACTGCAATTAAACTAATCAAATTTTCAACTTCACGCATCACTAAGTTGTATTTCAAACATCGATAAACAAAATTAAAAGAAGAAAAATGACAATCGGTTAAGTGACTTTTCAGAAAAGGTACAATTTGTGCAAAAAGAGACAGTGATATTTGTACCCTTTTTACGGTATCTTTCAAAAGTCACCACGATCATAAAAGTTAACATTTTTTGGTGCAACTAAGCTTAAATTTTATCAAGCTGTGACTATCAGAATCGGGGAAATCACGTTGTGAATCAAAACGGGCGCATCTGGGGGTTCTCGCGCTAGTCCAAACGTTCAAGCATCCCTCAACGTCGCGTCACGATCGAAAGGTTAATACTCGAGATGTTTGTTGATAAAAGCACAGAGACACTGTAAGCAATCACTCGCACAGGTAACGGTATCTCCCGCAGATGTGGGTGACACGCGGAGAACGTCTGGACGGTGGAAAATACGCGTGCGGTCGTCCAGGTGTTGAACCGGTGCCGGTGGCTCGATTCGCGCGAACCACCACCATTGTCGACGTCGACGTCGTTGCGCTTTTCAATGAACGACGCGCGCTGCGCGTCCCGGCACCGCAAAGCGCGTAAATATTTATCGCGGATAATCCGGAGCTGCGCGAGTTTTCCTGTATCGCGGCGTGGCCTTCTCACTCGGAACTTTTCCTCTCTGTTCGCAGCATCCCTGGCTCTCTTGCTCGCTCGCAGCGGCTCTGACCCTGAGGGACATTCCTGGCATGACGCGTAAGGTTTGTCCTCATGGCGAGAGACGAGGAGAGCCAGACGACGGGGCAGAGAAGAGCTTAGGCTGGTGAGCCACGGGGTTTCGAGCACGAAGTTTACACATTGTCATTTGGGACACGGTGAGACAGAGGAAGGAAACAACGACGAACGAAGAAAACGAGAACTCGGGAAAGCGAGAGGGTTGAAATAGACGGAGCGAAAGAGATCGCAGGGGTGAGATGCGAACGAAAGAGAGAAAAGTAGAAACGGAAAGCGGAAGAGAGCGAGGGCGAGGGACAGAGGGTGGCGGAGGAAAGGAGAAGGGAGAAATTTTAGCGAGGGGTTGGATGAAAGGAGAGTAAGCAGAGGCGCGGAGGAAATAGAGGAAGAGAGACGTCGGGTCCTTGGTGGACCACCAGGATCCATCCCCACGCGACCATCGTCTTCCGTGCAGGGGTTGTTTCGATGGAAGGGATACTCAGGGGAATGTTAGAGGGGTGGGGGTGCTATATAAGGCTGGCGTGAGGGGGGGAGAGCTCAGTTCGTCCAAGAGAAGCGTATCGTTCACGTCGTTTGGACGATCGTTCACGAGAATCCCACGGAGCACGGGACTTGTCTCCACACACGCACACGGACCCCGTGCTTTTTCCCCAACGAAAACGAAGAAAGCTTCTCTACCTGCCGCACACCGCCGGGACGGGGACTCCGCAGAGATTCAAGGTGTTTCCGACCTCTTGGCGAGCAAACAATCGTGGCGGCCGCAATGGGTAAGTACATCGTCGTCCAGCCACCTTTTTACATAACCTTGGATCGTGTTCTGGGCTATATGAAAGCCACACAATGACGAGGTTCAGCTGCTGAGAATAGAGAGAAACGGGGAACGGGCCTGCCGAGTGCGAGGGACTGGGTTATATTTTTCCAACGGGGATAGTTCGAAGGTCCGCGTATTCTTCGGTCCATCAGCGAGATGAATGGGATAGAAACCAATTTGGATACGCAGTTTAGCCGACGATAACATTTTTATTTAGAATATTACACGTCTCGACTTCTGCTTTAAATTTGATCGACGGTGCGATTTAAAAATCTAGATGAATCTTATTTGGACTCCGACAGGTTAAAATTGAGCGAAAATTGTAACTTTGGCCGTGCGGTTGATGTATAAGTTGACGTCCGGTTCATTATTCGACGGGGAGGGGGGAAAGGGTGGCGAAAGCAATAGTAATAAAAGTCAAGACTTTAAAATAATTGCCCGTATAGATATGTAATCTATAACTAACATCCAAGTTCGTTAAAAGAAAATGTTTCTCGGTATGTGAAAAAACAATTGATTTACACAACTATACTATACTTTCATATTTTTGCGCAGTTTTTGTGCGACCATTCTATATTTTAAAATATATACCTACGTAATTATAGACGTAGAACCTAAATCAGAGATCAAAGCGTGTGTTATTCCAAAATTTTGTTATCGAATAGACAATTGTAATTTGAACGAAGTAAAAGTTCACCCTGGAAGTTATGAATGTTATTCGATTACGCGTTGGGGGTTAATATCAGATGTTGAGATTCCCGTTTGACACGCGTCAGATTCCCTTCGTTGAGCGGAATTATCGAAGCCCGACTGGAATTATCGATTGATCGATTGAGCTGGACCCTGGCTGCCACTACAAAAGACGTGCGTAGACTCTCGCTGGGCTCGCGCTACACCCCTTAACACTCTTCGATTCTAGCCAGTTCGAGACCGTTACTTTTTTTTTCTTTGTGTGTGGAACGAGGTAATATTCGTGTACCTTCTTGTCTGTCGATAACGACAATTGTCGAACGATTTCATCGACGATATATAATAGTGTCGTAACCTTTCATGTTGTGTTATGAATACAGTGAGCCTCTACTTGCGCGTTTGTTGATTTGTTCCACAGTTTCCACGTTTCTCCCATTGTATGAGTACGATTAAACGATCTTAAGCAAACCGAGCTATGTGCGCCACTTTATACGAACAAAATTGAAGAAGAAAATATTTCTAGAAATTCCTAGAAGGTCTGGAGAGAATTCGAATTCGTCGATTCTTGAGAACACGGTTCGATTAATTTTTAGGGCTCTTGCCGAATCTCGATATTTGAATTTCTGTGTCGTCTAACGATAAGTCGATATAAGTATACAAACACTAATATACTTAGAGATACACTAATAGAGTTTATTATATATATATATATATATATATATATATATATATATATACACACTATATACACTAATAGACTACACTAATACACTAATAGAGTTTATTATATACATCTATTTACTATATCTATAATTAATACACTAATAGAGTTGTTTATATCTTGCAACGAACCGTACGTTGACTCGTCTAGGCTTGACCAGACAGAAGTAAATAGCGTGAGATTAATCTAATAATAGTGCTAGCGACGCCGAGAGGACGATTGTTATTTACCGTTAAATTTATCGATATTAAAGTTAATAATGGAATCCAATATATTTGATTGGCGACCGAAATTGGAAAACTCGCGTCGAAATTAACATTGTCGACCGAGGGCCATTGGAATGTTGTGCAATTCGGTACAGTTGATTGATTGCATTGTATTACCCTCTCGATTCGATGAAAAAATGGACAAAACTCGTACGGGTTATTTGAACTTAAAATAAGACCGTTTTTCGTGTGCTTTCAATTTGAAATTGACAGATGCACCGAATTACGTGTTTGCCGAATTTAAGCATAGCGGTATTTTCCTGGAAATTTTCCCGCGATCATTCGATTCCATTAGAATGAACCCTCGGCAGGGAACGAAAAGGAGACCTTTCCCGCTTTAAAAGTCTGCCATCGAGCGCCATTTAATCGTACAGTAGCGCGTTGTATCTCCGTGCAGCCCTAAACTAAATGAAATTTAGGGAACAAATCTAAAAAGAAACCGATAATTCAATCTTACTTCGCGAAGACACTGAAACAAACAAATTACGAATTATTTGAGAAGTTACATAAATATCTAATTTAGAATAATAAATCAGACATTGTGGACGTATATGTACCTAATTTAATAAATATGTTTTGTATTTAATTTGAATTTTACTTTTTGGACCGAGAAACTTTATGTCAATATATAACAATCAATTGAATTTGTTAAATCTCATTTTCAATTTGTACACTTCTAAATAGTTTTTAGTTTTCAAATATTCTACTATTTATCTGGTTAAATCGGTATAGGTCCTATTAATTATTTTGAATTTCTTTTGTATATTATAATTTCCTAATATTCTTTTCACACGAGAGGTTTACGGTTAATTTTAAAATTTTCGCTCAGAACGTTAAATGAATAAATCCCTTAACTTGTAACAGCTGCACCTACGAATATTTTTATAACAAACGTTCTATTAAATATTCTAGTTAAAACAAACGCCAGGTATACAAACTTTTTAGCTTCGCGAGGTAAATTTATGAAACATTTTACACGTTTATTTTATTTCTATACATATTCATGAACGTAAACGTTAAAAATACTAATTGTAAAATTAATTCAGCACAAAGGATATTCCTTTCTACCGATTAATTCAACAGCGAAAATGTTAACGGCTATTAACTCGATAGAATTTTATTTCATGACAGAGATTGTGTTCGCGAACTTTTATATAGTATAATATGCCACTGGGAACAGAATGGAATTCTTGTCTTGCGGGACAACACAACTGGTCGGTAAATAACAGCCAATGTACGTACTCGTTGCTAGGAGCGGCGGGATTAACGCGCGCATGTTCCACGCGTGATATAATATTTGCCAGCTGCGACAGGAAGTCGAGTAGATGAATATTTTCGCTGAATGAAATTGTCTGGCGTACGGAGCGCAACGTCCGTTTATAACAAAGTACTTTTGTTTCGTCTCTCTATCGAAGCGATTTTATTAATACGTCATCAAATTATTGAACACACCGAAGGAAAAATGGGTTTTTAAACAAACTGCAAACAACGAAGAATATTTCAGTATTCCATTTTTAAAATGTCTGAGACAAATGTGGAATTGGGTTGCTTCTTTGAAATAGAAAAACTTTCTTTTCCCTCAGCATCTCTAAGAAATTGATCAATGGCTAACTCCAAGGAAGCTTCCAAAGTCTCAACTGACCTCGAACATTTTCAGATTATTCAGGATTTATTTTAATCCTTTCAGTTATTCACTTTCGCTTCATTCCATAGCAAGTTTTCGATATTCAGCGATAATGTCACGTTAGAAACTCAACGAAAAGTGTTTAAATATTGCAATGTAGTATCCAGTGAGTAACTGTTTGCAACAGCTGCTGAATCTAAATGAACATCGCATGAAAACAGATTTCAACTTTTATTAATTTTATCTAGGCTTGGAAATATTTGATCCTATTCATGTAGCATTCCTTAGGTAAAATAATCGAACTTTTTTTATCGTGTAGCGATTTACTTGTCAGGGTTTATTTTATAAGTTTCAGTTATTAACTTTTGTTTCATTCCATAACAAGTATTGTCGATATTCAGTGGTAATGTCACGTTAAAAACTCAACGAAAAGTGTTTAAATATTGCAATGTAGTATCCAGTGAGTAACTGTTTGCAACAACTGCTGAATCTAAATGAACATCACATGAAAACAGATTTCAACTTTTATTAATTTTATCTAGGCTTGGAAATATTTGATCCTATTCATGTAGCATTACTTAGGTAAAATAATCGAACTTTTTTTATCGTGTAGCGATTTATTTGCCAGGGTTTATTTTATAAGTTTCAGTTATTAACTTTTGTTTCATTCCATAACAAGTATTGTCGATATTCAGCGATAATGTCACGTTAGAAACTCAACGAAAAGTGTTTAAATATTGCAATGTAGTATCCAGTGAGTAACTGTTTGCAACAGCTGCTGAATCTAAATGAACATCACATGAAAACAGATTTCAACTTTTATTAATTTTATCTAGGCTTGGAAATATTTGATCCTATTCATGTAGCATTAGTTAGGTAAAATAATCGAACTTTTTTTATCGTGTAGCGATTTATTTGCCAGGGGAATGAAATTGTCGGGTGTATGGACTGCGTTGCCCGTTTATGACAAATACTTCGAAAGCTGTGATATTAATATATCTGTTACCGAACTGGGTCAAACCTCGACGCGGGACAGGTTTCAAAACAAATATTTCAAGCAATCAAATGCTTCGACAGTTGAATGTTATTATTTCTGGGAACTTGTTCAAATGTCGGTTAGCCTGGCTTTGACCGGCCAGCTCCCAACGCTCGCGCAAATTTTCTTGTTTGTGGAAAATGGGCACGCGCCTTTTATACCTTAAAAGGCTCCGTGCAATCTCTTATGCGCGCTTTTGTTTCGGTTTGAAATGAAATTCGGCGGGCGAACAAAGTTAAACGACCGCTTTGTTCTCAATTGTGCGGAGCGAAATTTATTATTTCGAACAGATGGATCGCCATGGACTGAAAATACGATAGTATTTTCAAGTCGAGTTTAGTCAAAGCCGAGTGTTAGCCGCTCAAGGGGGTTTATCTTAAGCCGTTTGCTATTATAGATCGTTAATGAAGTTCCGAACGTTACCTGGGTCGTGCGAAATATCATAAAATTAAATGCAAAAGATTCCACGAAAGTATGAGTGCGTAATTTATGAAATATTTAAATACACAAACAAAATTTTATTCGAATATTAAACAACGAGTGGAAATACCTTGTTGACTCGCCACGTTTATTCGGTCAAATAGTTATTTGAACGAGCTTTCAGTTATCGAATGTGAAATTTAATTTTGTTCTGTAATTTAAATGGCCACTTTTATGTACAGATAACAAACGGAGTCCTGATACTAAATAAATCTTTAAATACATTATCTTTCTTATTTAATTTCTATGTATTAATTCTGTGCTAATTAATACACCTCTTTCGTAAATTTTATATTATACTAAATTGAAGTAGCGTATATTATTTTACTTTAAGAAATGAATAGATAATCGCTACTTCTTACCGTTAAAGTGATCTGTTAATTTTTTATTCGTTATTCGGAATTTTTATTTAAAAATTATCTCCGATGGACACCGTTATAAGTCCCGTTGAAATATCTTTCCCTTCAATATTTATTCGCGCCTCCCTTTCGGAGCAGCAGTTGAAAATTTCAGGTCGCGTCTCCACCTCGTGTGACTTAACTGAAGTATCCGCTTCGTAGGGTCACGCTGAACCCGCCTTAATCCTGTTAACCTATCAACACATCCAAAGCCTTTTACACCATACAAAGATATCTCCATTCTCAATCCCATTAAATCCCTCCATCCGGGAGTTTGGGACACGATGCCTTAAATGTCAAATAGAGTAATCTTTTATGGCGAATATTATTTGTAAAAAACGTGAATCGACGGCATACGCGTTATTATTTAGAGTAATTTTGGTTACTATTGAATTAAGTTTTCCTCGGAAAGACAATCACGATCACGAACAATTATGTAAAAATTAGAATTGATTAGATGAAAGTGAAATTGTAATTATTAGACTCCGGATCTTTATCCATTTATGGGAAATTTGAATGTGCGAGAATCTACAAAATGCAAACAATATGCAAGAATATAAAAAAGATTGAAAGTAATGTTCATGTTATAATATTTGCAGAATAAAATAAATCCCTATTTAGGTTTAATTTTTGTAGGCACGTTCGCGAAGATTTTATTTTGCATAAAGATCCGCAGTCTGGTAATTATGTAAAAGAAATATAGAACGTTAATTTACGTACATTACTTATTGAAGTAAAATTGAAGAATACTGAAAACGCTCGTTTGTATTAATATTTCAGTAAATTTGACTCTCCATTCAAACTCGTTAGAATTTGTAAAAATATTCCAAATAACGATTCTTTATTCTTAGTAATAATATTTGCACCGACTATCTAGGTTTTTAATTTTATATTTTAGTTCGCAAACATCAATTTCGATTTTACTTTAGACCTTCATCCACAAGCCGGCTTGCGCAAACACAAGTATTATTATAAATAGGGTGTTATAAGTTTCGACCCGAAAACGTTTCAATGCATTTCTCGTCGAAGCCACGAAAATTAAACAACGAAGGAAGTTACTTTGTTAAACTTTTACCAATGAAATAATTAACTCCTCTGGGTGATGTTAATGAAAAATCGATGTTTTTTTTTTTTTGCGAAGCTCAGCCGTGGTTTCGTTTATTCAATGGAGCAAGGTCTTTCGGCAATAACAATAAACAATATATCTCTGTGTCTGTGTGCGGGAATTAATAAGGAAACGGAACATTGTGCGTATTCAGCGATCAGGGACCTCTTTCTTTCTCTCTCTTTCGGTCTCCGTCCTCATCTTGGGGTCCCTTTTCATCGGGATTCCTTTTTTCTGTGCGATGGAAACGCGAAAAGCGTCCTACCGTTAATTAATACTAATATGACCGTGCCTCATTAACGGTTACATTCATTAAATATTCACACCACGTAGACAGCTTGTATCCAAGCCGCATCGATTCAATCGTATTGTGAAAGAGAGGCGGAACGAGAGCTTGTCATCTCTCCTACCTTTCAGGCTGCGTTTCCCTTCAACTCGCGACGAGGATTCAGGTGCATTCACAATGAAACTGACGTATCTCAAGGAACGGGCCGCGTTTCGTTTTCCTTTTTGCAGTCAGCCCGCGGTATTCGCGTCTAAAGGCAATACGAAAATCGATTCGAGAGTAAACGAAATAATTCACGGCTACGGTCTCTGTTTACTCGCTTTCGGTCGAATCGCACCGTGAAATTGAAACTGAAATTTATTTTCGGGATTATAAACTTTGAGATCGATTTGTTTGCGTTTCTCTTTGGCTTTTCAGGGCATCCGTGTTGTTGCCAGGAACGGACGAATTTCATATCCGGATGCAAGTTTCGAATCACGAGTAAAATAATGTATTTCACGTTTTATTCGGTGACGAAGTATAAGGATTCGAGCGACGAGTTTAAATTATACAGTTTCTTCGATTAAATTCGATATTTCAAATTTGGATTCCGGGGAGAAATCGCACGGAATGTTTTTCGAGAGTGTTTAACACGAGTGTTGCTATACGTTTTCATGGTGGCCACTGAACAGGGAATTTTTTAATAAGTCAGGGAAACAATAGCGGAATAAAAAGAATGTACACGAGCGAGTTGCTTATTTTAGGCGGAAAACAATTGCTTATTTCGAGACAATGCTATGCTTGTAGTGGTATCTCCACTTCCCAATGAGCAAATACATTGTTTTGTTTTGGTCGGAAATGATAACATTTCAGATCGTCTCATAATTTTGAAAACTTAACATTCACATCTTAATACGCATCTGTGTAAAATATGGGTTCAATTTACCGTTTAGTTTGCTAGATGTGATCACTTTAATTTCGTGATTTTACGTCGCATTTGACAGGAGGCTTTTGACAGCCGACAGGGAAAAAAAAATTGTTGTATCATACTTTTGACTGTAAAACAATTTGTATAATACAGATCGAAACCAAAAATGAATGGAAAGTAAATGAATAAGTGCTTGCTTGGTTTTTTAAATTCGTACCTGTCGCTTCAGTTATTGCACCGAATCCATACGTCTCGATACAATTATTTCAAATTTCTTCTTGACATTACTTCCATAACTCCTTTACGTTGGCTTAGTTCGCGTTATCGTAATTCTGTACATTACATTTACGTTAGTCTTGATTTTAGTATACGTCTGTTAGGGCCCACTGACCCCCATCTAGCTAGGGTACCTCGGGGTTGCTAAACCCGTACTGTAGCTGCATATTCGCATGCTACAGCCCCTGAGGGCATAAATAAGTGTAGAATAACATTTCAATTTCGGCATACAGACTTCTCTCTCGGCCACGTGGCAACGTCGCATATAAACATGGCCGGTGCGCGGTATTTTGAAAATGAGCAGGCGCTTTAACATTCTAAAACATGACAATTAAAAATTGTTTAATCTTATTAAACCTGACGAAAATTGAGAGGCGAAGTTAAACACTACGTTGGATAAAATAATACTTGAAACACTAATTACGACTGTAATGTTATCAATTACTACTTTTTTTTTTATTAGAAATCATAATCAAATAATAATTTACGAATTTGAATATAAAAAATATATCGTTATTGATACTTTCTTTATTTGAGTTTTGTTTTGACTAGTACAGTTGGGGAAGAACCGCCTTAATAAAATGATTAGACGCGTCCATGCGGAGTGCTTTGACCAGAAGTGCTCAGCACTGAAAAGATTAAGAATGAGAACTCTGATATAAGATATTCATAGGAAAGAAAATATTCTTATATAGGATTTGTAATTTCTAGACTGCGGATCTTAATGCATTTCCAGGAAATTTGAATTTGCAAGAACCTACAAAATGCAAACAATATGCATGAATATAAAAAAGATTGAAAGTAAAGTTCATGTTGTAATATTCGCAGAATAAAATAAATTCCTATTTAGACAGGATTCCTATATAAATTCCTATTATTATTTTATTTTGCATAAAGATCTGCAGTCTAGTAATTTCAAATATCGTCATAAAATGGTTCGTTACGACCAGCGAAAATTATTTGCAAGTGTTCGAGTACTTGGCGTCTTATCTACGTTCCAATGTGATTTTTTTACGCGATTCGAATAAAACGTTGACCATCTCTGATCGTCGCGAACAGAAGCCAATCGAGCACGGCACGAGAAATTCGCTGTAGCCGAAGCGAATCGCGAAGAAGTTTTGAAGATAGGAAATTTGTCTTTTCGTTGGAGAGAGTATAGCAGCTATGGTTCCGTAGGATTTGTCCCGTAGCCCATTAATCTCCTTTTTTGTCGGATAAATATATTGACCGTCCGCAAAGTTTGGACGAGGCTGATCGGTCTCCGCATTCGAAAGGATGGACGAATTCTTTGGCCCGGAATTCCGCAAACTTCGCTCCGAAATTGTTCTCCTCTCGACGAAGACGATTCCCCCGACGCATTGGAACTTGAGAGAGGCGGGAAGCAATCGATTTCAGTCGGAATAAACTCGAAAGTTTATTTAACCGTAGAGGAGGGGGGATCGGCAGTTCGGGACAATTGTTCGGTTCGAGCATTAAATAATATTCCGCGGGTTCGAAGTGGCCGAAGCTTATCCGGTAGCTGAACTCCGAATTAATGTCGTTCGTATGGAACGCGTGGGATTAATAAATAAAGCGACGACGTTGGCTTTTTCATTTAAATTCTCGTGTTAACTTCGTCGCTTTGCATGATTCATATTCTCCGGTGGATTAAGCGCAACCATGGAAACTATAATTTCCTTTATCGTCCTTTTCTCGGCGAATTAATTTCGTCTCGCGGGTTTCCTTTTCACGGAAACTTTCTCTCGCGATTCGTTTGACGAACCGTTTCGCGCGTATCGAGACATCGTTCCCCCCTCTGGTGTTCCACTTTTTCCGCGAGGAAACTTCGTTTCAGCAGGACCGAGGAAAAATAAACGAAAAGTTATCGGCACCGACGACTGCACAGTGCGTGGCGAAATAATAGCCCACCCAACGCTTTTATTTATATTTGTATACAACATAGTATATTTGCAACTCTCTGATAATTCCTCTCGTAAAATGAGATGACGAAGGTTGTAGAAGAAAATCTAAAAGAAGCTAAAATGGGTTAAAGAAAGTGACACTTGAAACGTTTGTGTGCCTTACATTTCATACTACATGCGATAACGATAACGATGTACGATACATCGATAACTGTTACGAGCAATTAAAATGAACTTCTCTCATTGGTAATTGTTATGAGTGATCAAAATGAATTTCTTTCATAGATAACTGTTTTGAGCGATCGAAAAAGTATTGGACACTAATAACTGTTATTTGTAACCAAATAATTTGAAAATCGATATTTTTTAATCATTTTATTCTTCCTTTTTTCCCCTTATATTCTGTGTTAATTATCTTGAATTTCAATAATAATCAATTTTTTTATTAATGATTTTTATCGTTGAAAATTTTAGAATAACTGTTACTTTTGGTCCCTGAAAAACAGTGTATTTCGACGTAAAAACGCTCTCTGGTTGACGCACGAAGATATTTGATAAAAATGGATTGCGATTTCGGGATAACTACTGCAGGAATTGTGAAAATATTCTAAATATCATTGGTCTGGCATTAATTGCATTTGTTATTCACATTAGCACTAGGTGTATAAAAATTACTGCCACTGATGTCATCTTGCTCACACTTCATACTTGTTCTCATGTTCCAAAAGTCAGAGAAAAGTCAGGGAATATTTTGAACCAATTTTAGTGGCGACCATGAATCCTATTAATTCTAAATACAAACATTCCTATTACTTTGACTAGGTATATAAATGTTCAAAACATTTTCGATATTCTTTAGGTTCTTTTACGATGAACTTTAAAATACATGTTACAGCGTTTAGTCCATAGGCTGGAACCTCTATTTCATGAAGCAAATATCCATTGAATGTTCACAGTTCTCGTAGCTATACGATTAGTAAATTGATCGATATTCCACTTGTACTAGTCGAATCAAGCTATATACTTTTATGCAAAGATTACGCGATAGTGTTTATCCAGTACAAATATTCAACGAAGTATAAGCGATAATACTTGAAATATTGAAGTACGATAAATATTTCCAGTACTGTACAAATGAAATGTAAATGTCAAGTACAATCAATGAAATCTAGAGCAAGAAAGGAAAACTGTTCCAAGTTTATATTAATTTCAATTTCAAATTGCAATAAATTTCCACTTGCACTAGTCGAATCAACCTATATACTTTTATGCAAAGATTACGCGATAGTGTTTGTCCAGTACAAATATTCAACGAAGTATAAGCGATAATACTTGAAATATTGAAATACGATAAATATTTCCAGTACTGTACAAATGAAATGTAAATGCCAAGTACAAATGTCAAGTACAGTGCAATGGAATCTAGAGCAAGAAAAGAAAACTGTTCCAAGTTTATATTAATTTCAATTTCAAATTGCAATAAATTTTCTAAATAAAAGTATTTCTTTACAAATAAAGTGAGAGCAGGTATTCTTTGTCGAATTATCCGAACGAGATTTATCGCTCCTTGCTGACGCGACGTCGTCGTCGTCGTTTAGATTCCCCTTGACACCGCTTTTTTCACCCCTCCTGGCGAAGTCTCGTTTTCCCGCGGATTTTAGCGCGTTATTGATTCCGTCGCATCGTCATCGCCGAATGATTTGTTTTATTCGGCATCCCTGAAATGTATACGGAGAGCCCCCGCGATCGCAGCTAGAAATCGGCGTTTCGCACAGGACGCTTCGCACAATGGCCAGGCCGCTGACAATGGCGTCGTTAGCGATGGCCTCGGGCTGCTGCCCTCTATCCCGCCGGCACCCTCTGTTCCTCACCCTTTCGCTAAAACACCCCCTCGCGCAGTCCTTTCTCTCTCGCACATACTCCGTTTCGTCCCCCATCCTCGAATCCCTTTCTCTCTGTTTCTTTCCGTGTATACACGGGCACAGTGTCTTGCCCCCCACCCTCTCGATCTTTCTCCTACCCTTACCACCTTCGTTTTCTTGAACTCTCCGTTTCTGTCTCACTCCTCCCCTTTCTGGATTGGCGTTTCTCCGATTCTCCATCCTCCTCTGTCCCTTTCTTGGCCTCCGTCTACCTCGTGGCAGTTTCCACCCCCTTGGTTAGCTGCATCTTCGTCCGTTCCGCGTGGCAGCGTGAAATGCAAACGTCCAGGTCCAAAGCCGACGAAGAGAAGCTTAGCGCCGGCGCTAACCGAACACCTACCATCTTCGTCTACGCTACCGACAGGGAGCAACCTCTGCCAGGCGATATCGTAATGATCTTTCCACGAGCTGTGTATCGCGTCGTGAACCGCTTGAGCAACCACCGTTCCATCGGGTACATCCTCCTCTTCTCCTCCCCCCCCCCTATTTTTTTCATTCCGCGGCGCAAGGAAGCAGGAATTTCAAGGGGATTTGAGGGGATCGCGTAGGTAGAGGCGGATTAAAGAATGTATCTTTTTCTTTTTTCGAGTGGTTAATTCGACGGTTGCGCGAATAATTTTACGCAACGTAATTTGATTAACGAGTAGAGCAAAGGCATTTTCTGGCCGTGGTGATTAATCCGGGGAGAGTAACCCGGAAATTATTTTAATTAGTTCTGCGTTGGTGTATCGTCGAGATGTCCAACGTTCGCTGAGTTTCTCTAGCCGGGTATATTTGCCACGACTCGAGTATTCGTTTGTCCTATATGATTCCCTGTGTAAGGACTTTTTATAAATACCTGATAACGAATCAAATTTGTTGTGCTGTGATCTTTTCAAAATACGAGGATTAAGCGCAGTACGTTGCTCTATGTGCTATTCGATATTTCATTAGCATTATCGAATTTTTGCTGGATTTTTGTTGCTGATCCGTGGTACAATTTTTTATTTATAGTTTCAAGAATGATAAATTCTTTGAGATTTTATTTTATCTTCTGATGATACCAATCATTTTTTTCGAGTAGGACTAGTAATTAATGATCTAGAGGAAAAGAATCACAATTTACAATCAAATTAAATTAACAAATATATCTTAAAATTAACTTAAAGGTTCAGTGATTGGCTATTTAGTTTTAACATTTGTCTTAAAGCGAGTGATTTACATGTCAGCAATGTTTTTACATAGCAACAATCTTGTACATTACTTCAACTACGCCACTGTACAATATTAAAGACGCGTTAGTTAGTTTGACGGAATTCCGACGAGAGAAGTCACCAGGACACACAACAACATAATTCGAACGTATACTTCATCTTGCGAAAAATAAAAAAATATTTGGTAAAATGTCGATACAGAGTTAGTCGAATACACGCAAATCAAAGCAATCTTTATCTGTAAATCGATTTCGACATACAAATATGCTCTCCCACTTTAATATTCTTTATTTTTTTATTCTAAAAGGTGTCGTGATCGTAACGATAATTTTGTTACAAAAGCAAACGTACAAATGCATCAATCTCCCACAAGAAATTAAAATACTAAATATGTATGGAAATAATTTTATGACTGTTAGTTTCATCATAGTTCATTTGAATTCCTATTTTTGTTCCATCAAACGTTTATTTTTCTATACTCTTGCCAATTAGAGTCTCGAAATTTCTCCGAATAGTCTCCAATCGTACACGACCCTTTAACTTGATTCCGGAAACGAAAATCCGAAATCCGAACCGTCGGTGTTCTATCGTTTCAATCTTCAATCACGACTATACGTGTTAACGCAAACGGCGAACCACGTCGGCTAATTAAAATCGTTTCGCAGTTCGGTTTCATTCTCGGGCGCTGCCATTAAAGCCATACTAATTCGGCGAAGAAAAGACAAACGGGCTGGATGCAAATCCCGCTGGCGGAGGGTAGCTTAGCGCCGGCGCTGACCGAATCTCTGCAACTTCGAGCTACTCTATATCGAGTGGAAGTATCTCAGTGATAGTACCACTGACGCGTAATGATCATTTGTGCTAGTATCGTCGGAACAAACTGGAGAAAAACCTGACAATATTGTCGCGGATCTCAATTACGATAAAGTAGGGGACTTAGCTCAACTCGTAACACTTTGCATTTGGATGTTCCCTTTAAGAGGACATCGCGTAAGTCCAGTAAACTTTATTTCTAATTGCACAGGATAAATTTAGGATAGGTGCAGTGCCGGTTTTAGAAATAGTAACTCCTCAAGGGGGTTATAATTTTTAAGAAAAAAAGACAAGATAATAATATAAAAGGATGAATCTGTAGTTACATTGTAATAATTGTTAAGCTACACAGCATAGAAGAGACAATGAAAAAATATTGGTATATCTAAATCTAGGGGCAGAACCCCCAAGTTGGCAACCGTGCTTCAGGCAGCAGTGCTACCAACCCAGAAAATGTTATAAAAGAACACGTGTAGAGGGTACATTGATCACACTTCACAAAGCATACCAACCTTTATGCTCGACATACATATTAAGTATTGTAGCTTTTGAAAAGTTCTTTCATATTTGAGTACTTTTAGCAAGAACTTGAAGCAAGAGTTTAAAGCTACTGAAGCAGTAAAGAAAATATTATATTCAGTCCAATCTTAAAATTTTCCATGATTTTACTAAAACGATAAAAAAATTAAACAATCAATAAATTAATGTAGCTAATAATTACAAGTGCTATAAATGCTCTTCCATATTTAATTATTAGACATTATACATTAATATATTGATTGTTTAATTTTTTTTCGTTTCGGTAAAATCATGGAAAATTTTGAGATTCGAGTACATTTACGTCACTACTGAAACAAAGAGTTTAAAGCTACCGAATATAATATTTTCTTTGCTGCTTCAGTAGGTTTAAACTCTTGCTTCCAGTGGTGACGTAAAAATACTCGAATCTCAAAATTTTTCCATGATTTTACTAAAACAAATATTAAACCACCAATAAATTAATGTAGCTAATAATTAAATATGAGAGAGTTTCTCAAAAGCTACAAAATGATATATAACACTCCCATATAAAGTAATCTTTAATGACTTCAAAAAATTGCACAAACGGAAACAACGTAAAAAACTCACCAACTGTTGGTTCACCCTAATAATGTAGTATAGAATAGTATAAAATTTTGATTTTTGGGATAAATATGTTCCTCGATGTCTAAAGAGTCATATAAGTTTGAGTAGCGTTACAATAAATTGCATGCTTTATAACTTATAAATTATGAGTTACATTATTTAATACAACGTGATTCCTATTAGCACATTTTTTAACAAAATAACTCCGAGTGCAAGAGGTTAAACCCGAAGCATCGAGAAATGCAAAAATCGAAATCAGCGATGGAATTTTTGGCCGATGCGATATTTATCCTTTGTTATATCGAATAACAACCGCGAAAGTAAAAATGGAGTGTTTCGAGCGAATAGAGCGGTCCGTGCCTTTTAACGCAGATGACAAGGGAAATCTAAAGAACGACACCGCGGTAAAGAACGATCTCACGCTTAAAAGCCATTACACGCCGGAACTTTCGCCGCCCACCCTTTAGATTTCACTCGTCTTTTTTACTTTCATCGTCTCTAACGCCAAGCTTTTCCGGCTTCTCGCCGTCCGTGCGCACCTCCAGCGACGGACCAATCGGCATCGCGCTGTTTCCGTTGTTTCGAGCACGGACGCTGCTTCCAGAAATTCTAATCTGTACACTTTTGCCATGAAATTGACGTTTCGTTCAATATTTTCTGCCTCGTGACAGAAGGGATGATATTCAGAGATTGTTCTTTTTGCCACTCGTCGATATTTACTCGTGGCGTGGTTCGAAACATTCCTGTTTAAATCAAAATGCAGTGGGCCGCGTTAATATTCGGATACCGTGGTACTTCGGAATTGATAAATTCATTGTTTTTTTTATTGATCAGAGCACATATTTTAAATAACGGGAATATTATGTTTATTTATATAATTTATACACTTTTCTTGTTAATCGATGTTAGTTGGCATAGTGTTTAATTTTGACATCACAAAAATATTCAGACATTCCGTTACGCTTGATAGTTCGAACGCCTCGTTAAACCAAGTACGTTACTCTGTGACAATGTTTGTAAACATGAAGCGTAAGCACTATTTCGTAGAGTTAGTTACACTTGAAATCTCGTTTGCATCGAACATGCTAGTTATGAAAATGCCACGTAAAGGCAAACATACGTCGTTCGATATACTAGTTATTCATAATCACGATACCTTTAATAATAAAAAGAATTTCAATTTAAGTATGTATTTACTTTTATTCTTTTTCGATCTTCGGATGAGTAATAATTTCAAGGTGATCGAAATGCTTTGAGCGGCCGCTGTAGAACGATTCTCTGGACGTTATCGGGTCTCTCAATTTCTACGAGGATTTGTTGGTTACCGTGTTAATTTCACCATAATTTGATGAAGACGCGCGGTACGGTCAGTGACAGCCTACCCTACTTGGACGGGTTAATTAACCGCTGCGGTAACTCGAGAGCGTTACGGAAGGAGAAAGAGAAATGGCGGTGGGAAAAGTAGGGACTGACGTTGGAACACTCGAGAAACGATATGATCGCACTCGAGTCCACGCGTTCGACTTGCTTCTTTTTTTTCGCTTCGTCGATTTCCTTGTTATAAATTTTTGCCACTCGAATTTCACGCCTCGAAAGGAACTGCATTCGAAACAGTCCGCGCAAAAGTGAATACGCGCCGGTGTCGAATATTTTGTTTACGATCAAATTCGAGAAAACATTTCAGCGTTTGTTGTGTAAAGGATTGATCTCTTTAATAGACAGCATAAATGTAGCTATTTCACGATAACAATAGCGTATTCAATATCTGAAAAGAATTGATATTCGGTTACAATTTCCGCATAATCGAAATATGAATAAGACAAAATTACATTTTATTATTTTCAAATCTATAAAAAGATTGCGTTATATTATCTGAGTTTTAAAAAAGTACTATTTTATATTGTATGAGGAGAATATTATTTTCAGAAGGAATTAACATGAATATTATTTCAACAAATTTTTGTTCATATAGATAATTAACTCGTATTAAATACGTCTTATGTTATTGTGAATTATTATGTAAGAATAAGTAGTAAATGGGTAACTTTGAATTTGCTTTGCGACCATCGTTTACTATTCTTGTTATTTCGTTACTGATACTTCGATAACTTGAAAAGATTTCTCCACGCCTCTAATAAATTTCCAACTTAAAGGGATAGTTCTACCTTCTAAACTTTAGTTTCTGTAACTAAAAATGCTCAGGTTCCTTCCTTTAGATTACTAGAGTCGAAAAAGTATTGCACGGTTAAAACTTACTTCACTAAACTCCCCATTTTTCTTTGTAAGCTTGCAGTTTGCTTATGAGTCTATTACGCCTGCAATCTTATTTGTACGTTCATATTCACTATTCTGCTTTAAGTCCTGCAAGAGCTGAACAGATGTTTCTGAAACTTTGTATTTATTTTTATGTTTCTTATACTTATTCGATTCTACTCCTTTCTTTTAGTCCTTTTTCAGGTAGCTAAACAAATTGTATAATAGTTTAATCGATCTAAATTTTATTGAAATAATTTTATTGTGCGTTTGCGATTTAACAAATCAGAAATGACTCAACAAACATTTATTTAAGCTTTTTGTCGTTAATAAGTATTAAAATATTTTTCTAATAGTTAGTGATAATATACACGCACATAATAATTACATTTTCAATAGAAACAGATCTATGAACAACTATAGGAAGCTATCTTAGATTCGTAACAATCATCAACTATACTCAACAATTTTTTTTTTTTTTTTTAAATCAGTGATTTAATAAATGACCTGTTTGCTGGGGTTTGTTATGCACAGATTGAAAAATAAAAAATTAATTTTTATTTAGATTGTCTGAATAAAATGGCGATACTAGAATCAGTATACGACAGGAACGACTTTCTAATTGATGTAGCGGAGTTCTCAGGTACAGTTAGTTCTGAAATAAAGTATTGGGTAAAGTGACTGAACCCAAGTATTTTCACTTCCTGTAGAAATTTGTTTTCAAACGATCACCGTTCTTACAAAAATTGATATTTTGACAATGCTTGGTTTTTTAGTATACATCTAACCATACCTGAGAACCCCCCTACGCCGATTACAGAGACATTCGAAAAAACTTGTCATGTAATGGCTCCAGCATCGCTATTTTAATTAAAAAATCGAAACAAACATTGTTTTTTTATTTAGCAAAATTTTTTATTGTACAAAAAATATGCAAAAAATTGTCAAATACAGCTATGATTTTCACGTTTCCAAGATGACTTCCCCGTTTCAACGTTAAGAATTTCGCTACTACTTTTAACGCGTAAATAGTGAAGGATAAACGATTAAAAAGCAAGAGTTGTGGAAAACGCGTAGTTCGAACGAATAGTCGCGGAGGATCGCACGAGAGGAATGTCATCCAACAACGAGGGGGAAGTTTGTCTTCGTAAGGAAAGAATCGAGGTGCGAGGAGAGAATCGTGGCTAACAGGATTTTCGGATTAGGGTAACACGGTCCCCGGTAATTGTTTCCTTGTCCCTCTGTTCAATCCCGAAGAGGGCTTCTGGGAATGGTATTGGAGGAGGATCTCTTTTCGCGGAGCAAAGTCGAGGCAAAGGGAACCATCGCGTCGTTTCTCCGCTCTCGCCGACCCGTGAATTCGGTCTCGAATTAGCTCGCTAACCCCGTTAAATGTGCATTTCGTTGAATGACTGGCTTCGGCAAAGCGCCCGATATACTCCTTAACCAGGAAAATCCTTGCCATCCACGGATGAACATTCGGCGAATCGCGAACAGCAAACGTCGAACACTCTGAAAAGTAGCATTCAGTTTTGGAACCAAATTATAGCGTTGTGTACTTGTATTTTTCATAAAATTATTATACGAGTACTCTTTTCAGGTCATATTTCTGTTTTATCGTTTAAGGGGCTTGGAACATACAAAAATGATACAAAAATACACTTCTTTTTTTTTTTTTTTAAATTAAAATTTAAGCGATTGCAAAAAGCTCTGTGCAATCAGAATTTCATTTGGAGCATTGGAGGTGGTAACAAAAAATTGTTGTGAGAACAATGACACAGTCTTTGTAGGAGACCGGAAACGCGGTTACCTTGGTTACAGCCATAGGATATTGTTTTCTAGGGTAAAACAGACAGTAAATTATCAAAACGGTGAGAGCGTTCATCGAGCTGGAAATACAAATTTTCAGTTTTCTGCGTCTCCTGAAAAGTTAGGTTTTTGATACAAAGGTGCACTTATCTCTGGATCTAATTGATTCTTTTAAATTTTTCTCTTTGCATAATCTGAAGAAATGATAGGACTAAAAACGGACCGAGAATTTTTTTAAAATTCCAAATTCCAAATAATTATTTAAAATTTTTCAAAGTAAAAAGAAAATTGAGAAGTTCGCGCGGCGGTAGCTATTTTTAAAATCAAATTTTAAAAAAATTCTCGGTCTAATTTAAGTCCTACTATTAACAAACAAGCGTGTACAATTTTGTTAATATCAGCCTAACCGTTTCTAAGAAAAATTTATCTTTATGGAGAAATTTTTACTTACTAAAATACAATACGTTCCAAGTCCCTTAAATTTCATACCTACGTTTCAATATATTTCTATTCTTACATTTTGATCTTGCAAATACCTAAAGAGAGTTCCAAGAAAAGGTCCTTCGTCGTTCTAGTAGTAAAATATAATTCCCATAAATTCTTAACCTGTCTTTCTCAAAAAATACTCGATACTTTGCTACAAAGTCTCGCAAAAACCCTTCTTTTAATTATACTTCACGAAGAGCAGTCTCAAATTATTCCATATAATTGCCATAAAATTTGAAAAATGCAATTATAGGTTGTCAAAAGTTTAGAATAGCCCGTTAATAAAACCGTCGACGTTTCATCGAAACGAAAAACCAGGGCCCTTAATTGCTCCGCTAAAATGGCGTCGTTTTACTAGCCGTGGAAAGCGATACCCGACGGAACGATTTACCGAACACACCGGGAGATTTCGCGAGCGATTCGTAACCAACAAATTGTTTTCCGTTTGCTCGTCCGTGCGCAGACCCTCCTCGTGCCGCTTTCTACAGCGTATCGGAAAGCTCTTTGCGGTTAGTTCGGTCGCGACGTTACCCTTTTTCTCCCCGCGACTATTAACGTCCGCCCCTGTTCTCTTTCCCCGCCATCCCCGGATGACAACGCGGCCGAAAGTAAATGCGGTTCTCATTACCGATGTTCCAAATCGACCGTAATCGATACTCGATCGAACGAACTCCGCGCGGGCTCGTCTTGATCGCGGGAGGGCAGCGTCTGGAGGGAGTAGAAGGGTCCGAAAAAAAGGGAGAAAGTAGTAAACGGTATTTCGAGATCGAACAAAGAAACCTCGAGGGTCCTCCTGCGGGGGAGTATCGGCTGGAAAAGTGGCTGTTTTACGAACACAACGAAACATCGGAGTCGTTTCTCTCCGTCTTACTTGGTAGCAGAGGAAGGGAGAAGGTTGGCGAAAGGAAGTGGAGGGACTCGACGATACCCGCGCCCGATCGCGGTATAGAGCGTTTCAAAGAGTTTCCCCGTGATCAAATGGTTTCCTACTCTTTCCTCGACTGGACCAACCGTCTCAGCGATAAAAGGAGTATTTTACGTACACGGTTTTCCGGAGGAGCGACTCCGAAGACGGACGACGAACCCCGACAAGCTGCTCGGGACCGTGTTCTTTTGATTGCACCCTTCGATTTGTTCCAATAAATTCGCCGGGAAAGATTGTTACGCTATGGTGTCGCTAAGGTCAGCTTCGACCGATAGGGCGAGAAGCGCCGGCACTCCGATGAATTTCCTTTTATACGAACTCGTACGGAATCCTTGGTATCGATTTCTGTACTAATGTTACTCGTAAGTAATAATTCCTGTATATTACTGAATATAATGTAAACAAACATTTAAAGATTTCGCGCAGATGCAAGAGTTGAAGAGATTGAAAATCAAGTGACAGATGTTAATATTACGTAGTTAACATTAGATGTTAAAAACGGTATACAAATTGCAATCATGCTGGCAAGATGTCATAAATCATTATAAAAATTATATTATTCTAAAAACGGACAGGACTTTCCGGTAGACCTAATGTTTTGTAAAGTTATTTTGTTACAACCCACCAATTTCATCGCCTCGCAGTATTTTCATCGCGACCCCCCTCCACTTTTCAAGTATAACGTTCTGTATAACGGAACATATTTATTCAAGCATAACGTTCTGAATAACGGGACATATTTATTCTGTTACTACTCATCAATTTCATCGGCTCGCAGCATTTTTCGCCATACAACGGGACGTGAATTTCGGCTGCTCGAAAATAAAAAGATTTGTAACCTTGAAAGTTTGAAAACTACGAAATTCACGTTCGGTTAACGATCTTGCGCGTATATCGCGCCTTCGGACAACGTTAAAAGACAACGTTAAAAGACAATCTGCGTTGAAGGGATTGCCTTTCCCCTCGCATACACCTCTCGCGATTCTGCGGTTACGCGCGTGTATCCATTCAGCACTGACCTAAGAAAGTATAAAATACGAGTGGATCGGAGGAAAATGGGAGAGAAAGGAGCGGGCGACGGTGAGAGCAGAAATCCGATGGAAGTGGGGAAAAGTAAGAGAAAAAGCGAGAGAGCGAGTAGTGCTTCGAAATCGAACAATGAAACCTCGAGGGTCCTCCGGGAGTAGCAGCGGGAAAAGTGGCTGTTTTACGGGCACGACAGAGTGCGCAACTCGTCGCACCGGCACAATGTGACGACTTGAGAGGAAGAAGTTGAAGAAGCGGAAGTACGGTTCGGTCTTGGACCCCGAGATCCAATGGGTGTCGCGCTGCGAGCAGCGACGGAGACCTTGAGGACGTGTTCGAAACACGTTTCTCGGATCAAACACAATGCTCGTGATAGCTACGGGCGATCTTGCGTTATTTACGGCTGTTACGGGCATCGTGCGGGCTCGCTGCGAATTTAATTTAGTCGAGGGAGAAGCGTCGAGGCACTGATTTCCAAACCTCCTAAGAAGGGACAACACTCGACACATTTTGTGCAGGATCGATTTCTGATTACTTACTATTTAGGACACGTGTGTCGTATGCACCAATTAATATATGCAATAGGTTATGGTTTTGGTATTTAAGAGACAAGTTGGATCCTTTGAATTTGTATTTTATTAATACAGACTTGTAAAATCAATCACACGCTCTTTCACTCTCTCTCTCTCTGCGTGTTAACACTCGCTCACAGCCACGTGTATATTCGTACCGAACTAAACGTTCGTTAGCGACAGTTTTTGTTCTACAAGGAATAAGAAAAAATATTTCGAATCCTCAATTTTTCATAAAATCGAATTCTTTATTCTTCATCGTATCAACGTGAACGTGATGCCATTGGATTCTTGATCTTCTCCCGATTGAAATGATATCTCACATCTTACTTACTTACTTACTTATACTATTTACTTACTTTTCAATTATCCAATCAGTCTATGCAATTATGCACTAATTCGTTAATTATTGTCCAAATTATGTCATACGTGGTTTCATTTTCATCGCAAAAACATCAGGAATTGATCGAAGTTGCTTCCGCAAAGTTCTGATAAAAATTGCGGAGGTTGCTATTGCCATTTCTCAATGGCAAAACTAGTAGTGCCCGTACGATCTGTCGTACAACTTGTCTTACGACAAATCGTATGGTGTATAGGCGTTTAACAAGCGCATTGCGCCGCTCTTCAATTTTCGATCTGGAAATAAGAAAGGCCCGTGGCACTCGAACGGTTGAACAAAATCAAGTCGATTATTTCGACCTGCCGGAGCTGTCTGACCATTGCTTGCTGTTTCTACTTGCGTCTAGTGTTTTCAAGCATCGATGAACGATTTATCTGTGTTTATCGGTTCCAAGAGGTTAAAAGACTAACGTTAACTGTGATATATACATATAAGCACAAGTGCGAGGTGCGTGTGTGTATGTTAAGCGATGATACCGACACCACGAGCGGAGATGTGTGTATGTGTAAAACGCGGCGCTCGGCATGTGTTACCTGGACAGTATTGTTTTGGTCAGTCGCGCTGAGGTGAACAATAGCGAGACACGTGGCCGTACGTGCACATTTGTATTTCAACTATTTCATTAGTCTATGTAAATAAAGTATAGCTATAGAGTAAAAGTGCTCCCGACTGATTTGTCAGTGAAGTTAAAGACACCGCATTAACCACCACTCTTCGCGACCGTGTCGCCTTGACTCGTCCCGGATGAGCTCCGCGATTGGTCACCTTCGCGCGTAGGACTTGTTCGTCGACGGTTGTTTCGAAAAGCCGTGTTTCACGTGGCCAGATACGCGACGTTAATTGTGAAAATTTCGAAGGCAGCCGCGGTATATCATCGTTTGGCTGGACAACGGCGCTCGCCGGGCACTTCTACGCCCCTCTCGTTGCGCCCTGTCCCTGTCCCTCGGTTTTTTCATCCCCCCGTGCACCACCCGGCGATCGATCTTTGTCACCACCTGCGAGCAAACAGCAGCACCACGCACGCACACGCGTTTGCGCGGGGCCGTGCTCCGAACAAGTTACGCGTGTGTGCCCGCGGCAAACACAGCTCCCAGACAATGCGGACGGGACGAAGGATTCATATTTCCCGATGCACGTCGGCCAGGAACGCCGACCGCGAGAGGAACAGAGAACGACAGAGGGAAAGTTCGTTTATTGCACGCGGTGGGACGGGATCCTCTAAGAGCATTTAGCTGGAATACAAAGTGTACCCAGTGCACGACTGCGCGGATAGAATAACGATGCAAAAGGGATTAACAAAAAGTGAACAATGGGAAATATGAGAAGTAATAAAAAATACATATATAAAGCGTAATGCTAGGGATGAAGAGGAAGAAGCATTTCAAATGAAAAAGAAAAGTGAACGTTGAAGTAAGTAAGGGTGAAAGAAAATGTGATATAGGAGGACAAACGACATAGAGGTGTAACGTTGTGTTCTTTTTTTTTTTTTTTTTTTTTTTAATATTTATTTGTTCTCATAAATGCAATCTATAGTTTGTTGGAAGAAAACGAGTTCCTTCGTGTTATAAATATTCTATTTCTTTGAATTTATTGATTTAAAATGGATGAAAATCAAATTGCTCACGTACGTTAAGTTACTATTTAATAAGAATAATTTAATAATTTTCTTGTCATAATATTTACTACTTTACAAGCAAATGTCTTCCTTTGACATTTTTACCTATCATTAAAAACAAAGCAGATATTTAATGAGAATAGAAATGAAAGGGAGAGAATATACTAATAATACGTATAGTGTTATATTATTTTAATTAATAAACAAGGAATAAATAAACAAGAAGGGTTTCTCTGAAAATAAACAAAATCTTTTGTCATGAATTTACATGAATTTAACCTGATAAATCCAATCACAATTATTTACATACCTGAAAATAAACAAAGAAACTACATTCAATGTTTCTTATAAATCTAACTCTTTACAACATTTACTTATCTTTCTAACTTACCGATAATCTTGCATTATATATTCTTCTTTCTCACTTCTCTTCTCTCATCACTCCACCTACCCGCGTATAATCGCGAGAGCGTTCAAAAGCCAATCTTAAGGGAGTGGACTTCCTTACATACATATACAAAGTGTTTAAGGGCAAAAAAATTAGACACAGGGATTTCTGTAAAAGTAAATCGAAAGTGAAATACATTGTTTTCGTACGAGGTTCCGTTCTCAAGAGATACGATTTTAAAAGTAAGGAGAATGCGGCGTCCAGTCGAGCTTGGATGGACGAAGCTGTCTGACCATTGATTGCTCTTTCTACTTGCGTCTAGTGTCTTCAAGCATCGATAAACGTTTTATCAGTGTTTATCGGTTCCAAAAGGTTAAGAGATTAACATTAACTAAATGGTGCTATATAAATAACATATAATATAAATTATATTATATAAATAGTGTACAACATTAGAGTATATTACAAAGTATTAGAAAAGTTGCCTATGAATCATAAAGTCAAAACAGAGGCGACCAAACGAGATAGACGGAAGCAGAACTATGAAACGTGAAACAAATAGACACGAAATAAAGCGGAGAGAGAAACGATGCGAAAGATAACCAAAGAGTGGTGCGAAGAATGAGTACAAGAAAGGGAAATAACAAGAACGAGAGCGTGGTCTCGCGAACGGGGTGACTGGCTCGCGGACAGACATAAACCGAGTAGAGAAACGCGGGGTGGAAAAAGGAAGTGGCACGGTGTGAAAGTCGCTGCAGGCTGCGAAAGTTTGGAATATGGAGACGGAATAACCGATATCGAAGAGACGAGGAGACTGCGACACTTCGGGAACGCGGAGAAGAGAGATTCCGTGGCCGGAGGAGCGTGCAAATATTTTTCCAGCCTTGGGAAAATCGAGCTTCCTCTTTCCATACTTTCATTCTCGTCCTCCCCTCTCCCACTGCCGCGTCTCGCAATCTCGATGTCTCCGTATTTGCTCCACTTCCTCGTTCCGTTCCTCTTTACCTCGTTCGGCTTCCCCTTTTCAAATCTATTTCTCTTTGCGGCGTCAACTTCTTCGTCGCTCCATCGATCCTTCCTACGACCAACTTTGATCGAGTAAAGACGCTTTTCACCCTCTCGCGTTCCTGCGCCGCGAGTTTCTTTTATTTTCCCCTGTTGATCGAGTCGTTCGAGCAATGAGCCGTAAATTCATTCGGCGCTATACAGTATCCGGTGTGTGGCTAAATATCGCTGTTATACGCCACTTTCCAGAATATTTGTACACGAAAATGTATAACATTTTCATGCATTCGAATGAAAGTTATTCATTAAAAACTTGGATGAGTCTATATCGAAAAATCTAATTAAGGAGTGTGCATCTCCATTTTTTCTAATTATTAGGAAATGAAAAAAACGTTTAAAATTGAGTAAAATTCAGATTTATAAAATTTTTTTTCTTTTTCTTTTTTGGAATCATAGCATAGGTATTTCATTATGAAACTATATCGTTCCGGATTCTAGCCTTTCTTTTCAGAGTGGTGGGAGAAGGATTAATGTTTAGAGCTGCCACCTTATTGCACCCTGTTCTAAAAAAAAACACCTTTTAAGGGATTTTTCGAAAGAAGAGAACAAAATTTTCTTTCAAACACAGAAACACAGAATACAAAAAAATCGTAAAATTAGCGCAGAATTCATTCTTCTTCCTGCTCTGTCTCCGTCAAATCGATGTCATCAATTTTTTTAGTGGTAGGAGCTGTTTTCTTATTGCACCACGAAAAAAACCAACTTTCTTGTGTTGGCACCTCCTGTTCTCACCACTAGAGGGACACTCTGCGTATCGCGCGTTTTTTACAAGCGCTCGGTCCCGCCTACCATTCATATACAGGGTGTTACAACATTTTTGGAACATCCTGCATAAGCCATTCCCTACCGACCTCCAAACATCCCGACGTCTAAGGCACGGGCCTTCTAAGTAGCCTTACTGACCAATCCATTAGCAGGCTCGGGACGAAACGCTCCCTTCCTTTTTTCCTCCCTCGCTCTTCCTCCACAGACACCACATTCTAAATCCGTGATGACGTTCTAACCTCAAAATCATAGAAAAGTGGAACTTGTGCCTCTTTATTGCAGCACCCCTCTAATTACCTTTGCGGTTGTACCAAACAAGATGAAAAAGCGCAGAAATACAGCGAATTAACGGTTCTTCACATCTGATCCTTGATTTTTAAACCGGCAAATAGAAAAATATTGCTTTATCGCGGTCAGCATATACAGGGTGTCCCAAAACTCGGGGAGGAGCCGGAAATAGGGGGTAGCTGAGACGAACCGAACAACAATTTCCTTTGCAAAAATGTCGGATGGGGCTTCGTTAAGG